>NC_134186.1:13706236-14014917 GCF_964188355.1 Buteo buteo | reverse complement strand
TAACCAAAACAGCTGTGAAATGCATCAACTGTTAGAAGATGAGATCCACCATATATAAAAAAAGATGCTGCAGCAGTTCACTATTAACTAGTTTTGACACAAATTACATGTGGCATGCACCATCTGGCTTCCTCAAAAAAAAAAAAAAAAAAAAAAGGCAGACAAGGCAAGGAATAGGCTGGGAGACTCCACTGCCTTTCGTGACTGAGTAGGATCAGAGAAAAGCAAGCTTGAGCAGCGGAGATTTGCTGCAGGTAATGGTATCAGGGTAAAAAATGGCAGCTGTCAGAGGGATCCTGAACTTGTTTCAAAAGGCACAGTAACAGAAGGACCTTTGCTAATTAAATATTCTATAAAGCAAAGGAAAAGTACAGGACAAACAATAAATCACACAGCTCCTTAGAAGTCATTGTGCTTTGAAAAAAAAAAAACCTGTGATTTTTATGTGAGGAAAAATATTTCAAAGTGAGTATTCCACGCAAAGCCATATGCAGAAAGTGTTTCTGTGTCGTGTAAACTTGATACAGTTCTTCTGTTCTCTGCTCTGCGCCTCTGGGACCCAGTCTGGCACCGTTTGACCTCCAAGGAGCTTTAATGAAAAGCACATCAAGCCCAGACGAGGGACTTTTTGATGTCAGCACTGCACATCCCTATAGAAACCAATATTTTTCAAGCAGTGTTGCACCTCCTCTGGTAAAAGCAGCTTGTACTCAAGACAGCAGCATAAGAGTTTGAAAATGGAGCCACTAACTCCTGCAGCTCTCAGGCTTGCAAAGAAATGCCCGAGTCCACTCACGACAATTCTCACAGGGAAAAAGACTATCAACGCGTTTACCTTACGGCCAAAGTATACCTCAGCACAAAACACAAAGTGCCACAGTGTTGTACACAGATATAAACTCCTTCTTGAATGAGTAAAATAGACATTGTCAAAATACCATTTCTGAGATCGGCAAGACGTTGCCTGATGTCCACCTGGAGCAGCAGAGCCGTCCCATGGAAAAAGCAGTTCAGACGGTCAGTCCCCCCCCTTCCAGATGGCCCGTGCTCTTTAGCTCAAACACATTCCCCGTAATGCACCTGACCAACCAGCCCTACCTCACAGAAGTCCCTAAGCACAGAACTTTATAGGGTCTTAAGCCAGCAAGGAACCTAACGGGATGGGAGAATGAAGATGTGTCTTCCAAAGTGCAATTAGATAATGCAGAACCTCACCTGCACACGCCAATACAAACTCAGCCGACCTCCGGAGACATTTCATATAGCGCTTAAGCAGCCGGCACTGTTGCCTGGTCATCAGAATTTTAGACTGATTCTTAAATAAAACTTAAGCACTTCAGCCAAAACGTACTTTTACAAAAACATTTTTTTCCTGATAAAGGAAAAGTACCATACTAAAACTTTCTTGCACGAAATTCTCAAATAGCTTTTGAAAAGAAACGTAAAAATAATTTAAAATTATGAAAAATGTAATGAGATTTCTCCCAAGCATAATTACATACATATTTATAATCAGTGTTCAGTTCCCCTCAGAGCAGAACACAGGTCACTGAAATTTACTGGCTCTATAGGTGCTACTGTCCTGAAGTGTAACATTGCCTAACTTGCTACTTGTGATCCTACTTCTGATCTTAGAAGCAAGGTCACGATCCTACAACCTTAAAGTTAATTGGCAGTTTTTCCACACACTTTGATGTGAACTGAAGTGGGGCTCAAGGCAATCATGGATATACTTAAGTTCCTTTAAATCAAAGTGACTGCAGGGAGGGGAAGACGGCAGAAGCGCTGCCCTTGGAGCCACCCTGTAAAAATGGAAATTCTCCCTTCCTGAAGCAACTCCCATTCCCTGCATATCTGGAGACTTTGTCAGCAGTCAGTAAATTAGTTATACTTTCTCTCCCATTTTTCTCTTTCGACTGTAAGGCATCTATAAAAGATCAGAGGTTGCGCTATGAAAAGGTACCTGTAATAATATGCAGTGGAAAATACTCAGTGTCACAGCTCCTCCTTAGTATTTATTTAACAAACTATTCTTGATGGACAAGTAATTACTCTGTTTAGAAAAAAACCCAACACGTTTTCCAGGGAACAGCTGGGAGAAATGCCAGATTATGTACAAGCACACAGATGAGTGCTTTCATTGGAAAACAATAGAAAGAGATGTCACGTTTGACTTAGGAAGAAGTGACAGCTATTGATATAATCCCATTAAATGCAGAATTTCCAACTTCATATCAGTAATTATTATTGTTCTTATTTTTTAGTCTTTCAAGGCTTTGTGGGTTGTATCTTTTTGAAGAAGCTCCTGAAGGAACCTGATATTTCCAGTAAAATAGTGATTTCATTGTAAAATAATGAATTTTGGTGCTCAAATATAAAGTTCACAATGATTTAGCTCATGGGGGTTTTTTTTGCCATAATTTCTGTAAAGTTACACTGATTGCACATAACCAAACAACTTAATTCTACAACAGTTCTGCGAATTTGATGCAGTTATTGTGACTCTGATGGGTGCATCACGACCTAGTATCTCTTTAAGCAACTGGCATTTAATTCAGAGACCAGCGGGCAGCAAAGAAGAGGTGAGACAGGAAAACAGGAACAAAAATACCGAATGCCCCAAATGGGCGTATTCTGGAGAATATGAAACATATGACACATATGGTTATGTGTCAATTAACACATTTGAAAAAAAAATAATACTATGACACAAAGTCTTTCCTGGACTGTGTGTGCTTCCCTGCAGTGTCAACACCTTCTCCTATTCCAGCTCCTTCCCCGCCATCTCAGTCAGCCTGGGTTCTTGGACTCTCCTTTGGGCACATCCCATTTCAACCTGCGTTTTGGGGATGCCTGCCAAGTCACACTCCATGCCTTGCACTGTTTCTCCAAACTCTGCACAAGTCCACCAGCAAATTCAGCTCGCTAAATGGGAGGAGTATGGAAACCACTTATTTAGATTTTTGGCCTCTCTCTTCCACTTTTATATGTATCATCAGCTACACGGAGAGTAGAACAAAGAGTGTTATCGGCCATGACCTGAATGCTGTTGAGCCAGCTGCAGAGAACTTTTTGGTTTAAAATAAGCAAAGAAAGCAATAAGCAGAAGGAAGGAAATATCCCATCACCTGTTGCATAGATAGGGATTTGATGGACCTATATAACAAAGACTAGGTCTGCAGGTAGACTTGGGCCTTGCCAAATCTACTGTCAGAACCCCCAGCCCCTACATAGGTAGCCTGCGATTTGAGTTTGGTATTTAGGCTCCCTACGCAATGTGTGGTGAGAGACAGGTGACTCGGACTGAGGAAGCTACAGGCCATTTTTGGGGCTGTTTTAACCAGCCAAATGTAGCAGCACTGAGAGGAGCGCATGCCACATCCCACTTCTCTGCAGCCATAGGCATTTAGCAGGCTGCTGGGAAACGTCCAGCTCATCTCAAGGTTAGCTGCCTATATTAGATGCCAACATTTGGTTCTGAATTGATTTACTGTGAAAAATACCATGGAGAAGGAGCTCCCATGCAAGTCTTCTGGGCTTTCCTGATGCCTAAAACTCATCATTCTTCCTCACACACCCAAGAAGCAGCAACTTTCTTATTTTTGCAACCGATTTCTTTCTAAGCAGACTTCACAATTATTTTCACTGTGAAGGACCTGTTCTTAGAAAAAGATCATAGAATCATAGAATTGTTTAGGTTGGAAAAGAGCTTCAAGATCATTGAGTCCAACCATTAACCTAGCACTGCCAAGTCCACCACTAAACCATATCCCTAAGTGCCACAGCTACACGTCTTTTAAATACCTCCAGGGATGGTGACTCAACCACTTCCCCTGGGCAGCCTGTTCCAATGCCTGACAATCCTTTCAGTGAAGAAATTTTTCATAATATCCAACCTAAACCTGCCCTGCTGCAACTTGAGGCTGTTCCCTCTTGTCCTGTCGCTTGTTACTTGGGAGAAAAGACCAGCACCCACCTCACTACAACCTCCTTTCAGGTAGTTGTAGAGAGCGATAAGGTCTCCCCTCAGCCTCCTTTTCTCCAGACTAAACAGCCCCAGTTCCCTCAGCCGCTCCTCACAGGACTTGTTCTCTAGACCCTTCACCAGCTTTGTTGCCCTTCTCTGGACACGCTCCAGCACCTCAATGTCTCTCCTGTAAGTGAAGGCCCCAAAACCACACACAGTACTCAAGGTGCAGCCTCACCAGTGCTGAGTACAGGGGGATGATCCCTTCCCTACGCCTGCTGGCCACACTGTTTCTGACACAAGCCAGGATGCCGTTGGCCTTCTTGGCCACCTGGGCACACTGCTGGCTCATATTCAGCTGCTGTCAACCAGCACCCCCAGGTCTTTCTCTGCCGGGCAGCTTTCCAGCCACTCCTCCCCAAGCCTGTAGCGCTGCATGGGGTCGCTGTGACCCAAGTGCAGGACCCAGCACTTGGCCTTGTTGAACCTCATATAATTGGCCTCAGCCCACCGATCCAGCCTGTCCAGATCCCTCTGTGGAGCCTCCCTACCCTCGAGCAGATCAACACTCATGCCCAACTTGGTGTCACCTGCAAACTTACTGAGGGTGCACTCGATCCCCTCGTCCAGATCATTGATATGTATTCCTATGACTAAGATGTGATAAGACTTTTTCATTGCATAAATAAGAGAGAAATTACACATGGACCTACCTTGCAGACATCTCAAAAGCATTTCCAGCTCTAATCATACCCTGTTTCCACTAATCTGTACTGCCATGTGAGATTTATCAGTGATTTCCTAAATACTATACAACAGTGCTGACTGGTGAAAAGGAGTAAAGGGCTGGAAGGAAATCTCTTGAGTCCCGCATAAATGAATGGGACACATGGGACTCTGCTGCTTTTCAGCAGTCAACACTATAATATGTAACTTATTGGCACATAAAGCGAGCTTCTGAAGTTGTTTAGCCCTGATTTCACTTCAGTGGTCTGATCTTTGGGAATCTGAAGTTTTTGTCCTGGCAAATTGTCTAGTCCTTATCCCCGGAGATAAGGAAGTTAAAAATTTCTAGCCATACGTGGATCTCGGGGCATGTGGTTAGAGTCCTCTGTTTTCACATGCTAAGCAGGATTTATACATACAGAGACAAAAGGCCATGGCTGTTGCAATTCAACCGTCCTTGTAAAAGCTGGAAGCTTCTTAAAAACAGTAAAATCACAGTTGTTTTTAAAGTTAGGAAAAAAAAAGAAACCTAACTACAAATGAGGACCTTTGTTGAACACGCTACTTCAGCAGAGTATAAATCTGAGGCAATAGTACTTTCAACTGAAGTGGACAGTAATCGTTTATACTTACACATGGCATGTACTTAAGTACCTTGATGAATTAAAGCCAAATGTGCAACACTAAATTTGGGAATGGTCTTTTTCAAAGAAAATGTTTTTACAATGAGCAAATAACCTTGAAATGTGCTATAGCTTAAGCTAGCATTTCCCGAGAACGCAACCTGCTACAGTGAAGGTCAGCGGAGTCCAGTGGGTCAAAGCAGCGTGATTAAACCAGCATGCAATTGTTCACTTGTGGTTCAGCCAGACTTGCAAGCAAATGCCAAGCAATTCTGTATTATCCTATGTCTGCTCTCTACCTCTGTTAAGTTTTGTTGTTCACGTGCACTTTATTTTTTCATGTTTCAGGGAAGCATGTAAAGAAGAGCATGTCTCCCTTAGATTAAGGGTTAAATACAGCTATTGCTGTTCAGTTCCTGGTGCTTTTCAGAGCCAGCTCTAGAAACTTACTGCCATCTTCTCTAGCGTGCTTGTAGCCCCATTGACATTAATGAGACTTACACACAGGAAGTCAGGGTGAAAACAATCTTTGAAACAGCTGACTGATTTTTAAGCGCCAGTGTATTGCAACATCATCGTCAATACTGAGGAAAGAGCCTGGCAATTTTACTCTGATGAATTGTTGCAAAGGTACCCACAACAGTAGTGCACAGCAAGTTTGCCTTTATCTCTTTTATCTCCTGGCTTCCCCTTTGCTTTTTAATTCCACTTCAGCTCACCCTCCTTTGAAGATTCTATCTGGCTGGTTATAAGGAGGCACAGGGACCCGGAGTCACCCTGTGTATAGTCGGTTCCGCTTACTACAGAGATGTGCTGCCTGAGGACAAGAGGACTGTGACAGGTTCAAGGCACTTGTAGCTTTCTTTCTTTCTTTCTTTCTTTCTTTCTTTCTTTCTTTCTTTCTTATTTCTCCTACAGGTGATGTTTCAAAATCTTCTACAAAAACTGAATTAACACTCAGGTAGACATGTATATGCATGCACGCACGCACACACACACACACAGAGTTTTAGTACAAAACTATTTTTTCATGTCACTAAATCTTCCTAATTTTTGAGCTTTCCTGGAACTATACCCCTATTCACCCAGTGCAGCAAACTGCTGGTTCACTGAGAAATAATACCGGCTCACCAACACTGTTGTTTTGGCAGAAGAAATTATTACAGGCTTTAGAAGACTGACAAGAAAACTCACTTTCTACAGTCATAAAATCAAATCCTTAAGAGGGCATTGCATTTCCTCGTTCAGTTAGCGTTTGACACGTGCTCAGTTGTAAAAGGTTTTATAATCATCATCAAAATGTATATTTAGAATTGTAAAATGGGTCAGATGTTCACTCAGGTAATAAGAACAGTTGTTACTAATATGTTAGCAGTTGTATAGTCTATCCCATGCTTCCTGTTAGATGATAACTCTTCAGTAATTTTGCCAAAGTCCAACTCTTGGGCCTGATTTTTTTAATGCTGAATATCCACTTCAAAGTCTTTGGGAAATTTCAGATTAATTAATTGCCTTTCCTAAGAGCTATGTCAAGGAAAAATGAATTTATGTTAAAAAAAAAACAAACAAAAACTTTTAAGGAAAGCTGTGGCCCTCCATCTTCTGAAGCAGAAACCTTAATTTTGATAAGACAACAGTTTGGACAAAGGATTTGCTTTCTTGCTAATCATGTGAAAACCACAGTATTACCATCTGGAAAATGACAGGTTTTACATTCCCAGTTTAGAGACTCCAGCAGCAAATATCCCCTAGCAGTCTGTTAGCCCATGTTCCCAAGCGGCAAAACCCCAGGACTTTCAGTTTGCCCAATATTCAGGTCTGGTGGGGGTTATGCCAAGACTGAGATCACCACAAGTGACTGCAGGAGACTTCCCCAGCACTGCCAGTTCATCCTGTCTGAGCCAAGACAACAGAGAAAAAAACCTCCCATTCAAATGCAAACAAGAGAAAAAACACATATAAGGATGGAGTGGGAAGCACGTGGAAAAAAGTTATGGCAGAGGCGAGCCTGGGAGCAGTGGGGAAATGAGATGATAAACATGAGTGAAGACCAGAGAGAGTAAAGGAAATCAAATTCCAAGCCTCAGGGCTTCAGAATTAAAAAAAGATCTGGGAAAAAAGTCATTGAGGTGTACACAGTAGAAGACATCATATCTGGCAGAAAATAGAAAGAAAAGTCTGTATCCATCAAAATGCCACTGCCTGTCGTAGCCTTGAATGGAAACCAGTTCCGATGGCTCACCAGTCCCTGATGGCAGCAAGGAACAGCAAACAAGTAGGTTGTGCATCTGGCCCTGCAGCTGGTCTTGGAGGGGATAATAATCTAATATGGTTTATTAAGCTGCTTTATTCACGTAGGCAATAGAAGTTTGTGTGGTCGGTAGAGGAGTCTCCAGCCCAGTTGACGAGACATCACGTAACCATACAGTTGCATTTAATGAACCTTCTCCTTCATTCTGTTAAATTTCTGAAAACCTAGTGAGTAACAATTTCACTGCATACTTGTGTTCTATTTTTTTCCACAAGATTTCTTTGTCTCACTGGCACCCAGGATGAACAGCATTCAGGGAATTAAACAGCAGGGACTAAAAAAGAACATGTTACTTGTCAGGTCCTGCTTTATCCACTGCAAAAATTGTAGGTGCAACTTTAATTTTGTTTTCTTTTTTGTTTGTTTTCTCTACCCTATTTAAGGATACACATAGCCATATTATCTTGCAAATATATTGATTCTGTAAATGAGATGGTCCAGTTCTTAACACAACCTTTACTGCAGAAATTTTCCTCATTCCATATAGTCCCCAAGTCTTATATCTGCTCCTGTTGTATTCCAAGTGAGCTACATCACAGACCTATGTAAGAACGTTACTGTATTCTCATCTCTAAAGCTATTAAGTTGCATTTAATGTATTTGTGACTAAGAGTACTTCCACAACATGAGAGAACTCAGTAGCTCTTGTTCCAAATGCTACTGTGTCAAGCAAGTTATTCAAAAGAACTCCCTGTCCAAACAGAAAGGCAGAATGATAATCAATCTATTCAAGGACTTTCCTTATCCAGCAAAAAAAAAATTATTATTCACTCATAGGCTATAAGAGTTTCTTTAGGAACCCCAAATCTAAGCACTTCTAGTATTAACCATAACCCCCTTTGCAAAATTAAGAAAGAAATGTTTCTTCAATAGGCAGTATTAAATTATTTCCTTGAAAAGTCTGTTGAGGTGCTGGACAACATCATAGCAGAACGTGACATAACAGAAGAAAAAGTCAGGTTTGTGGTACCTGCATGTGATATGCTGTGGGACTTGCACCCAAAGAAAGAATTTGGACCTAAACACGGTATATAGTCTGGGTATTCCCATACTTTTCTATCACTAGCAGGAATGCCTCACCAGTGCTTTCTGTCCCACTTGTGATCACGTGCATTTATCCCTTCTGTTGGTCACCATTTATCATTAACCTTGCGACTCTGCACCAGCTGCTTACAAGAAACGATAAAATACCAATGTAATAATAAAAAAGCTTTATGTGCTTTGACTTCTATTTATTTGTCAGTTCACAAGCTGGAAGAAAGGTGTAAAAGCCTGAACTATGTGACTGTCTGTCCTGGTTTTTGCTGGGATAGAGTTAATTTTCTTCCTAGTAGCTGGTACAGTGCTGTGTTTTGGATTTAGTAGAATAATGTAGATAACACATGGATGTTTTAGTTGTTGCTAAGTAGCACTTATCCTAAGTCAAGGGCTTTTCAGTTTCCCATGCTCTGCCAGTGAGGAGGTGGACAAGAAGCTGGGAGGGACCATGGCCAGGACAGCTGACCCGAACTAGCCAAAGGGATATTCCATACCATAGAACATCATGCTCAGTATATAAACTGGGGGGAGTTGGGCAGGAGGGGCCAATCGCTGCTCGGGGACTGGCTGGACATCAGTCAGCAGGTGGTGAGCAATTGCACTGTGCATCACTTGTCTTTCATCAGTTTTATTTCTCTCACTTTGTTATCTCCATTATTATGATGATGATTATTTTTTTCCCCAATTATTAAACTGTTCTTATCTCAACCCATAAGCTTCACTTTTTTCCCATTCTCCTCCCCACCCCACCAGGGGGGAGTGAGCGAGTGGCTGCATGGTGCTTAGCTGCCGGCTGGTCTTAAGCCACGACACTGTCCAGATGTCAACTAGACCTGAGCGGACAGCCCACAGGCTGCCTTCTAGAAATTGTTTTATTACAGCACGTAGCTCAATATTGGCACAATCTATAGCCCAGGGGCTAGGATTATGTGATGCTACTGCCTCAGAACAGACAAAACTGTAGCTTGACCTAGACAAAGCAAAGCATGGGGGACCTACCAGAATTAGTCAGAAAAAAACCCAATCCTCAAAACCTTCAGCTAGGAGTTGAAGATACAAATCTCATGAGTTCCACATTTGTGTCGTTTTTATCTGGATTTTTGCCCAACAAGAGAACGGGAATAAGAAATAGATGAAGAACAAACTATATAAAAGTCAAGGCAAGGCAGAGCTTTAATTCCTGGGGGACGGAGGGAGAGGTAGAAAGAAGGTATAAAGAATGATACTACAGGAAACAAACATTTTAATGCAAAATCTGCTATATGTAGATGAAAGGCTTTTTTTTTTTTTAAATTTGGAAAAGACATGTCTTTCAAACATAGCAGAAACTCTGTTCTGATGACAAATTGTATTTTTAATTGTATTATAATTATTGTGTATGTGAATTCAGAGCTGCTTCTCTGATAACATTTTATGTGCTTTATTGAGACAAGTTGTATCATCCCAGAAGCTGAATTACTTGCCTCTTCTCCTCCCAGGGAATTCCTCCTAGCAAGGCACTTGCAACACAAGATCAATATAATTCATTTCCCAGAGCTGTTCTGACTAGGATAGTTCTGTAATTGGTACAGACACTAAACTTGCAACCAGAGATGCAGGTAGATACATTACTGCTGAATAAATGCCACTTAAGTGCAAAGAAAAACAGGATGAATACTAGAACTGGGTCAGAATTCTCTGCTATAAATATGTATATTAAGAGCGTGTGTGTGTATATATATATATATATAAGAAACGGCTGACACAGCACTGTGGAAAGCACTGCTAGAGGGCTTTTGGTTGTTGCCAGCAACATCATCGTAAATCAGAAGGATTCTCAGGAGCAACTCTGCGGTTAACCTGCGTGAGGATACTGAACAACAGCTCATTGTTGCCAGAAAAGGACTATTGGACACTGCTTGGCATCACCTCGCACACTTACTGAACTAGACTTTACACCTATTTCTTGCTTAGCTTAAGCAGCAAACAGGCACCGGTCAGGAAAAACACAACACACTCTCCCCGATGGCTAGCACTTCTCCAGCCCGTTCGTTTAAAGACAAATATTCAAATGCCTTTGTATCAGCTGTACTTTTAGGAAGCCAGGAATTGAGAGAAAAAGAGCACAACAAATGCTTACTTCTGGAAAGGTTTCATTGCAAGACCTACAATCTATGGATATCCCTGCAAAATCCGGCTCAGAATGGACCAACTTGTAATATGAGAAAAAGCAAGAGATTGCCAGGACCTCACAAAGACACTTGGCAATTGCAGCTCAGCACTGCACATTGCAGTAGCCTTGGGTTCACCCCTCCTACTCTGCAGAAGCTGCCTTGAGGATAAAGTCTTTCTCAGCTGCCTGGAAAGGGATGTTAGTGCTACGGTTCCATGTGTCTAAAATTGCGTGAAATTAAATCAGGCCTTAGCCTTGTGGTTTTACCAAAACCAAGCTCCCACAAAAATACTGGGGCTTTCATGAGTTTGCTAAATAAGCCATCATTAAGTTGGTGAAGTTTTCTGAGTAGCAACTGATAGTGGAAGAGATGGATGGTGCTCAGAAACAATGAAACATCAAGTTTTCTAATATTTTAAAGATACATATCATAAATAGCAAAGTTTAGACAACTGTGCTGGCAGAGTTAACTTGCTGATATTCAAGCGTGAGCTTACACACAGAGACAATTTGCAAACTTCTCCAAACCATGTGGAAAGGTGGCCAAAATCAGATTCCTAGCATATTATTTTCTTTGCAATGGAATTTATTCTGTAAATTACTGCAAAGAAAGAATCAAATAGCACGCAACTGGAAACTTACTGAAAGGCTACAATGCAGCAACAGATAAATGAGCAAACAAAACAGGACATGCATTTCCTCACTAATTTCCTGATGAAATCAGGAAAATGAGATTACAAAAACACAGAGCTTCACTACTGCATCTCTCCCAACGCAACTAAGTTGTTACTTGAATGCAATGTTTCTAAGAGCATGTTTCTTTTCTTCCTGTCTTTTCTTCTGCCTGAGGCAAAGCTTCTGTACCCTGAAGTAACATATGAATGTGATTCAGTAACTGTAGAGTGACATCTTCAGTTTCAGGAGGATGGGAGCAAGATGAATCTTCTATTTGCAGGAGTAATTATTGAAGATCCTTAATCCTCAGATTCAAGGTGCATTTGCTCCCAGAACAACAGTGCATCAAGATACTTCACATGAGATACCACTCCCCACGTGTATGCAAGTGAACAACCAAAGCACACAGGACTCACTGGGAAGGAAATGAAGATGAGGGTAGCCCTCACCTCTTCTGATTCCCCAAGAGCCAAGGAACTTCATAAGGATCATCAGATTTGCAGGAAACTTCCTCCTGTTCAGTATTTTCTGAAGTTTTGTTTTGGTTTGTTCAAGGGTGGTTATTTTGCCCCCCCCATGAAGTTTTTAGGAATTTTTCCTGCTCAACACTGTCTTGAGACAAGGCACTGCTGGGACCTTAAAGACCCCAAGATTTCATTGTTGAAAGAGGCATTTGCCCTGCAGCCTTCATGTACCTTGCCTGGTTACCTTCTGACCGAATACAGATCTCTCTTTATACAGGAAACTTGAGACTCCATGGCACTCTTCCAGAGGCTAAACAAAAAAAGGTTGTAAACTTTAACCAATCCGCTTCCCTACAACTAGCTACAGAGACTAATTTTCTGAAATCAAATCCACTTCTCTGGAAACAGAACACATTTTGGAAGGGCTCTAGGTCTATAGACTACCATGAACCAAACCCAAGCTATCCTCTTCTTCTTGCCTCTGGTAAACAAAGATAACATCAGAAAGTCTTTGACAGAAGCACTCAGATATGAACACTTAGGGAAAGCATCACCATCCACAGTCATAGGGAATGGACAAATCTGAGGTGAAAAGGAAGATGAGAAAAAAAGGATGCAATGTACTGTTCCCCATTGTGGGGAAAAGCCCTCTTCTCAGAGTGGAGAAAAAAAAGTCACTAAGAAAATATGGAAACTTTTGGTCACAGCAATCTCTTTCAATACTGTGTTTTAGAGTAGTTGATTATCGATGTATAGGAAATAGCTAGAGATGACCAAATAACAAGTGCACAAGAAGTTCTCATTTGTAATACTCCAATACTACAGTGATGGATCTCTAGCAAAAATAGGCGAACAAAAACTCATTAGTCAACTCCCCCTCACCCATTTTTTTTCTTTATATTCAGGCTTGGGCAGTTTCCTGTACCTATATAGGAAAAGCGAAGCATATTAGCAGGAGATACTCTTCCTCAGCCTCATCCCTGATAGCACAGGTAGCATTTACCAATTTCATACAATGAATAGAAAAACAGGAACAGAAAGGCCCCTTTTAGTTACTTTCCAGTTGAAGTTGGGTCTCCTGTTTGTACTTAAATGGAGCCTGGTACAGCTGTCCACACTTCTCCATTTCACACTATTATCGTAAGGTTAATTACATCATTATCCCAAATTACAGATCGTTTGAGAACCTTGTTGAACTCTACTCTGTCTGTTCTCATAAAGATTAGCAAGGGTGGGCTTAGCTCTTCTGATGCTCAGTGTCCTCACTGTGAAAAGCAGCTGTCTCTCCAACTGTGTGCAGGCAATATGGCATTATATTCCTTTCCAGAGGAGAGGTAGGGCTGATTTTTAAAGTGATGCTGGGCATCCACAGTGTCTGCCCCCACCTCTGAAAATCAGGCTATTGGGAGATGAAATGGGGAGCATCAGAACTAGATCTTCCTATCATGACCCTACTTCTTTTAGCAGCATGAACAATGGAAATCAACACAGAATAAAATGTATCTGTTAGACAACTCTTCTAAAGCATGTCAGTTCAGCTGACCACTATTACTGTGCACGCATGGCTTTTCAGGTTTTTCATGAAAGGTTATCACTTATTTCTAGCTGTCCTGAATAACCCAGTCACTGTAAGCATACTAGCAGAGGACCAAAATCATGGTAGAAAAACTCACTAACAAAACACCTTGACAATCTGGCCAAAAACCCCTCAAAACATCCCCCCCCCCAATCATGTTTCTTTTTCTGTTTTTTTCCCAGTAACTTTCTTTGTTCTTAGACATCTATAGCTGTTAAAGGAATATTATCAATCTAAAGGCAAAGACTGTGTTTGTTTGTGTGTTTTTCTTTTAAAAAAAATTCTTATACATTCAGCAGAGCTTTTTGATTCTATGCCCGGATACCTACATTACAAAATATAAGACAAAATTATAGGTACAGAGTGAGCCAAGAAAATCAACTCAGCATGGCTTGCCGAGGCTTTTTGAAAGAAAGCATGCACACTGTGTCACTATTATGATTTAAAATAGCTGGGTCTCCAAAGTCATAACACTACTGTACTATAGTACAAGGTGCCTGCAGATTCCTGTAGCAGCAAGCCAACCGATTAGCTTCAGGACTGCGATGAAAGCACGACTTTGATTTCTGTTCAGCGTGTGTATCTCACAGCTTCATTTTGGTACAAAACAAACATGATGAAATGAAAGAAAGCTTAGGAGGAGGGCGGAAATAACCTGAGTCTTTTACAATAATCCTCATTATTATTTACTATGGAGTGCAAACTTCTCAGTTTCAATGGAGAGGGGGATTTTCTACAGTAAAGCAGAAGAAAATGGGGGTTTGCATTGTAAAAGGACTTCTGCTTCTTTTTGGTTTAAAACATGGGTCAGAAAGGCTTACAATTCTCTGAGCTTAAGGCTTGCTAGAGGTAAACAGAAGTCTGTATGTACGTGCACACACATTGTCCTGCCAGAGAGAGCCCTCTTGCGTGCTTCCAACATTACCTTCTACCTTCTGCATTGCTGAGAGTCAGGACAACACCCAAGGAGCTTTTGGATGTGCTCTGACACTTTACCAGACAATTTTTTTGAAACTGGAAAGGAATTTTTATTTGTTGGCAGTTTGGTGTTTTGGTTTTTTTTCTTTTCTTTACAATGCCCTCCAGCTGCTCTAGGATCCAGGTTAGAAGCAAGGTTCAAGCTGCTGCAAGTTCATAGATGTCAGAGGATTCAATGCAAGTACTCACTAGCACAGCGAGGAGACACACTCTTGGCCCCAGCTCCCTCAGCCTCATGCGAGGGACAGCTATTCAGCAGCGAGAGGAGGATACAGAAATGATAGAGGAAGGAAAGAAGATCCCTGTTCCATGAGTTATTGCCCGATAATTGCCAGCTGAGCTTAGCTAATACAATTTCACCCTTAATTAAACCTCTAATTAAACCAGTCTCTGCCCTTACCTTCATACAACCTTCCATTTGTGTTCGATTTCTTAGATAATTTCAAAAAGATATCTAGCTTTCTCTTAAACTGATGTGTACCATCTTCTTCCAAGGGCTTCCTGGATGCTTTGCTGACTAAAATATTGGTACTGTTCCTACACTTTTCCACTCGTGGCCTAAAAAGAAAGCATTTCTGAGTGTGACCAGTATGTACCCTACTCCACAGACATCAATTTATCTGAAGAAATGCTTCTATATCGTTAAGGAAGTCATCTAAATTATTCAAAATACTCACTTGTACTGTGAATTAATAATAGACTTGTAAGAGTTTTGTACCAGAAGGAATCTCAATTTAAAGTTATCCTGCCCGCCTTTTCCAAGGTTAGCGATAACATCCTCCAGAAGAAACAGTAGTCAAAACATCACACAAAAATTTTGAAATAGCACTATATATGTAGCAATTGCATTTTTCTGGACTTACATTTAACCCATTTACCTCTAATAATTAATCTTAGTAACTGGTTTCCTTTTTTTTTTTTTTTTTTGCCTCGCTACAATCATACTACAAAAATGGATGAATCCACATTTTTCTGTAACAATTTCTGAAGTTCTTTCCTTACTGTTTTTCAGAGTACTACTAGCTATCCACTCATTATTTATCTAGCATAGAAAATACCTATGTTTTGATTTGTTACTGCTGTATTTACACTCTTTATGTTTAAAAGCCTAGGCATCTATAATACACAAATTATAGATTTGGGCTAGAATACTGTTTTACTGTTTAGCATGGATAATATCCAAATTCCAGCACCACTGGAAAACAGAAAAGTCCCATCTAAACACATGAAAGGCTGGAGCTCAGAGAGCTTACAGCCTAGATGAGCAGCCCAGGCTTTACTCAGGAGCAGAAGCTGAGAGGGGTGAAGATGCCTATTCAAGGTTACGATACAGGTCAAAGCTGTGGAGAAATACGGGGCAGCTTTAAAGAAAAATGAACTGAAATTACTATCAAGTGGAGGCTGGACTAATTCCATTACATTATAATGTTTCTGCACTGCAAAGAGGCCATAGATCCCAAAGACTTCAGCTCCTGGAGTGCATCTCTGTGCCTCTGAAGGCAGAACAATTCATTTTTCTCTAAGTTTTGCTGCTGTACTTATCAGTTTAACACTTATTTGCTTCACAGTTATTAAGCAGCACAAGCCTCTCTCAGGAAGGGTGCGGGAAGTGTACGGATGGGGAACTTCAGTGTGGAAAAATTAAGGTCAGTTGGCTTTAGGGCTTTGTTTCACAGTATAACTCACACTCCTCTGACATGTAGCTCTGAATAACATAAATGTAGCAGTCACTGATGTATCTAATGAATTTGCTTGTGTCCTAATTTAATTACACATTCAGATATGCCATACAATAAAAACAAAGTTGTAAATGCTGCTGCTTTTCTCCTTTCGTCTTGCAGCCCTTCCACCAGCAGTGGAAAGAAAACACGCCAATCCTGTAGTCATCAAAATCAGTGAAGCATTCGTAAACAACTGCTATGCATGTGCACTGTGCTTGGTCAGGTTTTTATTACAGCAGCCATCTCAGGACTGAATGACAGCTGGCCTGTGTTGTTCACTGATAATAAATATCAAAGGGACAGGAGAAAAAATGGAAACTATTTGTTTGGACTTGGCACAAAAGAATATACATCAAATTGGGCTCTCTGAATTTACCACAACTACTCATAACCAAAAATCCACTCCAAACCAACAACAACAAAAAAGTTTTAATTACGTTTCAGGTCTGGTATGATGATTTGTAATTGATTTTTCACTGAAATTGTACAGCCAGTGCACAGAAAACAAAATGAAGGTGACCTTGTTTGTAGGAATCACTGCCCTTTTCATTCTCAAGTGTAGCACCATTAACTGGTCCTCCTCCTCCTCCCCTTTCTCTATGCATAGGAAATGACTTTCCACTGCCTTTTTTTCTAGCTGCCATGAGATTCAGAAATTCCTCTGCACAGAGATTCAGAGGGCTCGGATTCAAAACCAGCTTTGTCAACCGCTATCTCGGAGCGGCCTGTGAATGACCCATTCATTGTGAGCATTGTGTCAAGTCAGCCGCAATCAAAAGCGTGCTGCAAAGACAGCTGAACCCGTGCCAAAACCAGAAACAGCTGGACCTTTGCAAAGCATCATGCCCAACCTAACAAGCCATGTGCGGCTGCAGTGCCACCCAAATGCTGCTAGATGGATCTCTGGGCCCCGGGCCAGCGTGTCTACAGTGCACCGTCTTAGATGGAAGAGCATGAAGTCTGTGGTATAGCAGAAACCACTGCTCCTTTGCATCAGTGAAAAGGCATTGTGTTCCTCCCCAGTCACTTCTGCCACCAAAATTCTGCTGAGAGTTTATGGCAACGTCTCTGTGGGACTGTTTAGTTGACCTGAAAGCTCAGCCAAAACTCCCTCATGTAACATAAAGCAAACACAGAGGGAGATGATCCATGATTATGGCTCAGCCAGTCTCTTTTTGAGAAGTAGCAAAAATTATCCCTGCCTATTTCCTTTCTAAGGTGTTCTCCTGTAAAACTCCTCCAGTTGAAACTCTCTAGAAACTTGGGATTAGCAGAATAAAGGCTTCCTTCAGTACCCTGAGGACCACAGCATGCAATCACAGACACTGGTGGCACAACTGGAATGTTTCCAGAAAACTTCAGCTATGATGAAGCAAGGATCCCCATCTCCATTCAAGCTGACATTTTGAATATATTTTACTCTTGGGGTTTTTGTTTTGACTGCCGCATTTGGCAGGATTATCATACATGATAATCAAGCCAAGTCAGATGTCTTTGTTGCCAACATTAACTAGAGTGGCACAACTAATACTCACATATAGAACTACCCTGGGACAGATAAGCTATGACAAGCAGAGACAAAGAACCATCAAAGAATCTGCACAAAGCTCAAGTGAACAGGAGGAAAAATCACACACAAATGGTGGCTCCATCATGAAATGATATAACAGAAAAAGGACAGCCCAGGCAGGGCAAAGAGCCAACGCACAGTTGGATTGGTAGACACTTGTACAAACACAGACATATATGTAGATGTAACTTCTATTGTCAACATATATTTTTTATAGGGATAGTTTTAGAATATTTATAAGGCCCTATGCATTTTCAGTTTGGCAACACAATGTATTTATTCACTCTTTTTCTATGGCTGGACAAAGGGCAGTATTTATTAGGTGAAGTGTCTGACACAGCCTTTAGTGCTGTTAATCACACCAGCTTGCTTGATATATTAAGGCTATTAGGACTTAACTAGATAAAGATGCATATGTTACTAAGTGAATCACCTTCTATCTGTCTAATGGAAACCAAGTGTTGATTTAAGTGGAGTCATCTGTTTAAAAAAGAGAGACAGAAAGAAATTGAAATAAACCCAAGATTAACAGATGTCACAGAAGGGTCAATGGCGAGCAATGTTGGATCCAAGACTTTTATAATAGAAACTTACATGAATATTTGAACTCACTTGAATATTTCTCTCTGCTTGACTGCAAATATAGCATTTAATATCACTTGTTTAGCTTTAAATATTACATGCATAATTATCTATACATAGGACAGTTTGTGTCATGTAAGTATGTTCAATCCTCTGCACCCCTAGGCTCCTGGGCTACAAAATGATGTTAGTAGATTAACTTCTAGATGATTTAAAATCCAGTGTCTAAAATAGTCCCAGTACATTTATATTGGCTGGGTTGGTGTGGTTTATGTGTTTATATATGCTGTTCTCAAGTACTGGATGGTTTTAGTATTAATGGGCTATGACTATGTTGAACACTGCACTGGCCAATATAACTATTCAAAACTAGAGGGGCTTTTAAACACAATAATAAAAAGGAATGCTGATCTGTGGTTAAGTCCCAGACACAGCTTAAGTTAAATTCCTGGCTGTGCCACAGGTGCCACTGTGATATCTTGGACAAATCACCCACCGCACCTTAGCTGTAAAAGAGGGAAACAATATTTTCTTTTTCCCTTCCTTTCTCTATTTTTTGTGTTTAATCTGTCAGAGCAGCAGCTCTTGTGCTTTGATGAACATAACAAAGCTACCACAACAAAGGTCCATCCTAAAGGGAGGCAGCTCATCAGACTATTGTGCCTATGGCATACAAGGGCAATCACACTTTGCCACGTTGGGCTGCTGGCAGATCGCTGGAGCTACCAAGTGTAGCATCAGTTACTTGGGGATAGAAAAAGAACCTTGACACGGGTTCACAGCCCTGTGCTAACTGCTGAAACAGTGGGATACTTTAAAGATGTGTAAAAAGTCATCGTAGTCATATTTCTAGAATTTTATAGAAGTAATGCAAATCTCGATTGTCTTATTGAAAGATGAATTGTGTTTTTGTCACAACCCCAGCGGGTAGGATGTAGGAACAGAGAAGGATTTGAGGAAACTGTATTTGCCATCTTGGTTTCCTGAGCTCTAAGAAGGGTAGGTATACTTTGAATGCAGTGTTCATATTCTACTTTGACTGCCTATTTTTCTTCTTATCTTCCCTCTGACTCCTATAGCTCTAAGCAGGAGTTAGACAGCAAAGGCTCCTTCTCCTATTTCTCTCCTGCAATCTAAGCAGCACTGGATCATTTCTGGTTTGCAATTTTTATTTGGGGAGGGGTGGGGGGAGCAGATAGGGTGACAGAAGGTATGGACTTTGCGTAAGAAAGGGAGTATACCTTCCTTTACTCTGAATCATTTCCAAGAGCTGAATAGATTCCAACCTGAAAAGACTGCAGCCTGAATAGAGTCCTTTCAACTCCATGCACTTTTCCTCCCTGATACTCAACTGCAAATGAAAATAAAAATATTTTCATTCCAGCAAGATCACTCTAAAAACAGGTCTTTGACAAGGAACAACTTCAACTTTGATGCACCTAACGTCAGTAAAGGTTCATCCTGGCATATCAAAACCAAAATTTGCCATTTATGTTAGAATGTTTTTTTGTCATTCATCCGCAACACACACACAAAAAAATAAAATGCAGAGATGATCTTATGGTCATTTCTTTAACCTATAAGAAAGACAGATAAAAGTCTTCTGTGTAGCACACTGTGCACACGTGTTGTTCACTTAAATCCTGTTTCTCTGATCTGCTCTACAGGGTATTTAGTCCATACAACTGTTCCACATTCTCTCTCTGCATATTCACCATGCATTTCCATTCCACATCAAATGTAAACAGTCTATGTACAAGGATGATGGAGGCTACATTTCAAATGTTGCTTGGGTTTATCTTTGAATGCCAGACAAAACAGGCCTTACGTCGTTTAGTAAAAGATTGAGTCATCTCAATTTGCAGACCTTACATCCACCTGCATACCTACTCAAATATAAACACAAACAGCTGATTCCCAAACCAGCAGCTAATCTGAAGATTGTTTAAAAGATTATCAGCTGGTAATGCATTATTTCATTCCTCCATTTCCCCGTCCCAAATTCCTAGATTTTATGGGGTATATTACATGTTATCTAAAATTCCTCTGGGATTTCTGCTCTTAATAAGCAAGTAGGCAGCTATGCAGATCACAAGCACACAGCCATTACCAGTGTTAAGAATTCAAAAGTCGTTAATCAGATCCCAAACAGGGAAGAAATCAATGGGATTAAAAAAAATTTTATATATATATATATATGTGTAACACTTTGTATTTGTAAAGGTTTACACTCTGCTTTCAACATCATGCTTCCCAACTACTGTCTGCATCCAGAAGCGCTAGAAATTTGGGGTAAAATCTCTAGCAGCTCACTTAAACAGGAAGTCTTCTCTTTAGAAGTTTTTCACTTTTGCCTTTCTATTTTTCATAAAATATGTAGAGGAGTATCACAGATGACTGCATGCGACTGAATAACCAGAGCTTAATTAGTCATTGCTTTTGAATATTAGCACAGCAACTGTATGCTAGCTTGAACTACCTTCAGTCACTCTACTCTAGATTAAAGATAATATATTGTCTTGCTTAACTATTTTACAGCATTGAGGAAGTGTATACTGTCATTTCCTGCAAATAAGCTAATGAGCTGTGGTATCCTCACCATCTGAGGCTATTTATACTCAATGCTTGATTTGGTTTTTTTTTTATATAATCACATTACCTCTGATCCAAGAATTGACACTTCAGAAACAGACCACAAAACATCATGATAGCTTATAACACTGCTCTGTAGGCCAGGTCTGTAATATATCTAAGCTACTGCACCTGGATAACATCCTACAGGTTATAGATAGCGCTTAACACTGTATATATTAAACAATTTCAAAATTAATGCAAAAATCAATTGTTTTTCATTTGTGCTGCAGTAGGATCTAATGATCTTCAAACAGATAAAATCAGTGCTAACAAATGGATGCAAGTGAAGGCTATTCCAAAGACCTTAGAGTCTTCAAGGTATGGTGCTGCAAAAACGCATGTGAACATCCTCTAGACAGGCACAGGGGTCTGCTTACATGGCCTTCATGAGCAGATCAGGTCTAAGACACCCTACAGTGACATTCAGCTGTATGGGTGACCAAATCCAGTAGCAAGCAGCTGTGTATAACAACCTAGCATAAAAAGAGGTATACTGAACAAAACTAAAGCTTATCTGCCCCAGTTATCCTGTTTCTGGTGCAAAGCTTGTAGCAGAGTCTTAAAAAAAGAGTTTAAGAAAGCACATATACATAAAATCATGCTTTTCCTTTTTTTTACCAACTCATCACTGACTACTGTTTAAGGTACTTGCTAAACTAGAGTTTACATACAGACACCCTGTTTAATAATCCTCAAGCGAGCCCTTCCCCATGACTTTGCCTAATCTCTCTCTCAGTTTGTTTCTATTCTGGCTACCAAAGCTTCTGGCAGCAGTGAATCCTACAAGTAATTATTTTTTGTTTTCATTTTTACTATGTAGGCTCGATAATTTTATTTTACTGGAGCCGGGGAGATGGGAAGCATAGGATACTGGAAATGGAAATCTGCAGGTTTTTGTTGTTTACCGACTGAAATATTATCAGATTGGTGAGAGAAAAGCTAGTAAAATTGTAAGGCTACCTAATGACCTAGACTGATGAAGGATGTGCTTAGCTGTAGTCCAATTTAGAGAAAATGGGCATCCTCCATCACAAAGTTCAGCACTGAAATTGCTTCCGTATGCTTGTACTTCAGCATCTGGGAAAAGACTAAGGGTTGAATTAATAGGGATACTTAATCTTCCATATGCCTCTTAATATTCCTCCACATCCCGCAGGTTATTACTTCTGCATTATTGCAAGAACTACATACAAGATGAGGAACTGCTTGGCAGTGGTTCTTTTGATTTTTATTGATTTCACATATCTTTTAAAATTTCCATCCAAACGACAGTTTTTAATTCTCTTTCTAGGCATCAGGAAGGCAAATCCTCACACACCTATTGCAGAAGCTGCCAGTATTCAATACTTGAACTGCCTAGTGCATGTTCAGCCTGCAAAGTGCAGAGTATTCCCGTGCTGGACACGTTCTGAAGCCATCTCTTCCAATCGATGACTCGTGGCTCTAGCCATGCTTTCCAGCACTGACCAGAAAGTCAGATAGCTGTTTGTCAGCCTTTTACCATCAATTTTTCAGCATCATTATTCAATTAAAAATAAAGCCAAAATGTCCCTGTCCATTGCATACTGATGTGCAAGAAGGCCATCATCAGTCAAGGCCTTTTTTGAAGTTTGCTCTAATTGCTCTGTTACACCGGAAGCACAGTAACTGTTCCCACAGGCTACAGAATGCCATTAAAAACAGACAAAAGCCCCCACCAAGGTTTGATCCTACGTTAGATAATGCAGATATTTCACATAAAATTGGAAGACTGGCCACACATGTAGAATTCTTTCAGGTGAACAAGCTGTCAACAAGAAACCTGGTATTTGTGAACCCAGAAGAGGTAGATGAGATAATACTTTTCTAAGTAAAAAGTTAAACTACCTCATGTATGCTCTTCGGAGTGTAAATATGGAGCATCCAATAATGAGACGTATATGTACAGATCTATTTTTCAATTTATGACAGAAATGCTGTCATGTAAGTAACACATCCATGTTACTGAGCAAAACTGTATCACAACAACCAAAGGAAAAAATCCTCTCAAAGGCATACAACTTTGATAAAGCTTAATGCTACCCTGATGAAGGACGACTGAAATGTCGGCTCATCAAGGCTACCCTAGGTTTTGATTAGAAGGCCTGCTTCACAGCCTGCCAGGTCAAAGCAGAGACTCCTACCACCTTTAACAGGCTCTGGAGCACGTCCTAAACCTTTCTGCATTGGCTGGGCTGGGAGTTCATTATTAGAAATGGCAAGATTACTATTTACTTTGAGATACAAAAAAATAGCAAATCTAACATTACAGTGAAATTCCTCTGCAATATATAACTCAAGTTCATATACTTTTGAGAAATCAACAAGAGAAGTAAGTTAGATATGAAACCTTTTGCAATGGGAAACTATTAGTTGATTAGAAAGCAAGAGCAGGAAAGAGTAAGAGTAAAATCAGAAACTGGACCTAGAATTATCAATGGTCATTCTGTTCATCTGGACTGCGTTTAACAGGGTTCCAGCCAAACTGGTTTCTAACACATGTATGGGTAGAATCAATGGTCCGGTGAAAAAATTGCAGAAAATTATTTAGCCAGAAGAAAATGTCATACCATGTTGTAATGTGCAGGTCTCCACCACTTTTTGTAAGCCACCTCAAATAAAGAACTTACTTCCCTTTAAAAGTTCCATACTCGGCACTCACAGTGAAAAATGTATCAAATATATATCATGTCCTGACAGTTTTACTGAACATGGGATCTATACATTCAACAATCAAAGACATTGTAGGTGGAAGACAGAAAACCACCATAACCAGAACTCAAAAGAACTGTGCAAAAAAAGAGAACTTCCTTTCAGTTTTGATTTCCAAGATCAGTTCAGATTTACAGTAGGCAACTCAAGCAGCCCAGTAGCATCTATTTTAGCGCAGATGTTTTCACATGTTAGATTTCTTTTTAATTGATTTAAAAAGTGGTGCTATCTGCTGTTAAAGTAAATCTGAAAAAGGGAAATGATTCTCTGTTCAGTGCTGCACTGCATGTTTGAAGCTCTGCATGTTGTTCTTTGGGTTAGTACTTAGAATACAAGGATTCACATTTTCAGCTGTAAGCTTGCAAAATGTGCACATGCTTGGAATGAATATTGTCTTGTAGAACTGTTGGATTCACATTAAAAGGTGTCACATCGCACTACTACATACCTTTTGTATAAACAGAAATCTCCATTTAAATCTCTACAACTTAAAATTTAGCAGTACATAGCATTACCCCTAATGTTCCATATAACTGAAAAAGACTATTATAAGATTTTACTTGTGACCTTGGCAATACTGATATTAATGCTGTACTTAGTGTCAGATACAGGAATAGTTCTGAGTATATAGAAGGGACACCCAGAAAATTGCTTTGGATTGCTGTAACTATTCTTAAAAGGCAAATTTTGAAGTGTCCAAATCATTGCAGAAGGTTAAGTCCTATTTTTAAAACAACTTAACAGAGAATAGAGCGTAATATCTACTGCTCAGAATGGCTTTTAAAATGTTTTTTGTAAATCTGGGTTCTGTTATTCTACTTTGGGAGGTCCGCAGGCACGGCCTACTGACACCTGGGGCAGCCTGGTGCGTAGGCACAACAGCCTGTCGAGAGCCCAGGGACTGCCAGTTTTAGCCCTCACTGTATATTCTAGCTGATTTTGTGCAGTGCCCATATTTAAGAGTTAATTATCTTAGGGCAGCCAAGCAACAATCCCATCTGATTACCTGAAAAGTGCAAGCTGTGCCTGTTACATCTAAATTAATGGTCGGCAAAGGGTTGAAAAAAGAAGATGTTAATTTATTCTAAAAAGTTAGCATTACAGTAATTTCTAGCCAAGCTAAAATTAAAGCAGTGAAAAGAAAAAAGGAGATGTAGCACACAGAAGTTCTTGAGCACATTGTAGGCTCGTTCCTGGCTGGAGCTGCTGGGCACACCCAGAATTAAACCACTGGCACGCAGGGCTGTCTGCGTGAGGATTAACAGCGCTGCGTGCACACAGCTGGGCCTATCTGGAAAAACTGTTTTTGATTTTGATTTTGGTAGCAAGCCAGCCTCAGGTTTCTTGAGGGTAGGCTGAATAGTCACTCACAGATGTTTCAGGATAAAAAGAGAGAAGGCTGGTCACCGCAAATAAATTGATTTGCTGCTGTAATCCTGCTCAACAGCATTCTCTGGAGGGACCGGATCAGCGTATCTGCATGCACCCGCTTGGACCATTACTGCTTAGCGGGGTTTATGAGCTCGGTCTGGGCACTGCACTAGTGCAGTTATGTGTCTTCTGGACCAAAGCTGGCCGGTGTCCCGACAGATCGGGGTGTGGGCACGGCGGGTGCTGCAATTGCCTGCACTCAGCCATGGCAATACACCTTTAGGAGAACATAGCATTTGCTGCCCTCAGCTTTATTAGCAACAGAGAACAATGGCAAAGTCCAAATATGCTGCGGTTACATGTTGGATTGTGATTTCTTTACACGAAGGCCTATCAGGTTGTGCAGTTTCTCGTTACATTTACAAAACCACCTTTTCGGTTGCTAGCCAAAATGACAAAATTCTACAGGAAGGAATCTTCAGGAAGGTTCCTGCAAGCCTGAATCATCCGTCAGGTTTTGCATATTAGGAAACAATCTTTAGTTACATTATCACAAACTGCATGAATTACCAGGTCAAAGTTTCACTCAGTGCACAAGATGAACAGACTCTACAGAACTGTCTCCCTCAAAAGAACATGTTCCTAAATTTGAAAGAAGAAAGCATGATTATTTTGCCGATTTTGATACTTGGAAATTCAGATTTGTGCCATAAAGTATCATAATTCCTGCCGATACACTGCTGTTTGACTCTCAGCATTTTATTTTTAAAATACCCCTTTCATGTGCCATCCCCTCTGTCCTGCCAGCCATACATATGCCTCTTGAGCCTGTTTGCTTGTGCCACAAGTACAGAAGCTTTGCAAGAGTGACATGACGTCCCAGAAACACAACTAAATACTCTTGAAGACAGAATGATCTTTATTTGTAAATGCTCTTGAGCTAAAATCCACCTCCACAAAAGCCTATAGGAATATACCTAAAATTGGATTCCGCCTCTGTGATGCGCAAGTAGCAGACCCTGTGCTGACAGCAGACATCCAAAAGCAGAAGCACCCAAAAGTTCAGAAAATGAAAGTTCAGGGTTTCTTCTCTTTCTGCTTTAACACAGGCTTTCTGACAACTGTATGCCAGCCTTCTGCTGCAAGGACCATACTAATGATCATTGAGAAAGATCTAATAGAAGAACTCTGCTTATTCCTGTGGCATGGGAAGTACCACATAATTTCTTGCTGTAGCAGGAGTTTCCACATAACTTCAGAAGGATACAGCTCATTTTAAAATGATTTAAAGGAGATTTTTCAAATGCACAAAGGGTGGTTAGATGCTAACAGTAGCCTGCACCCTTGAAAATCTCTCCTTCAGAAGTCCAAGATTCAAAACTAATTCACAAACCAAATGGGATGCAACTGTTTAAAATATGTAGTCACCTTAAAAACCAGCTGATAGAGATACCCTTTATATAGTGCTCAGCTCAGGAAGGATTTAGTTGTATGTTGAAAGCATACTGTGTCCTTTATGGGAAAGGGAAGGCCTAGCTTGGAGAGCAAAAATACCCCCAAAATAGCTTTGGCCACCATCTGCAGCTGCAGCAAAAATGTGATTTCAGCATTGCCGGTGTGCTGTCATGTATACCACCGTTTGCCGAGTCCAACCGAAATTCTCTATTTTTAGCCTTTCAGCTACTTTCAGATAAAATTCCTGCAGATAGGACTAGCTGTATAGGGCAGATAACATACAACTCTGAAACCACAGATGATCTCATGCAACTGCAAAGAAAGAAGGGTCTGTTACTTAAACCAAAGCTAAAATTTAACCCGGCTATACTAAAATTAAACAGGGAGTGTTTTATAGTCCCATTACAAGACATAAAACAACAGTCACTATAAATTCACGGTGCACTTATTTGTAAGGATGTAAAAAAGAGTAATGAATAACCCCAAAACAGCTTATCTCTGAGCCAGTACAACACCAAAGCTTTCCCAGGCTCGTTGGAGATTTTACAAATAGCACTGAGAAACTATTTTTGCTGTCATTTGAGAATTATTTGTCCAAACTGAAAAGTCATTGCTCTTTGTCACAAGTCACAAGACATTTTTTAGCGTTCCACACTTTTAGTTGACATTACGGAGAGAAAATAAATAACTGTAATCCAAACTTTCTGGAAGGGGCTTCCATGTGTAAGACACTTACCAACCAGGGATCTGAGCGAGCACTGCACAGTGATGATTCTTTGTGCAAAATGCACTGTACCTTCCTGTCTTCTACTTCACCCTTTCTGTGTGTCGCCCAATATACCGAAAGGCACCTGTTCCCTTTAAAATGCCATTTATTTCCCATAGATTGAAGTACAGTTCTGAGTACTATCATTCAAGTTTATCTTAAGCGTTTAAGGAGAAATGTGTAAGGAATGGATACATCACAAGTGAATCAATACAGGTCGGGGACCTCAGTTTGCATCCTTTGGGATGTGTTGGTCACACCTCTTTTGGTTTGCAGAATATTTGCTGGATATTTCTTCAGAACAAATCCTTCATGAGGTTATCACATACTTCCAGTTGTGAAAGAAACACTCTGAAAGCTTTTTTCCTCATGAGAAATTTTCACTCCTTAATACCAAATGAACAATTTAGATAAATGAGTGAAATAATCTTAAAGTAAAGAAATTATTTCACCGCATCACCAAATCACTGTAAGAGATCAGTAAAGGATTCAAACCATTTCTTTTAACTCTCCCTTTCTTTCCTTAATACGAACATAGGCAAACCTATATGTTTTAACAATGACATAGCCTCTACCTGTCATCTAATTTTTCAAGCACAGCTAGCATTGAAATAAAGGGTTACAAAGCACCTAACTGTTAATTTGAGATTATAGAACAAGTCTGATTTTTTCTGGCTTCACGTCACTTGAAAGGAGAAACTCCATTTGTCATAAGGAATGAAAACCAGGACAGAACAAGGTTTGCTATCACTCTCTCTAAGGAATTGTAGGTGGAGTTATATAAACAACAGAGCAACGATCAAAGGGAAATCTTAGGGACCATAATATACTGAGGTATTAAAGGAACAGAGCCTTTTATCTATTGAGGAGGAAGGAAGTAAAGCACTGAGACATGTGTAATATCTATAATTAAAAATCAAAATCCCAAGTGAGTCCCAAAAGAGACCAAAATCAATGAAAGTTTGGTTTTTTTCTTATTCTATTCAAATGACAAGAAAGAACCAAAAATGCAATCTGCCACAAAAATTACGCTTCATCACCTGGAAAAGCCAGGCATTCAACTCTATTTTAAGCTGAATTTTTCCCCACATCCTATGAAACAAGCACTGTTCGATCACAGACCATGTCCTCATTCACTGCCAGCCTAAATGAGGCTTACCTTGTCCTCCACTCTGTTCAGCCTGGCACCAACCGTGTTATTCCCTCGATCTTTGCTTTTTTCTTGGAACAAGAAACATTTTCAAATTAATATATGGTGGTATAACAAAATAGCAGCAAGCCACAACAGGGTGTGTTTAACTAGCCCACCAACGCAGTGTAACTGAACACCTTTGCCAGGCTGGTAGTTCTATTGCTTAAAAGCAGCTTTTTGTTTCTTTTTATAGCATTAGCCCATGCCATGGCTTTTAATAGCCCTTACATTTAAGGCATTTTCAACGTTGGTTTTATGCTTTAACCTGGGAGAACAAAACTGTTCCCAATTTAGTTAATGTTTTAATTGCCATTTAAAAACAATCTGCCACTATGCAAAAGACTACAGCCAACACGAACAATGTATTTGGTAACATTTTTTCTTTTTTTCCCCTATAAACTACATAGAAACATGAGTTTGAATATGACATTAACCTAGAGTTTTCATTAGCCAGACTTGTCGCAAACAAACTCAGTACTTTGTGCTCCTTTTCCAAAGCTATCAAAGCTCTGTGTGAGTATTATTGATATCATGGGAACTCTGTAATCATAGCACACCATTTTATTGAAAATATGGTGAGTCTCAGAGAGATTAGAGGCAACATTTTGAAAACTTCAGTGAAAATAGGTGCTTTTAAATATCTAAATAAGAATAACCCTATTTTAAAGGCATCAATAACTAAATATTATTGTCGATGCCTAAACTTCAGATCACAACTGGCTGGCACTGTTTAAAAATTTGGCAACAAAATAAAAAGTATTTTAACAACTATTTTCCATTAATTATATCTTCATCAGATTAAGTTTAGATACATCCTTCATATTAAGTTACCTGAGACGGAGATAAAAAGAGACGGCTTCCCTATGGATTGGTCCAACCTATAAACCAAAATAATCATTTTTAGTTTTTATCAGCCTGAACCAGCATCTTCACTTTCTCTAGCTGGAGCAGGGAGAGCTCTTTGCAAACAACCAAAGTGAAGTTCAAATAGTTCTGGTTTGTACTGTAGGTGAAGCAGTTGCTTTGGGCTAAGAATAGCTTGAAATTAAAAAAATAACAACAAAATGGGATTAGACTTAGATTGGTCTTTAGCTTCTTTAACCACTGTAAAGTTTTACCATGCCCATCACTTTTCCACGTGAACAGCATTGTTTCCTCTTTTTGTTGTTCTTCCACAGCTTATTTGTTGCCTCTATCTGTTGTCTCCTAGTTTGCTCTTAAGTGCAGTTCTACCAGAGCAGGCGACAGTATTTCACTCTGTACATATGATACAGCCCCTAACATACAGGGATTAGAGTGTATAGCCAAAACTAGCAGGGACTGAGGCAATACATGTAAGTATAATGAAAATTCTAAGTCCCGATTATCAGAGTTTTAAGCTCTTTGCCTTTTCCTTCCTGCGTGAAAAGAAAACTTTACTTGAATGCCACTTTACATTCTGTAACTTTGCACAGTCCTACCAATATGGCACCTGTAACCCTGTCAGTTTTTGATCCCCAGCCCCAATCACCGACTTATTTACCAACTTCCCTCTGCTGGTGTTTACGGATACAGGCACCGAACTTTATTGACATACCTCCTCTGTAACTCCTTGATTCGCACCATCAGGTTGAGGTGGCCCTGCGAATACTGCTCAATAACATCTCGGACATCATAGGGCTTTCTAGCTTGCTGTAAAATAAAAAACCAAAAACCATGCCTTTAAGCCACAAGGATGTAGGAATGGTCTATGGTAATGTACATTTTGTTCAAGAGCAAACAGTAAGTTCTTTTAACACCTTTAAACACTGTGTAAACATTTGAAATATTTTGATTGTTGCCATGCTCATACATTTTTTGTGGAATAATTATGACAGGTCTGATTTCATGCCCCTTTTTGTTACTGCAGGCCTACATGCCTTTCAAGAGATTATCCACTGAACTTGGGGCCAAAAGAACTTGGGGCCAAAATAGTATATCTGGCACTTTGCTCAGAAGTTTGTGGTCACTCTAGTTTCTTCTGGAAATGAGGTTCATACTCCTTGGCTACTGAACAGTAAAGAGGTCTTTCACACGTGCAAGCCCTTATTCTCAGTGTTCAGCAAGACAGCTAGAGTTTTCAGTTCAGCTCTTACTATGTGGAAGGTTAAAGCAGAGTCCTGGCTGACAGTGCATGGCTGATTTCCTCTTCCAGAAAGACTGGCTGAGCTTTCAAATCTACTGGGAAATACTGGGGAAATATCGGTGCAAGGAATGATGAGGGAGAAAGCCTTGTGTCTGTAATTTGCACTTCATACATGGGAAAGCCTTAATTTGACCTATTAGTAATAAAACCACTTTTGTGTAGTATTAATGATAAAGATCATAATTTAACCGATAAACACCAAGACTAACTGGAAAGCAAGTGAATGAACTTGTTGAACTGCAGTGACAAATTAAACATATCTTAATCCTATATCTAGGAATTAGAGTCCAATCAGTGCCAGAGCTACCTATGAGAAGCAGCAGTGAAGCTCTAACACAACAGAGAAGAGAGAGGAGAGGAGAAAAGTTGGGTGCAAACTTTACACATTAGACTAAACAGTAACACCTGAACTTACAATTTGGTAGAAAACTTCTTCGCCAAGATGATAATCAAATCAGTCAAGCAATACAGTAACAATAAATGATATGCCAGCAGGTCGAGGGAGGTGATTCTGCCCCTCTACTCGGCCCTGGTGAGACTCCACCTGCAGTACTGCATCCAGCTCTGGGGTCCTCAGCACAACAAAGACATGGACCTGTTAGGTCCAGAGGAGGGCCACGAAGATGATGAGAGATCTGGAACACCTCTGCTATGAAGACAGGCTGAGAGAGTTGGGATTGTTCAGCCGGAAGAAGGGAAGGCTCCAGGGAGACCTTACAGCAGCCTGCCAGTACTTAAATGGAGTTTATAAGAAAGATGGGACAGACTTTTTAGTAGGGCCCATAGCAACAGGACAAGGAATAATGGTTTTAAACTAAAAGAGGGTTATTTAGACCAGATATAAGGGAGAAGTTCTTCACAATGAGGGTGGTGAGGCACTGGGACAGGTTGCCTAGAGAGGCTGTGGATGCCCCATCCCTGGGAGTGTTCAAGGCCAGGCTGGATGGGGCTTTGAGCGACCTCGTCTAGTGGAAGGTGTCCCTGCCCATGGCAGGGGGGTTGGAACGAGATGATCTTTTAAGGTCCTTTCCAACCCAAACCATTCTATGATTCTATATTTCTGACTCATTCACTATTCTCTCTATAGATACTCCGTAGATAATTTTCAAGGTTTGGTAAAATACCTTGGTAACACTGAGTTACAGTTTTCCTTTCTTGCATCTTTTGAGAACAAGGAAAAGAGTTTACAGTGGTAGCTTCTAACACGCTAGAATTTGTATCCCATTTGAGGTCTCAGAAATATTCTGTCACCTGTTACTTCAAAAGCAGGAGATGAACCTTATTTCACATGCTGCAGGTTTTCCTCAATTCCATGCCACAAATACCTTCTTTTCTAAGGCAAAGGAAAGCGGGACACAATATAAAAACCAGGCTGTGGCACTTTCATGCAGTCCCCTGCACCTGCCTGGGAGGTAGCTCCCACATTTTAGGAATCATTATTTTAGTAATCATTACTTTAATAAAATCAATTCACCAAACAAATTATATTTCAGTCTGCCAGGTTCCCCAAAGCCAACTGCAAATCTCGGGTGAATGTGAGATACTCCCTAGTGGAAAGCTAAACAGGAACGGGAATTGCTCCACTCTAAGCAAAGAGCACACAAGAATTCCCAAGAACCCTGACCATTCACACACATATAAATCATAACTAACATCCACAAAGAAATATGATTCAACAATGGCATAAGCCCATAAGTCTTTCAATGGACTAGTACTATGAACAGGATGATATAAAAAAAAAAAAGAATTCTTGGATTATTTTTGTACTACAAATAAGCAAGAGAGAAATCTGCAAGATTGGCTTGAAAACTCCAGGTTCAGAAAAGCCGTTCAGTAAGAATAAAGATGCAGAACTTTCTCCTGCCATCCTCGTACTCTGGTGCAGGTGTCTGGCAGTAAAAAGAGTAGGTATGTTCCTGCCTGTTTTTCAGTTACTGGGCTGCTTCTTTCTCTTTAAAACAAGAACTGAAAACCTGGAGTAAATAGAATTTATGAATGAAGCTTAATTTCTGAGTAGGATAGGGTATTTAATAGTCAGTACTGATTATTCTGTAATTACATGATATTGAAAGCTGATCTTTCAAGAGAAAATATTCTTGAAGTTGACAACATGTTAGTTTTGTAAAAGATAAAACACCTGCAGCAGGCACTGGATGAGTTTTGAAGAAACAAAAGTAGAAGCCAGACCCACAGCTTTCCTTAACTTCTCTTCTTTACTTTCGTCTCTCTGCTAATTAACCAATCCTCACAGCAAAAAATCTGAAGTGAGTTAAAATTGCCCCCATCATATACGAAAGTTTATAAAAGGCACAAAAGCCAATGCCAAATATTAAATGTGCCTCACTGGCCATTGCTGTTCCCTAGTAACTGCACACACAGGGAGGCAGACCCGGGAAAGGGAGAGGGGAATCCGTGCACTGGGAATTTCTGGGAAATGTAACCAACTGACAGTCCAATAAAATGGGTAGAACATCCTTTGAAGCACAGGACACACTGAACTACATTGTTTGGTACAGCCCAGTATGGAGATTAGAAAAAATTACACACACAATTCATGATTCATACCATGACAAATGAATTACATCAGATGATGAATTATAAGACTATAAATGCAAGATTTTCCAGTGAAATTGTAAGAAACCAGGCAACAGTTACTCACGTCATCAGTGGAACTGCAACCTGTATTTTTAGTTTATGCTATGTATAGAGTATTTGCCATGGTGAAAAACATAACACAAGTTAAAAACATATTTTAGAAGGAAACTGATTTACTCAATAGGAAGAATTGACATGGACAGAGCAAAAAAGATTTCAAAATGACAATGGGAAATCAGATCGAATCCCTGGTCACTGGATCTGTGTGACACACATGGATACAACTGTGATATAAGTCTTCAGATATTTAGAAACTTTCCTAACTGGAAGAGAAAGGTTATTTACTCATGAATCCAGCTAATGGAATAACTGAGTATGGTGATTTTCTTTCTGAAATTCAGTTGTAAGGTTAGACTGTGACAAAGACATCTGATTTATAACTAATGTATGAAATTCATTTTTGGTAGGTGAGGTTAACAAAGCCTAGAAAACCATTAATTTCCAGGTACTGCTTTCCCTATAATCTACAGAATCCTTCCTTAACCATGAGCCATTCACCTTAGCTGATGCACAGGACTTGTGTTGACTACTAGTAGAATATGATCTTGCCTACACAATTTGAAACAGTCCTACAGACTTTACAAGACCATAAACACATCCATAAAAAATGTATTAATTCTTTATAATATTATGCTGGGTTCTTACATGGACATCATCACATGGACTATATTCAAACCTGGACTTCAAAATAGAGCATAAATTTCTCCCCTTCTTTTAAAGAGGAAATGATGACGAAGTATGATGCTTCACAAATTGCTTTTCATATCCTTTGAAATTTCCTTGTATCCCTGTTCAGCTTCTCTTTATTTATTTTATTTATTTATTTATTTTAAACAGGAAGGCTCTAATTTCTAACTGACTTTTGTCCTTGTGATGCCATCACTCCCTGTTATTAACTGAGCTCTTAAAAAAATATATCTAGGCAAATTTAGGCATACAGGTGTATCCTGCAAACAGCTGGTATAGTTTAAGAACCATGCTGGGTTCATGCTGGGACCTATTTTGCAAAATTTTCCTCTTCCTCTCCTTCTTCCTACGCTTCCCCTCCCCAAAATCTTCAGAGGCATCTCTAAAAAACACTCCTTTTAAGTGCTGGCCTTGCAATTACTTATGTTGCAGCTAATTTTAAGCATGAGTAGTCCAATGAACTTCAGCTGAAATTTGCTTTTTTTTCAATAGTTATAGAAAAAAAATAATCTTAATTTTCTTCTAGGAAGACACATTTCGCAAACACAAAAAAGGGATATATCTACCAGAAAACAGCTATGCAGACCTCTTAAATGCTGAAAGATACATTTTAAAAATGCATCATATGCTTTACATTTATTTAACAGGTATTGCATTGGACTGGTTATTAGAAGCTGTATCGTCATTACTTGGCACATGTTTAAACATTTTAATTTCTTATGACTATTTTATGTGCATACAATAGAACAAAGCAGATTTACAACATACTTTTGAGGAAAGAATAATGGCAGTAGTTATCTCTTCATTACAGGAGAGATTTTCAAAAGCACCTTGTGGCTTGAATTTCAAGGTGACGTTGGGCATTAAGTTACTTAGGTGCTTTTGAAAACCGTACCTTTGGTGCTCTCCAAATTTTTAAACTCGGTCATAACCTTGTATTCAGAAATTATGGAGAAGTATCAGATATCCCCCATACGTTCCTATTGGGAGATTCTGCTTCTGACAGAAACAGCAGCATATCACTTGTACACAGGAGTGACTTGAGATACATTTCACTTCAGCCTGACATCTTTAGTTCTTTAGTAACAGCTAACATTGATAGCTTGGGAAGAAGAAAGACTGCTAAAGAAGGATGGGAGACAACCTTGTTGAGGGATTTTGTGGATGGCCAAGACCAAGTCTTTTGCAGATGCCAAAGTGAGAGTACAACTGAGAAGCCAGATTAGCAACCAGGATACCGAGTACAAACAAGTTTTAAGTATGAACTGAATAGTCCCATTCTATTCAGTCAAATGCTTTTTCAACTTCTATCAAATCATCTGCCGCAGGGGAGTTTCATTTATTTGCCAGGTGGATAATGTTGCACGCAGCATTCAGGCATTTTGAGAATCTGTTTTTGACAAATACCACTTGGGAGGTAGATATATTACGTGTAGATATCTTGTTTCTAAGCAGTTTAGTTAATACCATGGCAAATATTTTATGATCTAAATTTATGAGAGCAACGATTCAGTAATTACCATGGAGCAAAGGATCACAATCACGTTTTAGAATGAGAATCAATTAAAGTTTAATGGAACTGGCCACTTTTAGGCAGTTTTTCACAGAACAGTAGTGGACACATCACCTGAATGGGCCCTGTCCCTTGCCAAGTTACAAGTGCTGGCCAGCAAGCGCTAAGAAGCTTCTCAATAAAACGACTATAAAAATTATTTCCAAGTAGTCCAGACATTGTGCCTTTCTTAATTTTAGTCTAATAAAAATACCAGGGGAAATGTGCTAGCAGAAACTTTCTGAAAGTGCTCTCCCGATGAAAACCCTGGACATGGGAGATTTCAGCCTCAATGGTGACAGTCTGAATACATTATACATAACTGAAACAAATTTCTGAAAAGCTCAGGCAGCCTTAGCCATAAATTAGCGCATGAATTTTAGTAAAAATAAAAAGATTCAAAATAGAAAATTGCTAAAGAATTCAGGCAGTGCTTCTAAATTTCACTGAAGAAGTCAGAATCGTGGTTTTGACGTAGCAGCAAGCATCGCCTTACAGAAACAATGAATCTCTTAGACTGTTAGTCATCATCATCATCATTGTTTGATCCTAAACTTTGTGCCCTTCAAATTTGAAGGGAAAAAGGCACCCTCCCTTTTTGGGGGGGGCTAGATTAAGAGTGGGAAAGCTTTTTAGTCTATTCTAAGCAGTAGTGGTGAGGTCATGTATGAAAATGATGTGGGCAGTTAAGCTGCTCTCTTTCCTTGCATTTTCAATTGTGAAGCCTGTTCTCTGGAGATTGTCCCTTATTAATTAATTTTAAGTAAAGTAATATATTTCTTACATATATAAATATATATTCACCTGGTTTAAATCAGGCTGAAGGCCGTTGACATGTGTTTTTACTGGATTAATGAAATTGATTTAGAAACCACATTCTTAGAAAGTTTGCAGTCAGAATTTTTTATTCAGACCAGGCAACAAGGTTAATTAGCTACTGTTAAATGCTTGCGGTATCACAATATCACAGCAAGTGAAGTGGCACACAGGAAACATATGTCAGTGAGGGCTAGAGGAGTAAAGAGAACTGATATCTCACAAACTGGGAAGGAGGTCTCCTACCTGTGCAGAGGGGAGAAGGGAAAAGGAAGGCGAAACCTTCCAATAGGCTAACAAATTCCCATCCCAGTTTCTTATCAGGACTTCATTAGCATTGAGTAAGAGACAGAAACAAGGCTGAGGTAGTATTTTAATCTCTAATCCTACCGACTCGGCATGACAGTAACATACAGCTCAGAATTAATGGAGACATATGAGAATGTTTGCGCTGCGAGAAAGAGACAGCGATAACGGAGGGTGAAGGGTCAAGTCCATTAGCAGAAAATAACATTTTAATTCAGACTGCATTTCAGGAGTTTAGCCCATTTCCAGTGCATCCACAGTTGACTAACCTGCTGCTAAACAACCACCCTATTGAAGGAGGAAGAGAATAGTGGGTGTAGCTCACCATTACTGAAATGCATTGTGTTAGTCTCTCTTAAGTTTCTAAAAGAAACAGTGAATCAGGAGAATAAAAGGTTTTATTTAGAAAAGGAGCCTTCTATTCACAACTCACCTGAAACTTTTTCTTTGCCACAAAATACTGCATCCTACGAATCACCTTAATTGCAGCACGGTGGTGTTCTCGCAGCCTGTGGGAAAAATGAGGAAGGCGAGTGGGGTGAAAGAGCATCTCCATCCAGACAATAAATATAACAGTCTGCAGTAAATGCTTCACTAACACGTGAATGTGTAATGCAAGTAGTTGTGATTCAGCCTGGGAGCACAACACAGTATTATGTTGACCTTCCCTACCTTTCAAGAAGGCTATAAAAATCCAGGATTTTATCTGACCTATGCTAGATTTGCATACATTTCACGGTAAAAAGAGGTGTCCACATAACCTCCTCCTATGTCTAAGCAAACGTCCACCCATCTCTCCCAGTTTCATTCCCTGCCCCCCCCCCCCCAAAAGCTATCAAGTTTCTGCATATTCAGCCACACGCAACTTTTATACACGGTCACTCTAGAAATCCAGCTTTTGGTTTTTTTGTGGGTTCACCACCATCCCCACAAGTCCTGTACAATATGTTTCTTCACTCACATGAATTTGTTTTTCAAAAATTACTTTAAAATAACAAATTAAAGATTTTTGAGTTGTTGACTGCTAAACAACTCAAACGATCCTGTGGTAACTGGATGCAACACCTACATACATATGTATCCCAAACCCGATCTGTAAGTGTATATAAAGACAAAATAATCTGAAAGGTCTTCAAACAAATATATCCCCCTCTTCATGCACATGCATATGCACTGAAAACAGAATTAAGAAATAATAATTTGCTCTTTGTACTTTAAAATAACAGATTTTCATAGTATCTGACATTATTTTTTAAACAGTTCATTAAAAGAAACAGATATTCTAAATTTTTCAAAGCTTGCAAAAATGATGTATTTTTCTTCTTAACATTAAAATATCAAATCAAACATTTAAGCTGTGCCAATGATTTAGTCTACTTGCTCATTCTATTACTCTTAGCAAGATGCGCTTGAATGACATTATTGCACAATCTTTATTCCCTTTTTAAATGCATGAACATATAGCCTTTCTAACTCTCATCCCAAACAGACTTCTAGTGATGGCTTCGGGGAATCAGCGGTAAAAGCAGAGTTAGATATTCCAGATGTTTTATCTTTATAAAATTATTATTAGTAATACTGATAGACCAGCATATTGAGATATCGCTAGGCAGTACTTTCTGTCTGTACTGAACCTGACAGCATTCATACTCACCATGGGATGGAAAAGTCATACTAAAGTTCTGTACAGGTTTGGGTCTTTGGTATGATACAGCATGGTATCACCCAAGCCTCTTCAGTTAAACATAACCTGGAATTTTAGTGAGTATTCACGTATTTCCTCAGGACAACTTTCCCCCAGCAAACAGAAGTTCTGCATGTGCAAACGGTGGATGTCTGTCCTCTGAACAGCATGGCAAGTGTAGCTGGGGCGTTCCCCTTCTGAAAACTTACACTTTTTAGTGGGAAAATAGCTTTCTGCAAAGCCAAAAACAGAACCAAAAAAAGCTCTCTTTTTCTACTTGTAGATACTGCCTCTCAGGTGGTTTCTTTCTGTTACAGAAATTGTTCAGATTTAGCAATGATAGAAAAGATTACTTTCTCTGGATACAGTGTAAAATACAGTCACTTTTCAAACTAATAACATACAGCTTTTCACCACAGGTCTACAGATCACTAAGACTGTAAGTGCATTTATATAATGCAACTGTGCCTCAATAATTACACGCCGATCCGTGACTCTGCAGTTGGCTCTGTACTGGGAGGCCCTTCCCTATTAACAGGGAACTGTGGTGTCTCAGAGAGACTCTCTCCAGGTCCCTGCTCCCGCAGATCTGACTGCAAGATCATGGTTCCTGTTATAAAAATGGAAATTCGCTCCGCCTAACTGGGATGGCTGCCTGTTTGGTTCGAGTCCCAGTGAGCGGAGTTAGCCTAACGCTAGTTCATGGTATCCTGGTTCTGTGAGCCCTTGCTGCATCACTCTGCTGCTAGGGACATGGACGACTTCCCCCAAAACCGAAGAAAATAACAGGTTTGGGGTTTTTAAGTTCTGCTTCACAGAGATGGGAGACAAAAAGATAAATGCTGCTTAATTTGCTATTAAATATCAAAGGTGTGAAAGCGTAACTGTCATGCAGCTATACATCCTATACATAAACGCACACAAAAACATCTTATGACAAATAGAAATAAATTTCAATTGCAATAAAACTGCTTGGTTTAGGTCTCATTTCCTCTGGGCTGTTCTTCACAGCCCATTATTTCTGAGTAAAATATTTTTCTTTGGGACAGACGGTCACTAGTAAAGCACACCAAATCCCTCATTCTCTATCTAGATGACGAGCCTCATCTATAAGCAAGACAGATGGATAATAAAAACTATATTTGCCATTCAGCGAAATAACAAAAGTATACTACCAAAATTATTTTCCAATGCAGCTATTTTACATCAATCCTTGTTCAGTGCTAACATGAACTTCCATGCCAGGAGGGAAAGTTAATATTCTCATTTTATTCCTTGCCATTTCCAGCTCCAGTAGGAAACCTTACAGTAAGCTTGTTTCTGCTTAAGCTGTAAAATCTAATTCTGCACAACAGGCTGTCCTGATTCCCCAAGATTAAATGCTTCTGCGATGAGGGAAGGGAATAAAGGATTTAATTAGTAGCCAAGGTTATGATTCACGCTTGTTTGATCTCTTTTGCAAACTGGTAACAAACGCTTCAGTAAATTGAGAGCTTAACCATTAACTGGCGATATTTGTTTGTTCAGCCACTTGTGACGTCTCTGAATTCTGGTTAAAGAATGGCTGCCTGCAACCTCTGTGGACATGCAGCGTGCTTAGCTGCCAGCCAGCCACTCAATACATTACCATCCTCAGAGCAAGAGTTTCACAAATCCTTTTTTCTTTAGGAGCGTGGCGGGAGATGACATCATCTGAGAGTGCTTACAGAGAGCTGCGACACGCCTCCGCTGCGCACGCGTCCCCACAGCGAGCGGGAGATGCCCTCGGGAGAAGCACTGCCGTGCGGGCGAGTGTCCGCTGGCAGAGCCGCCCTCCCGCAGCCCCCAGGGAAGGGGGTTTTAGGGACTCCTGGGACACTCCGCAGAGCCCACCCACTTCAGCATAGCTGCGGGAGCTAAGCTCTCCTGCAATTCAAATCCCTCATTTTTTACACATTTAGTTTTGCCTAGCTTTAGGAGAAAGCTTATTTGATAAGTGCATTAGCAACAGGGTCAGCAGACAAGGTTGTTGCCCTTTAGTTAATGAAGCTATTTTCCTCTCCTGGGCGTTCATCAGGCTTTGAGCCTCACCCTCACCATACCCATTAATCTCACGATAACCAACATCCAAAGGGACTGGCCAATCACCATTTGAGTGACTCCAATAACCATCAGCATATTGCCTTCAAAAATAAACTGAAGTAGTTTGTACGCCTGTAAAATCAAGCTTCCAATACCAGACAACATCTCAGCCTGCACCTTTCTGAAGAAAAATTGCCAATAGCTTTCAGCTACCAGTAATTTTCTTTCTCAACATAAACAGGACATCGAGATCACCTTGAACATGGCACATACTACGTGACATTTCCCATGGCCTTTAACTTATAGAATTAGGTCCCAAAACTGCCAGTGAAGCCGTAACGTTGTCAGAACCCATAGGAATGATCCGGAAGAATGAAGGAGGATATAACAACTCATCGACAACAGAAAACCACCCCGGTGGTAACAGGGTCAACAGATTCATACAAACTTACATTGTTTGTAGGTATAAACCAGGTTTGCATTATTTGTGCACTGAAAAAGTAACCTGTTGCAGATGCAGGCACTCCTCAAAGCATAAGAAATGAGGATTAAAAAATCCCCGGCAACAAAATACAATGGATTGAACACCCACATTACAAAAGAAAGCCTGACAGAATAAAATGACTAGAAGTCATTGGTTCTTCCTGCCTCCTTTTGTTGTTAGGATACTTAACCTAGAACAACCTAGAACAAGTCATTTGGAGGAAGCCTGATCTCTTCGTTAGCCCATCAGAAATCTGGACTGGAATTTCATGTGATTTGGAAAACAAGCATGCTGAAGAACTTCAGGTAATTTTACAGCCATTCTTATTTGGTTAGAAAGTTGTTATACATTTATAAATGCCCCAAACTATTGTAATGCAGCTGTTTGTACATTTGACTTCAATATTACTCATTTTTCACAACAGAACCAGCCAAAACCTCAATAGGTTTCCCAAGGTGTGGCTCATTCCCCAGTCCCACACTCACTGACAGCCACAGTGAATGTCACCAGCTTCAGCCAGCACCCGCCTCCCTCCTTCCTGCAAGGAGACCTGCAGGGCCACCCCAGAAGAACGCTTTCTGGGATGAAGGCTAAGGTTTTTGGTTACAAAAACCAGGTGGCTTTACAAAAAAGGAAGTAAGCAGTTGCATGGTTTGGTTGTTTTATGTTTCAAGAAAAATAAAATCTTTTATTTTTCAATGAAGTTTTACAAAATTAAGCCCTCTTCTGAAATACATGGTTCTTTCACTAAAGGACAAGAAAGGAAAAACTTTTGCCAATTAGAAATTATTTATTGTCCTTACAAAGCTGCTGAATTTTGTATCAAGTCCTTAGTAATGCCATTAGAAGTTTGTTCCCCTTTTCATCTCAGGAAGGTGTTCTACATATTGGTTTAGTGTTAACAGAAATATTAAAGCAACAGGGCAGAGGAAAGGTGGTGCTAATTTCCTATTTATAACACTTGCCTTTTTGTTCATTTGTAGAACATTTTATTATCAGGACCATAATGTCTGGCACAGACCTCCCAACCTACACGGACGCTGATATTATCGGAGTTAAAAGGTCAACACTGTCTATTCAGAAAGAGTTTAACAAGAACGAAAACTCAGTAGGAGAGCACCACAGATTTATAATATCTTTTACAAAATACCCATTTCTCAGTAAACCTAACACCGATTTGAAGTCAAGCTCAGTTTTCAAACATATTTAAATTCTCTGCTGTCATCTTAAATTTCTGACTTAGGACAGAGCTAAAGTATTAAGAAAGAATGCTGAAGTCGGTTAGCCTGAAGTTTTTGGCACTAATAATTATTTAGACTTGAGCTTTATCTTTAACACATCAGATTTTAATAATACGTTGTGCATGTGAACCGAAATATTTTTCACATTCAGGCACTGAAAAGCATCCCTTGTCACAGAATCTGATGGACAAGATGCAGAGTAGCTGCATTAAGCCATTTCATTAGTGCATTTAACTTTAATGAAATCTTTCATCGTTAGTCCTCCAGGCGCTTTTGATATAGAAGTTGCTGTGGCTCAAGGTTATTCTTGTCTTTTCACACGTTCTGTCATTCCCTGCCCATTACAGTTGATAGGAGTTTCTCCATACTGGGCAACATTTTAGATGCGATAAGTTAAAAGGGATTAGGTTGCATTGCTGTGTATTCTGTAATAGGAAATGCTTGATCACTCTACCCAGGAACAAAATCAGAATTGCTGATTATTTCAAATAATGTGGGCTACTCAGCTTTTCCTTTCATTTGTTGCGAGAGCTTGGCAACTGTTGTTTGCCACCATTATGTTACGTTTATCAGGGGCTCTCAAAATATACCCTGGCCTATAAATGATTCACAAAAAACATCTGAAGGACCAAGCAGTAAAAGCTGCCCAGAAGTGTTAGAAAAGTATGACGACACTTGAAGAGCAAACCAGTTACAAAACTGAAGTTTTATTAAATGGGCTTCAGCCAAGCTTAGTGTTTACATAAACGCTCCCATAACATTTTCAATGTATGAATGTGTTTATTTTTAATGACAAACATTCTTTACTAGACCTTGCCTTCTGGACTTCCCATCCATTTGTGAAAGTAAAGTTGGAAACTAACGACAAGACAAATTAAATGAATTCAGCTACCCCCCCCAGTCCTCACCTCCAGGGTCTTCACAGGTTTGAATGCAATAGGAATAGAGAAATAACAATATATATAGAACAAGGAGAATCACAAATAGCAGGTAAGCTTGATTTTTAAAACTTCTTTGGTCTTAGCAAAGGCATTCTAGTAATTATTGGCAAACAAGTAATCTGGTTACAAAAGATCTAAGTCTACTGAACTCTTATTCATGCTTGCAAATGGGTCGTGAACACATAAGATTTCATCAAATGCAGTTGTTCATCTAAGCACTGAGTAATTCAATGTCAGCAGCAAATGATTTCTATGAAGAAGTTTGATCAATAATTTCTATAGAATAGTATGTTTTGAGTGTTTAGTTTTGCAAATATGAGCTGCTTTGACTTAAATGCACGTGTCATAATGTAATTTCTGTTACCTACCCAGGGCACTGCAGGGGCTGACTTTCCATAGGAGCATTAGTGATTATAAATTTAAAAATTACTCTGCAAGAATACTCTGTAAGAGTAATGTCAAATTCACTCTTTTGGTGAACCCTTCAGCCAGTAAACATCTTGGTTATTATTTACTGAGTGCGAACATAGCCCCAGGGGAATTAGGTTAAGGTGAATTAACATTTGTAAGCTCCTCCCCCCACTATGTATTCTCCCAACTATCTGTGGTTGGTCTTTTTTGTATTTAAAACATGTAATTTTAAATCCACAGCCATCTTTTAACAGATCTATATTTTATTTTACAGCAGCTTTCATGTCTCCCTTCTCAAAAGTCATGGGCTTAACTCAGAAATCCTTTCATGTAGTTATAGTAATCCTCTTTTCTCTACAGATAGTCAGGTTTAGCTTGGTTTGTGGGTTTTTAAGAGATATGCAAAAAAAGAACAAGTTTAAAAAATAACATTGCCTTTGAGGGATTTTGATGTTTTAATATCTTCAGTTAATCATAAAAATAGCATACTATTATAAGAAATGTTTCAAAAAGGAAAAAAATTGTGTAGGTTTTTCATAGTCATGCTATTGGAGCATGGTATATAAACAGGGGAAGCTGTCGGAAAGATGCAGGTTCCCCGAGGGGTGGGCAGCTCTGCAACCACAGCTCAGAGTGGGATGCGATCTCCCCAGCTCTCAGTCGCACCTTGGCAGAGAGGTAGCACCGGCATATACCGCTGGAGAAAGGCACACGCGCTGGCTTCAGCACGGAGCTCTTCTCCTGCTCTGGGAGCCTTTGCGCAGCGATAGCCGCTGGTGGGAAACCTGATCAGCTACATTTGGCAGGTCAGAAAGAATCCCGAGCTCTGCACCGGTGGCCTGGGAGAGGTCTCCGAGGGGTGGCGGGGAAGCCAGAGGTGGGGGTTCATATGGAAAGAGGAAAGCAAGCTCAAGTGACTTGACTTGTTTCAGGCACTAGTAGCAATTTGAGACTCAGAGCGACTCTGTGGAAAATACAGCTTATCAGTCTAGCCGTTTAAAATATGCTCATATCAAGGCAATCTGAAATGAATATTTAAATGCAGGCCTGAGAAGGGAAAGAACCACTGCTCTCCTGACCATTAGTTAGCACAGGTAAAAAATAATAACTGCCATGTGGACCAGCAAGAGATGGCACGAAGTACAGAAGCTTTTGGAAGCTGTTTTTCTGATAGGGAACACAAGGCTCACAAGGGGCTTGGCTTCATAACTCACCCAAAATACAAACTCTCTAATATCTATACTGCTGCACAACTATATTGCTGTAACTCCAGGTGGATCATTTTACAGCTGAATTTTCAAGAAGGGCTTTCTGCAAAGCATTTATGTGATACTGGGAGACTGGACACGGGATAAGGAAGATAAACACACCATTAAAACCAAAGTTTTCAGACATGCTGACCCTCTACTCCATTCCCAGTTGTCCCTCTATTCCTCAGCATACCCTGACACATAAAACAAAAACTGATTTCCAGCTAAACAGAAGAGGATCCAGAATACCTAAACAGCATAGGATTTTGGAGCGCAACGCTCAAATTTGTTCAACTTCTGTTGGGGGAAATGGTCCAACACATAGCATGTCTAGAACCAAGACAAATTGCTGTAGCTAGAATAAAGACCATGCATACGTTTTCAGAACTAATGGTATGCTGGGGCAAACAGATAGAGCATCAGAGATTTCCTTTGTGGTCTGCCCACAATGATGCTAGCTAAGAACATAACCCTTACTATAAAAGTTTGTGTTGAAATCAGGCAAGAGCATGAGATTTCTTGTACATCCCAAATCGCCTTTGCTGTATGTTTTCACAATTCTGTTTTTACTTATGTCTGTTACCAGGGTATGAAGAGTTGCACAAAGGACATGGGGGGGGGGCAGGAGAGGGGGAGGAAGTCAAAATTATTTTTGGAAGGGACTGAAATACCCTGTAGAGAAAGCAGGAAAAAGATAAAAACCTGTTCCTATTTTGTCAGAATTGGCTATTGTTCCCCAACTTTGGTGATATCATTATCAAATACCAATTGATATTGATACCCATATCAAATCACAGTGAACCTTTATTCAGCTCTTTACTCTCTGCAACTTGTTGAGTCAGAAGGCAGTTGCTTTTTTACACAGTTTCAAGGTCAAGCAATTTGAAAGTATCGAGACACAAATGAGATCACAGATAAGTAAATAATAACGTACAGCACTGTCTTACAGACATAGTCTGACACATTAAACTCCTTTTCTAAAGAGGTTGAAGACAGAACACAACAGAGTTGTAGTTCAGTGCACACGGAAAGCCATGGTTATTATTTGCACTATCTGTTTAAGAGCAATCTTTTCAGCTTAAAAAAAGTATTTTTTGCAGAGCTTGACATCCACAGCTCTGAATTATAAAAGGAAATGCAGGGCTACAATCAGCAATACTAGGAAGAAAAAAACCATATTGCCTATGGTTACTTGCCTCTCTATTGTTGGCCTATTAAAATTACAATAACCTTTGAATATTAAAGCAGCTGATGTTACACTACTTCATTATGCTCAAGAAGTTGTTAACACTACACGGTAGCTCTTTGTTGTATTCGTTGCAGGGAGTTATAAGACCACTGCAAACTCAAGGCTGAGTTTGGCTTTTCTATTTGACTTAAATTGCATTGCCCAGAATATACATCAGATACCACCTGTACACAAAAATATCTAATGCTAAGTATGAGATGTAAAAACATCAAAATTATGATCAACTCATTAAGAATTCTCAATTACTTATTTCCACTCTACATAATACTTTAACATGCTAATTTAATATATGCTCTATCCCACATTTTAATTAACACTCATCACGTAATACTACTAACATCATCCCATTTAACCTTTTGTTTTGAGACAAAAGAAATAAGCTTTTATTAGGTCACCTACTGATGCAGTTCACAGGGGATCCATGGAAGGTCAAACCAATATTGCATTGCTACTTATTCAAACCCACACAATGACTTTAGCCAGAACGTCCTTCAGGTTTTTTCCCAGCATCTCAGTAATAAGTGTATTTTTAAATAATAGTGAATAGAGACAAGAAAGTTGTTTTTTTTTTGTAAAACCAACCATAGGCAAGAGGTTAGATTCACTCATACACCCTCACAAGTTCAGGCTATTCTACCAAGGCACAGGAGGTAAATTGAGAGAGTATCTCAGCTGTTCCACACAAATGAAAGTCATTACACAGTTGTGACTAACAAAATAAAGCAGCTTTTCTGTTGCAGAGACAGGAATTACAGTGGGAAAAAATATCTGAAAGGAAGAGACCATTGACCTGAATAGCAATATTTACATTACCAAAATCCTTGATAATACTATTTCAGAAATCCTAACATCTTCCATCTTGTTTTCAGCTACAGAGATGATTTGCAAATTCTCCTGCCATTTAATAATGAAAAAGAGAAGATGGAAGTCACTGCTGTGAAGCCCTTTCTAAGCATTACATTCTGAAATCATACTGTATGCAAAAAAACCCCATCATTGCCACAGAAATCAACTGAAAAACACGAGGCCAAATTCTGCACTATTTACACTATGGGACACTGGAAGGGACTGGAAGCTGATGGACTGTTAGGTCACTGCAGCTTCTGGCCTGCCATCTCTGTAGGGGCTCTGGATGTAATTTATGCAGAATGATATAAGTGTCTGCTCACAGCTGCATGTTTCGGTGGGTGTATCCTCCAAAAATAAAGTGATAGAAGACTATAAACATAAGGGTGTTGCTATAGCTTGTGTAAACTGCAATGAAAAGCATGGCAAACCTTGAACAGACAGCATTAGGACAAGGGGACTTCACTTCCCACGTCAATGCCATCACTTCAGAAAAAAGCAGTTACAAATGTAGTTCAAAACTGCAACTTTTGCAACTGGAAGCATTCTCAAGGATTTGTTATTTTACAATGGTGGAGAAACACATGGGATTTCAACTTGTGGAGAACAGCCTTTTCCTATAAATCACAGAGCGTAATCTGAAACCTAGAAACAGCACAGGGGCTCACATTTATGGATTTAAAACAGATGAAGAGCAAGCATGCTCTTAACCCTTTCCCTATAATTTCTTCCCAGTACAAAATGAAAATGAATATGCAAGCACTGAACAGAAATTAACTTGGTAAAAATCAAGATGAAAACAATTCTGTAAACACTGAAAACTTCAGCTCTTTGACCAACTTCCCTAAGGACACAAGCACAGAATTGTCCCAAAGCAAAGCACTGTAAAACTGTTAGAGCATAATCCACTATTCGGACTGTTCTTTCATCAACTTTTATTTAAGCCGTTTATCTTGTTGAGATTAGGATCTCTCTTATAGAGCAAGACCTGGCAAACAGAGGCCTCTGGGTTTTGAATATCAGGCTATATTTCACTGGGAAAGAAGTAACTAGCAGCCTGTCGTCTCACCATAAGGTTATAAACTCCTTAATCAGGCAATAAGAGAACTAATACTAACACATTAGTGATAATTTCTCTTCTGAAATACGTAAGAGCATTAAGATGATATAAAGAGCATTTATTTATTGTCTTTTGAGATCCCCAACAATTTCTCTACCATTTTAGGCTCTCTTACTCACTGGACAAAAAAACCACCCAAACCCAGCATAGCCTGTTCAAACTTGAATCCTAAGACACAGCCTTTTTTTTTTTTTTTTTTTTTTTTTAAATAAAAAACCACAATGTAAAAGAATGGATGGGAATATCAGCATTGCCAAGAGGCATTAGTCTATACCTTGTCAGGGTCAGAGTTCCAGTACTTCCAGAAATTCACTCACATACGTGACACAATGGTATGATTAAAACCAGAAATGGGCTCGGTGTGAAATAAAAGTATGATGGTGGGTCACGTTAAATCTCTACACCGATGTAATATTTTAGAGCAAACCCTAAACCAACCAGCCTGGGACAGTTGAAAGGAGAAGGGGAAAGATAATTTTAAGCTTACTGCAAGATCACTGATCTGCACACACAGTATTTGCCCATGGTAATCCAACCTTTGTCCTTTTATTGGCTGCAGTTCAGTGCAGTGGTACTTTTGTCCATGTCTCCTGATGAAAAGCTAGGGTGTTTCTGTACCTCACTGAAAAGGTGGCAGTTCACAGGAAAAGTGTCTCTAACGTGGCAATGATGGGCACCCGATTCTTTTTCAAGTGAAGAAGTAGCTACCCGAGAACAGTAGAAAAACGCAGCATGAAAATGAACTCAGTCTTAGCTACTGGGCATGTTGTGGGAGCATCCAAAAAATGCAGTCATGGCTAAAATTTTGCACTACAATAATCAGAGACACAACCTAAAAAAATCTGAGCCCTTTTGAAATAGCTTGCTAAAACTGTTTTATGTAATTGTACTTGCAAAGAAAGATTTGGGGAGAACAGAGAGTGTAAGAGAGAATTTGTGTTATTACCACAATTCTCTCTTATGACTAACATTTGATATGTCACATAGTGTGTTAGCAAATCTCAATAAACATAATAGTCACCATGACTTTTTTTTTAAATCATTTCAAACCAAAGACTGATTTTTTCACAAACTCGCACATTATTGAAAATTTAAGATTAGACCCTCAACTGCTTCACCTTCATCCTATTATCACTATAGCTTTTTAAAGCTGCAGTCCAATTTCAAGTACAACCTCCCTTGCTTCACTTTAGTCCTGCAGATGCTCAGATCCAGATCTCACCTTTGTCTCTTGTGAACCAAAGATGATATTTGCATACAAACACCTATGAATGTCCCCACTGGGATTTCCAAAAATGTCTATCAGCCCATCCAATGAGGTTGGGATACACAGTTTGAAAAATCTCATGAGGTACCTAAATAACTGTGACAATCTGACCTATTCCATATGTAACCAGATGGCTACCAACCAAATGGTATGAAGGAAGAGGCATTTCACAGCTTGAAAGCCACTAAAAATATGGACTGTATCACATTTACTGAATTATGTGTTCAAAATGGCTAGCTAGATAAACCCTTCTTTAAAGCACATCCTGTGCAAAAGTTCCTGCCTAAACGTACCAAGTTGCTTTGAAGCCTCCCATCTCACCGAAGCGGGTATAGGACTGCGTGCATGAGTAGACTTATTGAAGTCAATGGGAGAACACATGCCTGAACCTACACGCTTGCTTAGCATAGCGAGGGATCCGCAGAAACTTGAAAAACTTGTACATACAAGAAAACATTCAGGACAGGAAAAGTAGATTATATATTAAGAAGGATTCTAGATACACACTTATTAACTAGGTTGCTATCTTTTATGTGGAAAACCTGAGCTGAAACATCCAAGTTCTCCTGTTCAATCTAATAGTTAAAGAATATGCCATGTTATTACTATTGCAAAAGCACAGGGGGAATTTTATGAGCTGATATGCTGGAGACAGAAACTGGCTGGGACTAACTACTCTGGTATGTGAACTCCATTTCTTTCTGTGGCTTCAAAGCACAAGCAGAGCTTACAACGTATTTTTCTGGCCTAGAATTATTCTTTTGTAAGTTAGATATGGAAAACAGCATGTGTTTTAATTACTTTCTCCCTCTCAACTGAGAAACTGATAACAAGCCTGTTGTACCTTTCAACTTAAGTTCTGTTACACAGAAAAAATATTTTGCTTAATATTCCTATCTCATTGTGTAAATACACGATGACGTTTGCAGATTGATTTACAGTTGAGCACTTTGTTAAAAGTATCAGCCTACTTTGTAACTTTACATTTTTGCAACACACATTTCTGCAAGGCAACATTTCCTCCATGCAGGCTGACCATGAGCTCAACTACACTCAGCATAGCGGATAGGAGTCTCTTGATCCTGGCCAGTTTTAGGTGGGCTCTATTTACTCCAGAAATATTTTTTCAAGGGTATCTATACAGTCAAGTAATCCAGTATTCAAAGAACTAATACGTTCTCTTGGTACATATCAGCACAGAGAAAGTTAAATGGAAATAAAAACTACACTACCAATATCAAGAAGAGTTACTACAGTCCAGAAGGGACAGCCATTTGATGGAACACACTGGTAGTGGAATTAAGGAGGGCTCAGCATTGCTATCATTTGTGTTACAGGATTAACATCATCCATCGTACCACAAACCACGTGGCAAACGTTAGTTAGGAAAGCAGAGAGATATCTTGCTTGGCATTAAAACTACTGCAATAATTTCCTTTTTTTGGGTGTGAGATCTCACACACAAAGCCACAACCCCCCCAAGTGTCTTACCTACAGAAGAGGTAGAATCAGCAGCAGTTAGCCAAACCCTCAGCTGGTTCAAATCAGAGCTCCACTGCTTTAATTAGATAAGCAATCCTGAAAGTCCTATTTAAAAGAGCACTGCATCAGGCACTTCACGCCACTGTAAACCAACTCTCTTCTCTAGCTGCCTTCCTTCACATTAGCTCCTCGTCCCTCTATTCTTCTCCTCTGACTTTCCTACACTTTCCAATTACCTTTTTCTCCCCTTTATGTTTTCTGCTTCTGTCCTGGGGTTCCTCCTCTCTGTTTTATCAGTCACAAGTAAACTTACCCTCATTTTCGCAGCCCTTCACAGCCTACTGCGACTCTAGCTATCCAATCTCATGGACGTCTTCACTCTGCATGCTATTGCTCAATAATCACGCAAACACGTTTCCTACCTTGCAACAATACTGCAATGTAACTTCTTTCTATTTCTCCTTACTCTTTGGCTGCATGGCATCTCTTCACAGTAGAACACAATTCAGAGAATATACCCCTCGTATTTTGAGGAGCACGAACGGTAAATAGGAACAGAGCAAAATTAGGCTTTCAAAGTAGTTACTAGTTTTGTAGCTGTGCTTTCTGCGTTAAACTAATGATAGGAATGCCCTAAAATCAAGAAAAAACTTTTTGGAGGAAAAAGGACTTACCAAACCACATTAGCACTTCCTAGTAAGCACTTTGCAGGTATACTGGTAATACAAGATCATAATTTTTTTCCAGCTTTGAATGATTATGTCATAAAAATATCCTTTTACATAAGCTAACATACATAGTAATATATGTATATGAAAGCATTCATTGAATACAAGGCAAGTAAGTTAATGCAAATTGCAGGTAAGAGCCAGAGAGAAAAGGAGTAAATTTTGATTTTGAAAATGCCAGAATCAAGAAGGTATTTTAAGGTCGTGAGAAATCAAAATCATGATTAACGAGGAGGCTTTCAACAGACATCAGCAGTGATTCCTCATTGAAAATCTTCTGAGAAAGTGGGGAAATGTGAAAAAGTGCACTGAAAATCAGTAGTACTTTTCTACCAGCTACTTTTATACCTTCTATATGTCTTTACATCCATGAGTTCTGCACGGGCCAAGAGTAGAGAGGAGAGTAGGCTAAGTGTACGCAGAAACACTGAAACAAAATCAGTCTCATTTGTATTCTAGCGCATCACAGAGTTTTTATGGGCACTGAAGGTTCTAATGTACAATGCCACCCTCAAATGAAGAGTGGAGAGATGACTCGACAGTTTACGCTATTCAGGTCGTTAACTTCAGACTTTATTATTACAACCCCGCTCGCTTTGGGGATTGAAAAACGATTAGGAACTTTGAAATGATTCTGAAAAGCGTGGGAGTAGGCATGGCCTGACTGAGTCCATTGAAGGGCTTTCTGTGCAGGTTTAACACTGCTTTCCTCCCTGGCTTGTGTCAAAAGAGAAGGCAAGCCAAGAGTATTCTGCCTGTGGATGGGGCAGTTTCAGCCAAGCCAGGCTCTGAGGCTATATTTGCTCTTTCCCCCTCATATGCCCTTTTTATTCCCATTATATTTCTCTCCTCCCAGTTTATGAAAGCATACTCTCGCTGGATTAATCTACTGAGACCTTAACAAGAGCCTGAATAACACCACAGGCATTTGCGCAAACAGGTAATTATGAGGTTCTAGGCTTTTCCACATTCAAAAGTGCAAGTGCATGGGATATTCCCCCCCCCCTTCTTTTCCCCTACATATTTTTATTACTCAAGTTTTGCAAGACTTTTAGAATACAGAAGAAAGAACGAGCATTAGAAGAAACTCAAAGCTGTCTTTTCTCCCATCACTTCTGAGTTTGTATTGATTTTCCTGGAGATTTGTTGACAAACAATTCATGTATCCTGAATTCCACTTAAAAATAAATATCCTATAGTAAGCAACTACCAGGTTATCATAACACTTAATGTCACATCATTAATTCCGTTGTAAATATGAGCCGACAGTCTGGTCAGAACGCAAGGCAAAACAAGCTGATAAATTGCTTAAAATTCAACCAAAACCAGACAAATGGCAAACAAGTTTGGGTAAGGGAGGAGGTGACTACAGGCGGAGAGACTCCACCCCGGAGCGCCGTAACGGGAAGCTGTGAAAAATCAATGATTGTTTGCTGGCTTACGCAAAGAGGCAAAGCCAGGCACAGCCAGCTCCTCGTGGGCAGAAAATGCCCGATGACAGCGTGCACGACACAGTGACTCCGTTGTGGATTTCAGAGGTCAGGGACTTGGCAATGACTTTTTTCAAGCCGGGCCTGCTGTCTTTTGGCAAGCAGCTCTGTGGAGCTGTGCCTGCTGCTTGTCCTGTGGGCAATTTATCCCTGTAGCAGTGCCAGTGGGAGACCTATGAAAAGTTACATCTCTTAAGAGCAGCAGGGCTTAACGTGCAAGGCGAACGTGCTTTTTGCAAGTAACTGAGAATTTCAGCCTCTAGCACTTGAGTAACATTGGATGTTTTTAAGCATACTAAATAAATTCCTACAGAAGCAGACAGACAACTAACTACAAAACACTCAGGCAAATCCTGCCGACTACCCATCTGTCTCAGAGTTGCCTTATACCTATAAAAGTCTGGTCTTTAATTGAATCAGAAATCATTTCACTTAATCGCAGACCAAACCAGAAACAAATAGTTTGGTCTTTGGAAAACTCTAGGACTTTTTGCATTTAAAAAGGCTTAAGTATCTTTTCTTCATACTATTTCTTCTGTTTGCAAGCCAAGACCTAAAGCACCCGTGATGAAATGCCACAATAAAGAACATTTTCACAGAATTTCCAGTCTGAATTGGAAGCAGGAAAAAACAAACAAACAAAAAATCAGCTTAAACTCTTTTCCCACAAGGCCTTCACGACCCAGTTTGAAAACTCATGAGATTTGGATGAGTCTGAGAGACTCCATATGAGGCAATCTTTACTTAAATCTCCAAATGCTTATCCACTGCTAATTTCATTGAGAAGACTAAGATGACATTGCTCTCTAGAATGGATTATCAAATTGGCATTGTTTGTCCTGTAACCAGGTGGCCTCTGCCTAGGTTTAAGTGCAAGTCTAAATATACCTAAGTATACTTTCCTCTCTATTGTCTAAGTTTAAATATTGTTCTCTTTTGAACAGTATTTACCTGTGTTTTCTGTGTGTACATATACATAAACCAGATAAAATAGAGCAACGACAAACAGATTACTTATATTTGTCTAATTAGGTGACTAAGTTGAATTTGTGCTGGTTTTTTTTCACGTAGTTCTTTTTTACCCCAGCGGTACAGAATGTCCTGAAATGTTTTATCCTACACAGCAGCCTGTACTGACACCTCTAGCTGTTGCTTCCCAAGGACACATTAATACCAAGCTATTAGGACAATTATTTGGTTGCAGTCAGGCCTAAAATAAGGGCCAAATAAAATCCTAAATGATTGTTCATATTAGAATGTTTTCCTGTAGCTGAGCTGAAGCAAATGCTGTAATGATGTATATTACTGAACAGCTGCTGCAGGGTCCTTAAAAAAAACTTGCAGCTTAAGGTTCACATTCAGATAAAATTAAAGTGCTAATGAGCTAAAGCCAGTTTTTTATAGTACAAAGACCTGTCCCAAAGCCTATTTTTATTCTACTACTTGAAATTATTAAAGCAAAGCACTGTAAAATTTCACCTTCAATTACAGTAATGGGCATTTCTTAAATAATTATAGCTGCATCACAAATTAAACTATGTCTAAACTGTATCTGGACAGTCCTTTACCATATTGACTTCTTACAAAAGAAGTGTATCTAATAAGGCTAAAAAACCCTATCTAGTTTTCAAAAGACAGTTTTTTATTATTTTGAATTTTATAAACATGAACTTCTAGATAAAAAAAAGGAATCTCACTTCCTTTCATGCTAACCAGTACACCACAAGATGATTTATCAGTAGCAGTAGCACAATCCTCACAGTTTTAACAGAAAAATAGCTTTATTTTCTTCCCCTATGTGTGTATATAAATATACATATATATTTGCTTGATTATTGTTGGACTGCTTCTACTGAACTACAGGTTTAGTTCACTTTTTTTTTTCAGGTAAGGAGAATATTAAAGCAGTTGGTTTGAAGGAAAAAAGAAGTGGAATTCAAAATGGAGGAAATGCTGTATCCTGTAAATGTGGTCAGGCCCTTTCAAGTTTGTTGATTCTTGCAAGAATTTTTTATACAGGACCAACGTGTAAGCTTCAAGGTGCTTTTCCACTTAAAACCAAAGCAGATATACATCTAACTTGAAGGCCCAAAAGACATAAGTCCAAGTATCCTCTTCAGTCAGTGGCAATACAGAGAATTTAGGTGAGATAGCTAAAATAACTGGTATGAATCCACTGGTATAAAACATCTGCCCTATTATTTGTTACTCATATATGTTACTCAGTTACTAGGAAAGCCTTAAATAAAAACATGCAGAGTATATAATAACATATATTTTTTTAGTTTTTGTAATGAACTCTCACCTAAGTAGATAATTGGCAATGAGGACTGAACATGAGAATTTTTGACCTGAAAGCACTTTTTTTTTTTCTGAATTCAACAAACACATACTCTCTCTTTTCTCAAGACTTCAAACAATTTACAACAGTAATGAATTTTTTGTTAAAAAAATGTGCTTAGAGAAGTTTGACTAGTTCTTGGAAGCTCAGGAAAGGTATCCAGCACGGTGGTATCTCTTTAAACAGGAAAAATGACAACATATATGCTGGCATTGCCAGTGCTCAAATCAGCGTTCAGGAAATATCAAATGTGTAATCACCTGTTAGTGAAAAAGAACCAAGGGAATGTCAAGAAGAGCATTTATGCTTTGTTTTTCTCACACATCCTAAAGTTAAGTGTTCATCTATGCATTCACACCAGTTCTTGAGGAGAACATAAAAGGCAGAGAGGCCATAATACAAGAGGATGTGCTCTAAAATTATATCACATCTTCATCCATTTGCGGAGAGCTGTTCTTTCACAAGGGTTAGCACAGATCTGTGACAGGGTAAAATCTTGGCCTGCCGAAGTCAATAAAAGTTTTGCTATTGACATCAGTGGGTTAGAATTCCTTCTATTATCTTTAGATACCTGGATAGCTGCCTAAACATCTGCTGAGGTTGTCTCTAAAAAGTCAAAGTGCATTTTCTTAGAAATACTCAGATCTGCTGGTGAGGATAATTCCATCCTATTAAAAAGACTTACACATTAAGGGTTCATTAGAAGTTGCTGTGCCTGACTTGTTTGGTAGATTTATTACGGAGATCTCTCATTTGAGAAAACATAATCAAATACTTTCTTGCTTCACATAACCACCTTTTTCCACACCCCTGTCAAAACGCAGTATATTAAGCAACTTGTCCAAGGTTACACAGGAAGCCTGTGGCAAAGCCAAAAATTCTGAGTCCCATGAAATTATTTGAACACCTTTTTTTTGAAATACCAATCAAGAACAAGAACATGAAGAAAAAAAAGAGGGAGGTATGTACTGGTGAAAAAACATTTTTCTAGCCCAGCATTTCCTACAAGCACAATGAATTAAAGTGCAAAGAAAACATTGTACATGCATGCATGCACAGACATAAAACAGGTAATTTCCCAATTTATGATCATATATATATTAATATTCAGCCATAACATATTCAGGCATCTCTGCTTATAAAGGCACAAAGAACAAGCGGTGGTCTGCACAGGAAGAAAGCCCTGGTTTATGGTTAGAGCCAAAGCACAAAAGCCAAATGCACCCCTGCATCTGCTCTCAAACCTGCCTGTACAACAGATTTTCTCAGTCCCCAGCCCTCCTAGCTTTTTCTGTGCCTATGAATGGCAACATTTGTGTGACCATTTATAGCACAGTGACAAAATAGGAATGCAAAATCTGTATTAAAACAAAAAAGAAGGTTTGGATAGATTTGGATAGAAATATAGCTGCTAATTTTCTCCCCTATTAACACCTCTATTCACATGTCACTTCCATCGCTCACTTTTTGTATTTAATGTAGTCTTCTTAATAAAGCTTTGCAATTATACAGATTTCCCTTTAAATTTGCTGTTCCATGCAAGAAATCAATGCATTTTCTAAAAATGACTGTTTTTATAAAAACAGGGTCATTGGCAGGAACACAGTCTCGCTACGCTCACTGATGCTAAAAATAAATGAATGGTATAGTCTAAGTTCATTAATCCAAAGCAGAATTGACTGATATATAGGTGACTTTAAACACCGTTTGGCCACATGCTCTTGCTATGTTGATGTTCGTGCAAACTTAACAGTACCTGCCTGTCTCAAGGGTACGTGTCCTGAAGAATGTTTTCTTTCTTTTAATATTTCACTTTATCTGCAATCACTTCAAGCAACTTGTATTCAACCGAGCTAATACAAGACAAGTAATTTGACAGAACGTTTTCACAAATATAACAAGAAACATCCAGCCTTGCTACAAGACTGTTCAATGCTTCAGCAGGACACAAAGCCCCTTCACCTCCCTCCACACCCCTAAAACCTCCTTTCCCCCAGACTGTGCAATGCACTTGCTTAAAGGAGCATAAGGCATCACAACTGCAACAAAACATACCATAGTGTTTAAACTCTGACGTTAAGCTCAAGCAAGTATGTTCAGGGACTCAAGAAAGATCTTGGCTGAGGGGACAAAAAAAATGCTGGGAAGACTGAGGAACATAAAATTTAAAACTTTTGTAAATGACCATACTATCAGCATGTTGATTGGTTTCAGGCATGTATGGGGCTCCAAACTATGTGATTTATTTCCTCTTAAAGAAAAAAAAAAAAAAAGAAAAAAGAAGTGTTTCCGGCATTTAAAGCATTAGGGCAAAATCAATGTTTTCTTTCAACTACTTCTTCATGGGAAATTACAAATCAATTGTCTTGAGGACCTGGGACTTGAACTCTTGAACTGAGAATATGACCCAAAATAGACATGATGAGACTGGTCATAAAAAGTCATGAGAATTGACCCACATTAAAGATAGAAAAACAGGTCTCAAACTATCTTCTAGCTATGCATTTAGCACTGGCTGAGGAAAAGCACGATTAAAGCTGGGGGGTTACATACAGGTGACTTCCCTGCTCTCTCCATTAAAACATGGCTCGAGCATGAAGAGCAAGATGTTAATACTCATTCCATACAATGGTGTACATGTACGTTGAATTTTTAATTTCAACTCGTTTGGACTGCTTTGTTACCTAAGTATCAACAGTCATTCAGATTTTCCATGGAGTTTGCACACAGAAAAACTTGATGTGTTTATACGAGAAAGAGTCTCTCCAGGAGTCAGAAACAAAAGACATTCTAAGTTAACTAAAAAGATCTTGCAGTTGCAATTCCATGTGCTATGAATATATGAACACTTCCATTGAGTGCACAGGGCAATACCTCACGTGAAGTAAAGCACCCTTGTAAGGTTTTGTAAGGATGAAGCCTAAGGTTTTTTTCCCTCTGGGAAAGCAGAAACAGCTCACTGAAAGATTGTTTTAGGAAAAAACCAGATTAAACAGAGGCCTAACACATTAATTTTGCAGAATTTGATGTTAACCAAAAGACTGTGGACTGTGCTGAGGTACAAATATTCAGCCTGATAATATTTATATGGTGAAGTTAATACTTACAAATATAGTGATAAAATACAAAATACACAAAGCCCATGCAAGGCAACCCTCCAGATAAAGAGGCAGTGTGAGATGTTATATTTCTACTTGAGGTGCTTTGTCACCTACTTTCCAATTTAAGATTCCTCCGATATACCTTCTACTCTGAGTACTGAGGTCTCATAATGTCCAAAGCACTTCAAGACAAAACTTACAGCTTCTTGGGAAATGCTGATGCGAGTAAAACCTTCACAGTGGAAGCGTTAATACAGTGAAAGGAAATACCCCTGGCAATTTTAAATTCAGATCAAACCTTTGTTTACAAGCTCATTTTCAAAGTGCAGTATGTCACTAGCAATTTTCTATTACGATGCCGTGCTGTTAAATTTAAAGTGGTTTACCAGAGTTATGGAAATCTGATGTACTAAAAAAATACAAATAAGAACCCACTATTCTTGCTATGAGTAATAATCCTGTTTTTTCAGCTTCGCCTTCAGTGTATCACTGTCACTGGTAGGGAGGTAGAATTCAAGCAAGAGAAAGCAAGATTTTACTTTTGTCCTGCTTAATTTGCCAAACAATTCCGTTTCTCTTGACTCTAGTAACATACTACAGCCTTTAGTGAACAGCAATCATTGGAAGTATTAAGAAACAGAAGCTAAGGATTAACCTTGCATTAAAACTACTGTTGACCTTATAAGAGTGATTATTTATTAGTCTGTGAAAATCATGACACAACCTCACAGCTCATATAACTATTCAGGTGTATTATAAAAATAAATAAATACCATCCTTCTCCCACCACCAACAGTACTACACTTGAAATCACTTGCACTTAAATCACTTGAAGTTTTAATACTGATATTTAACAGGTCAGCACAAATACAGCATTCAGATGATTGTTAAGATTAAAAAGTAAGTTAATCAGTTAATTTAATAATTGCTGCATGATAAAAAAACTGCCCACAAAACAAGAACGACTCAAGCCTGCTTTGTATTTAGGATGTGTAAGGAATTTTGCTTAGAATATATAGAGTTAAGAAGCAACTACTTGGTCATACTCAGTTGTTTGTGCAGCACCAAATTTAAATCCAAGAGAGATTATGAGAAAATTTGCTGCAGGCTGTCAGACCTCATTAAGTTAATGGAACTGGTAAATTGGCACATTTCCAGCACATTGTAGAAAGAAAAGCGCTTTCAGCTCAAGAGTGAAGGAGATCTAGTTTCGGTTTGGCAGCTAAGGGAGACTATTAGCTATAAATAATGGCTGCACAGAGATGACTTATATGGGATTGCTTGACCAAAATGAAGGCGAAGAGACAAAAAACATTAACATTTTGAAATGAACGATACAGTCTCTTTGTTGGATGGAATCTAGAACAGCTTTGTAGACATTTTCCTTTTAAAGCCTTACTATTTACAAAATCATCTAAAAGTCTTCGTAACAAGATTAGCTACCACTAAACTCATTAACAGAGAGAAAATTCTTCTCTTTGTTGGGTCTTTGAATCTGTTTAAAAGATGTTAGGTTCAGTCTGAAGTGGTGATGTGCTGTGATGTACTCACTAATATAAAAGTATTATATCATTTTGGTCTGAAATACTGTGGAGTGTTTTCAGAGCCGGGACAGCAGACAGGTATCAGTACCCAGGCAGGGCAGGGAACAGAAATCAGCAGACTCAGGAGACGCTAGTTTCCTGAGCGACCAGAGAAGACAAAATGCTGAAGAATGTGACAGAGAGAAATTTCCCTTTGGACAATGAGATGTGCATGGGAGGACATTTTTCTTACCTCAAATTTCTAAATGGTAAACAGGCTTTGAACTAAAGAAGACCAGATTATCCTCTGAATTTATACCAATAAACCTAAAATTGTATATGCAAAAATTAACATTAGAATATGTGTCTGAATTGCAAACACTTCAAAATTCTGGGGCTTACTTAGATACTGAGACCTGCAAAGTTCAAGTTGAGATTTCAAACGTCCCTGTGGCCAGGAACCAGTTCTATTTATTTATTTATAGTTAGGTGTAGCTCTGCTTTGAAGTCAACCATTCTTCAGTGGTGAAGTTTTTTGAAACAGGTGTTGATCCACAGCACTGAAAAAAAGCACAAGCCCTATTTCTTCTGCATAAAATAAGAACAGGAATTCTACTGTTTACTTAATTCATTCTTTCTTTGTCCTCTAATTGTTTCTCAGGAACACATTTTAAAGGAAAACTAGGCCAGTTTCTACGTGTATTTTGGCCTCAGCTTCTCTGTCAAGTGGTTGGTGCAGGGGTGCGTATGCGCCCGTGAGCCAGTTAGGTAAAAGCACCTGCCACCTTGCAAACTGGATTAACATCACACAGATCCCTTGTCAGCATTGCATGGCAGTGACTTTTACTTCTGAGCAACTCAGTCCAAATTGAAGCCAACCACCTTCACTCATGACACGACCAATTTCCCCAGGCACCCAGTTACAGTGGGTATAGGAGGCACTTCAATATCTGTACGCGTCTGCTTTTACTTTAGATTTACTGGTAAGCGATTGGTGAATTCTGCCAAGAAAAGTAAACATCAGGTTCCTTCCTTATGAATGAAAGCTTTATTATGCTCTAAAAATTTCTGCACAGAAAAGGCTGCCTCCAACAACCAGCTGAGCTAAACCTGAAAAAAAAAAACCAACCCCAAACATTAATGCGGTAACACGCACCGCTTTCCCCAGAGATCTGGGGGAGGAATGTATCAGACCGTAGGAACACCAGTCATGTTCTGATGCTGTGGTGCCAATTTGAAGAGTTAGGCATACTAAAAAAAACTTAATTCACTGCATCCCTTACACACAGGGTGGAAATTCTGCATCTAACAGTATTACTCACACTGCCCCACACCCCCCAACTTGAAAACACTTTTTATTTTTAATACTGTTCAAGAATAGCTTACCTCCTGTAGACAATAAAATGCAGCATGTGAATGTTTCTGGAGGAATACTCACTAGGAAAATTTAGTGCTTAGCTACTCTGGAACATGATACCAATTTACTTACATTAAAGAACAGCATTCCTGTATAAAGTCCTCTCTACCCTTTAAAAAAGGATTCCTGAACATCATCGCTAAACAGTTTACCAAGTGTTCAGTTTGAATAGAAAACAAAATTGCTTCTCTTCTAAGCATCCGGCATGGCAGAAGCCAGAGAGAAGGCACATGGAATTAACAGCTACCATTATGAAGACTAAAGATCACACATCCAGAAAAAGCTTCTCTAGCTTTGAAACAGTTTTAACCTCCTCCCCGCCACCCTCCAGCAAAGGAGTGAAGAAAGACTGACCACAGTTTCAATTTAATGTTAAATGTCAATTTAATATTTAGACAACTAAGTAATAAACCCCCAAGCTAATAAGCAGGCTGTTTCTCCCACTCATCTCATCAAACAATGCAAGAAAATAATTTTTTCCATTGTAACATTTCAAGTACATAAGTAGACTTAATTTTCTCCCATTACAAGATTATACACTTTATGTACTACAGATTTATAACAAAATATCTCATTAATATATCCAAGTAATGCAGACGGGGCCCGTGTCAGCAAATACACCCCAAGAGACCTGAAGCACTAAGTACCTTCTGATATTCTTCTCTGAACATTGAAAGTAATGAAGTAAAACATATATGACAAGGTTCTCCAAACCTAGCAGCATTTGAGGATTTGCAGTCTAGTCAACCTTATCTTTTAACTGAACTTTTTTTAACACTTACAGATTACACATTAAATTTAGGCCAATCTTCTAACCAGCTGAACATTATAAACCTCGACAGGAGTGGTGACCGTTCATAATTCTCATGATAAAGTTACATCACTGTTTTTATTGTACCTGCATGATTAAACCAGACAGGTGCACACACTAGGTGGAGTGATCCCCTGTGTGCCCAGCGCTGCAATAAAGAAGTGCCTGCTTCTTAACTTCTCATTGCTCTTAAGGAGTTTTATTCCGGATTTCGGCAACAATACTATAAGCCAGAAAAAGTAAACAGATGCCTGAAGGCAGGAGTCTTCTAATGAAGCTGAAAAGTAAGAATGGTTCTTGAGTAACCTGGAAGGAGAGAGGGAAGGAGACGATGCGGTCCCATCCGCAGGCGAGGCGGAAGCCCAGTGCCCAGCAGCGAGGAAACGAAAGGCAGGGAAACAGGGCGAGAAAGGAAGGAGTAGAGAAAGACAACTGAGAGCTGCTCAAGTCGAGGGGGAACAATTCAGGAAGATATTCGAGCACATGAATATACTTACTTGATAGAGACTCAGTTATATAGTTCATTTCTTTGAGGAAACAAGTTTAAAACAGCCTGAATGAAGGGATCTATTTTGAGTGCATGATATTGCAGAAAAAAACAGTATTCAAAGAACTGTAATATTGCTGCTTTGCTATGAGCTGTTTTTTCTGTAGCTGAAAGTGTCAGTATACTGAATTTTACTGACTTTGTAGATCAAACTATACTGCGTACAGCAGCGTTACACACTGCACTTTATCAACTGCCTTCCTACTTGGACATATTCACGGGGCATTCTTTGACCACTTGTCTACTGCAATTACAATGATTTCCACAGGGGTTTCACCCACTTTCAGCTGTTAATGATGAACTTTTCTGTCCTTAGTGTATTCCAAACAAAACAGAAGCCAAAATTACTTGTTTGCTATTCATCATCTGTCTTTTGGGTGCATATCAAGACTGATACCCCAAAATTACAGTCATTAAAGTCCACGTGCTTGTTCATTCTGACAATGACAAATAAACAAATAAGATTCTTATGGTAAACTTAGTAAAAAAAGTCTTCTTCAACCACAAATTGCCAATCAATATACAAATAAGCAACAGGAAAACAATAGGGTACTACCGCAATCACACAACCTGGTGACTCAGAAATACCCATTTGGCTATGTAAAATATGGGTGAGAGGTACCTGACCATCAGCTTCCATGAAGCATCTCAGTGGTTCAAGGCTGATACAATTTATCAATGTAAATAAGCTGAAATAGATTGTTCAGCTCTTCCTCAAACACAGAAACGTATTAAAAATCTTACACCTGCTAAAAATTTCCCAGAAGAAAAAAAACCATCAATTTTGTACACATCGAATTTTAATCCAGTTGCTTCCATACATCCATTTCTTGGTGACATGTCATTTAATTTTCTGCCTCCATATAGCCTAAGATAGTTACTCATGAATAGTACAGAGTGAAAAAAATATTTTATGAATAATATATACACACATATATATAGCCTAAGTGTGAAAGATTGAAACTATTTACAAAAAGGAATACATCTAGAAAAATAAATTAGAGGCAAACACATGTGTTTCAAAGTGCTGCCTTGCAGAAGTCTGAGGATGTGGAGGGGAGTTTTTATAAAAACTATAAATGAGGGACTTCCTTCCAGGAATGAATTATTAGGAATATGTACTTAGAGATACTTGAAATTAAACTGACAATAGAAGAGCATACCAAATACATCTTAGCATAGCCAATTCTTTTAAAAAAATAAATATATCTGGCACTGATCGAAAACTAATGCCTACATACCCAGATCTAGGAAACAGAGAATGTACAGAAATCCTACCCTCCACATACAGTCAGATATGTTTGCAGCAATATATCACTTATACTCAAGGTAAGACCGGACAGAACAAACAGGTCTACATTCCTTCACGGAACTTAATTTTCACCATTGAAATTAATTTTTTAGAACTATTCAGGATTAAAGAGAGGTCAATAAACCAATTACTTTGGGCAACAGCGCAAAGTAAGTACTAGTAAAGTAATTAATGCCCTTTTCATGGTTTCCACACCATGGAGTGTTAATAAATTGGGCTTTTGTCACTATCCAGTATTTTCTTTACAACAAATTTCTTCATTCCAATCCATCTTTTTTATGGCTCCCTGTTAATACTTTAAAATACCAGACTAATTAGATTTGCATTTCAACTGTTAAGTCACAAGCTCCATTTTCATCTCTGTTCAGACTCTCTATTTTCTGATATTCCTAATGAGGCAATACTTTTATTTAAAGGGTGTGAACCTTTAAAGAATTTCTAGTGGCTTATTAGTTATGTGAAGAGGATCTTTCAGGAGTTCCCACGTATATCGCTTAAGCACAGCGCAGCGGCACACAACTTAGCGATCAACGCCAGCACACCATTAAATCCAAGACCTCCTATAACCTGGAGTTCATCTTTTTACAGGATCAGCCTGTTTGTAACTGCAGCACTCTAATTACTCCCTTCCCTCATATGATATTTTGATTTATTTCATGCATTTGAAATGTGTTCGCTTGACCATGGCACTAGTTAAACATCTTATTTACCTCCAGGAAAGGTGAAGAGAAAAAGCAGGGCTGGGCAGCATTGTCACCTACAAAGACTGCTGGGCAGAAAAGAGTGCTCTCCCCATATTTCAACTGAGTTCCGTATCTTCCAAGGGAACCATCAATAAATACACAACTCAATAAGGAGGCCAGTGTCACACACAGCAATCCACCTAAGTATTTTATAGAGCCACCGACATAAAAAAGGTTCCTTTTCTGTAAAACACAACTTATCTCTTTCCTGTCAGGAGACGGAAAATGGGAAAAGACAACAATTTCTCTTCTACAACATGAACTGATGTGAATTTTTTACTCTGAAAGATACAGAAGTAAATACCTTGAGCAACTGCCTTTGAAAATGAAATTGCAACAGTAGGAGGAGCCCATTGGCTGAAAACACTGCATAAACCAAAAATCTTTTAAGGAATTTTTTTCCTGGAAAAAAAAAATAAAATTAACAAAAATGGTAGACTCTCCCACCTAGCTGCTAATACTGAGATTTACAGAGAGAAAACCAAGGCCATACCAATAGCAAGGCTTGGACCTCATCATATATATGGAAGAATGAGAAACCTCGCTCCAAGCTGGCAAGTCAGCCAAACTGCAGAACAACTGGGCTTCCTCCAGTCCCTGAAGAAAACTCAAAGATGTCTGCAATCTAGGCCTTTTGTACAGTAAAATACTCTGTGTGGCAGCATCATGAGTTAAATCAACGGTCAGTATCACTGGTGTCCCAAATGCTTCTCATGTCTAAGAAACATGTTTAGAATTAGCCCTCCATCATCGGATGCTGAGATCCTACATGTTGACATGAACGCTGTGATGAGTTAATATACTGGCAGCACTGAGATTTGAGCATGTATGTCAAGCGTTTCTAAAGCCAACAATAATTATGCCTGTATCTTAAGTGTAACTTTGGCCCATGTGCGTTTCTGGTCCTTCTCCTGTTTGTGAGTAGCTTGCGATGAAGAGAAGGAAGGGATAAGAGCCAAGCACGCCAAATGCAGCCTACATCACCACCTCTGCTTCACTCAGTGGTGAATGAAGTCATTAGCTTGAAAATCTGGATCTGGAAGAGGCTTTGAAACCGCTTGCAGCCTCCAGAATTCCACCTGGGAGATAATTTGCCAAGGTGCTAAGTGGAGACAGAGCCAAAGTTCCTGGTTCAGCTAACCCAGCTGCATGGCAAGAGCCTCCTGCCAAGAACGTGGAGGTACAGAACTGCAAAGTCAGATATAAGGCTGCGCAATTCCCACAATCATTCACCCAATTTAAATCCCTGCACTGATGTTTGTAAAAGGCCTTGAAGATGAAAAGTACTATGCACAATAAGCCCTAAATAAAATTATTAAAACCAACACTTCATGAAAAGAGATTAATTATGCTATTACTGTTCGCACATGTGAGTTTTCCATAAAAATAAAAATCTGGGCCCCAGTTCAACCAAGCATTTTAACATATGTCTAACTTATAAGTACAGGAGTAGTCCCATTTAAGTTAATGAGACCACTCCTGCTTAAAAGTTAGGCATGTGCTTCACTACTTGAAGCCTTGGGATTAGAGACACAGGCACAAAGAGACAGGTACCTAACACCTCTTTAAGCACCTTGATCTCAAATAGTGATGTGTCTTCTTCCCTCAGAGGAATGTAACCACCTAGATACCAAAGTTTCTGCCCATAAACGTCACCTACATGCCTAGAAGTCTGCCACATGGAATGTGCCAGTATGTCCTGATATTGTCCCACAGGTAGGCATCTACAGATTCTCAGGCAGACCTCTCCAAAGGTGTCTAGTGTTAAGGACGTGACCGCTGGATGAAACGTTGCCCAGACCTTGGCTTTGAAGACGTAGTATCGACTCCTACCATTTGCTGAGTGTTTAAAGTGCTCACTTGGGAAGAGTGAAACCAAATTTCCCTCTTCCTTTTCCCAACTTTGCCCAGTACAAACAAAATCGAATGGAGATGACTCTGGTTCTACAACTTCCCATAAAACTTTTAACCACCATATTGAGTTTAAAGGGTGCAGAGCTACCTTTGAGGGATAGGGTTAAATACCATTAAAATTCAGAAGAAAAATGAAAACAATGGTGAAAAATTATTGTTAAGTTCTTCAAATAAAAGATGTTAGCATATCCAATGCTGAGTGAACACTGCGCTTTAAGGAAACTGAAGGAAACACAAAATTCTCTGGAGAATATCCTTCTGTAGTTCCCATTGCAAATACTGTTCTTGCAGTTCCTTTTTTGTATATACTTTTTACTGACTTGAAAGCACAGTTAATACTGTTTGCACTTACCTCGCTTGTTTAGATTGAGGACGACATATAACAGCAACCGGAACTTTATGGCCTATCCTATAGTTTATGTTTCTGAAGACATTTATTACTTTTATGCTATTCATTCTTTAAAGGGTTGCTTGGGCTCCTCGTGAACTGTTTTCTGTAAAAGTTAAATTCAAGGTGGAAAACAAATCACAAAGCAAAAAGAGCTCAAGACTTTTTTTTTTTTTTTTTTTTTTTACTCTGAACAATGCACAATAACTGCCCTTTCCTGTAGCCACAATCTTTGCAGAGAGACCAGGAGGAGATTCTTTTCATTGTTTTATATGCAACTGCCATCCTGAGAAAGATACCCTACAACTGAATTTTCCTTCCTGGAATGGCTGATGGATTATGTACTGGCACATGGATTCATTAAAAGACGATCAAAAGAAATTTCTCAGAAGAAGAAACCCCTCTCTTCCTTGTTTTAGTGATGCATATATTGTTTCATGACACACAAAATCTGTCAGATACGCATTAGTCCTTCTAGTGAAGTACATACTCCACTCTCAGAGATCAAATACTTATTATATTTTCAGATCAATACAGCAGCAATTTTTTCAATGTCCAAATAACCTGCAAATTAAACCTACACAAATGTTGACATTTGGCAGCAAGAGCTCTCTTTGCTGCTTGAGGGCTATCTGTTTTGCTTTGCAAGCATCCTTCAAGTGACACAACTAAGAGCCCCCGCTAAAGCCTTCAAGAAATAATAATGGGAGAAGGAAGGCAATTCTGGCAGACAGGGAACATCATTTTAGGTAAAGAAACTTTGCACCTGGTACCCTTTTTGTAAAAAAAGTAACTTATCTGGAAATAAACCCCACTTTGAAATAAAAATCTGGCTAAAGAGAATACTAGAGAGAAAGTAAATCACTTATGCTTTTAGAAGAACAACAATAGGGGTTTTTAATTACAGATATCTCATATAGAAGTAATTCAAATGCTATGTAAAGAAAACAAGAGTGAAGTACAGAAACTAGCAGGAAACTTGTGAATGCTGCATTTAACAGCCATGTAAAATACCTTTATTACTTGACATCCTCTTGCGTAAAAGCCATTGCTAAGTTTTTCCTCCTACATTTAATAATATCCACTTGCTATTTTACTCTGACTCGACATTCTCTTACACACACACACACACGTGTAGATACACTCCTTATAGCCAGCTCTGTGAGAACTCTCCATCTGGTCTGCAAACTGTAGAATTTCCTTTCCCATCTATCTCAGAAATATAGTCCCATGACCCACGGGTCACCATCTGCTCAGTTACACTGGCACAATGCCTAGTATGCTTGAGGTAATGCCACCATCCTTTCCTCCAATTGTAAACTCCCAACAAGGCAGACATCTACCAGAGTGTTTGCACACAATGAGGCAGCTCCCAGTGAGATTATAGTTAAGACACCACAGAAATTCCCTTCATCTACAGTAGCCTAGGATGTGGGAATGACCAAAGACACATGCAGTCTCTCTTGATCAAAGGTCATTCTAAGGAACAAAGCAGTCAGTGCTGATGTGTCCAAGATAGCATAATATAACACACACACATAATTGTGTCCAGCATGTGTGGTTCCCCCCCAGTTCCTCTCTTAATGATCTTTGCTTCACTCAGTATTCATTTGCGTACAATCTCCTATTCTCAGGATGCCCTAGAGCAGAACAAATTATACTAAACATAAGTGAAATCAAACAAAGTTTTCATTGAGTACCATTCATAACATTTACAAACAAGTCTCTTGTGTTAAGTTTCGCAGAAATAATTGGCAGATTCAGTTTTACACAACTAGATTTTCTTTTTTTTTTTTTTCGGTGTACCTATGCAATCCAGTAACAAAAAATCTCATGTGACTTATTTATTAGGAATAAAGGTAGTGGAAAATTGAGACAATTTTTATATAATAAAAAACAGTAGATAAGAATAAATATAAAATTTCACCAAATTAGACAATGCATGTGTGAAGATATTTTTCACTATTTTTTGCAAGCGTTATTACATATAAAAAACTCTCTGTGAATGAATGTTCACCAGTTTCTGCAGTAGACATTATAGTTAAAAGTCTTCTTTTAAAGTGGTCCAGTATTTTAAGTCCAGAGTAACTCCAGTGGCCTAAGTGGAATTACTGCAGGTTGATATACTTACTCACTAAAAGCCCTCATAAAAATTAGAATTCAGTGATCTGAACTTGAGACAAAACACTATTTTTCTGCTTTTGCTTCAGCCTTTAGCTTCGGTAAACGCCTTTTTGCTTTTCCGTACATACTGGGCTTGTGCTACAGACGTGTGTCTGTTAACGAACAGAGAAGTGCATTTGCAATTTACCTCTCTACTGTACTTCCCTTTTCTGTCCCACTACTCAGAAGCACTCCATGCAATTTTTGTTATGCACTTAACTGTGGCTCACTAGCTAGCAAGTGTTTTGAAACAGCAACAAGTCAAAAGCCTACTGGCAGAACAAAACTGAAACAGGCCTTTTTCTATCACATTGTGCAATTTGTAGCATGTGCTTCTCCCCAAGCCATCATTTCAGCTTCATTACTCAACTGCGTAACACTTTGTTCAGGTAACATTACACTGGCAGAGTAATTTCAGCAACATTATGCTTATTAATCTTCAAGAATGCCAGCTAAAAATAAAATCCAAACAGTGTGAGAATCTAGGCAGGGTGACGACAGCATTTCTCAAGAGATCAAAATGTCATTACTTTTACTCCTTGGAGGGAATTCTCTTCTCAGCCCTTAAATCTTGCAAGAGGAGAGGTCAGACCTCTAGCCAGCTATGCATGCATGTGTACATACAACAACATATGTGTTTTCATATGTATAGCTAAGCACATTGATAGGGATGATGCAAAGCTTCAAGGACTGTAGCTTGAATTCAACCCATGCAACTAAAGTGGCTTTGGGTGAAAAGTAATACACACTGAGGAGCTTGCCAGCAACTCTCTCCCTTTTTAACTGTAGGAAAATGAGCTTGTCATCAAAATAACATGGAAACTCAAGTCCTTCTTGAAGCATTCCTTCACAGCACTAAGTAGTAGCATCGGTGATTTAACCCAACGCTCATCTCTGTTTTTTCACAGGAAAACGCCTTTTTCTTTCTACCTGGGATTTAGCCACAGCAAGCCACTTAAGCTGCGCCGTCAGATGAGGCTCCTGGGATTCACGGCATGTTGGGCTCCAGGAGGTAGATACCAGTTTGTGGGGATAGGCGACAAAGCTGCCTACAATGACCTGTTTCTAAGCAAGCTGAGTACCTAAATAGATTGACTATTTTTGGTAGTCCAAGTAAATATCAACTTACTTTGCTGTCTTAATACCTTTGAAATGGTCTAAATTCAGAAGAAGCAGAAGCATAGATTATAAAGAGAGGGGGAGAGCTGGAGTTGGTGGTGGTAAGGATGTGTGTGTCATTTCTGCATACACACGTATGAGAATCATCAAACACCAAGGAATAAGGAACAGTTTTCTTAGCTGGAAAACAGCTGCAAGTGAAATCACTTGACTCCTAGAACATTTTCCTCGTTATATATTTGGAATTAACTGTTGATTTTGCTAGTTAAGATCCATATTATTTTTCAGCCTCTACTAGTGTTTCCGCATGTGACTGGACTACATTTTCTTTTTGTTATGCTAATTTGCTAAATCGCCCTACTAAATTTTAAATTAAGAGACAGTTATGGCAAGTGACTGCCTACAATCTTCCTAATTACTTCCTGCATTGTTACTTAATATTCAACATGCAGGTGTCAGAGAACATAATAGGAGAACAGTCTGAATAGATATAACCAAGGACTTCACACGGGCTACAAAACATCGTAGGATAAACTTCTGTGTCTTTCAGACAAAAGCATACTGTAAGCATATTAACATTAAGCAGCTATTTGCAGTGACTGCTATAGAAAATTAACTCTGAAAAAATCAGATTGCATGGAAAGGTTATGACAAACCCTCTGAGCGGAATTTGGAAGGAAACAGACGTTTACTTCAGAGCGTGACACGGATCCACATTCTCACGTACGTGCTGGTTCCACACCACGCTCCCTACCCCAGGGGACATCGTGGCTTGTCCTCACTGTGCATTTCTCTGAAATAAGTTTGTTAGAGAATTAACTGGTTAAAAGAAAGGTGACCATACAGAGCAGAAAGATGGCAGAAAGATGAAATTTATTTTTTCCTGGCTCAGTGTGTTTATTTTTTTGCCTTGCTTAGAACATTCCAGTAACATCATTGGAATATAAATGTAATCCACAAGTACGAGACTAGACCAAATGCTGATTAATATGAGTGTCTTAGATCCACAGCTTCGTGTATGAGCTAAGCTTGGGTCAGAAATGCCAAGTTAAATAGTGGCACAACTCTTAAGAAATAACTTGTGACTTGGACAATCCGTAAGGAATCAATAACAAATTAAAACCAGTCAGTAGCAGTGAACTGAATAAATGAATCATTCTTCCCAAAACAAACCTAACAGTAAAGTTCATTTGTCTATCAGGAAATTAGTGCTGTATTTTTGAAAGGTGCTAAATTACTTTTTAAAGATATCAGCTGATATTGATTTATATTGATATATATATTTAAAGATAAAGCTGATATTGAAAACCAGAACAGTTAAAAAGCAGCATTCCAAATTGTTTCACTCTTACTTAATAGGTAAAAGTACCATGTTTATGCTTAGTGTTTCGTTCTTCAAAAATGGGCAGAAAATTTTTTTGTTTCACTTTTGAAATGTTTACACAGCACAGTTTTCTCAAGAAGACTTCTGGAAAAGTTTCCAAAGGATTTGGGAAAGATTATAAAATAATGTAATTGTGGATTAGCTCTGAAGCACTAACTGAACCCAGAACACCACTGGAAAATGGGCAAAAAGTAAGATATTCATTATGCAGTGTCAGCTGAAAATCTAGTTTGATAAGAATCAGAACTAACAATTTTGAATTTTTTCCAGGAATTCCAGGAATTGTGACAAAGTATGAAATTGTTCAGATTTAAAGGACTACAATATCAGGTTATTCCACATCAAAATAACATTTAACTAATTTGAAATGCATGTGTATTCAAAATGCTAGTAGAAAGAAAAAAAGGAAAGACTTGTATTAAAGGTTTTTAATGGCAAATTTGTGCTAATAAGCTGTGCCTGTATTGAGATTAATTGTATTCTCCCTTTGCAAAAAATTCTGAATGATACAACTAAAATCATATTTAGCAATTAAACAACCCTTTATTTTGCTGACAGCAAGTTCACCAGGAATCTTTCAATGAGCTTTAAATCAGTTCCTAACTCCTGATTATATTTCAAGTATGGTAATGGATTGAGCAAAACGTTTTCTTATTCTGTCAAAAGACCAGTTCACATAAGACTGACCCAGAACTTCTTTTCTTTTGGATGTTTAAGTATTTCCTCGTATCCTTTCACATTATTACACCTAGAGAGCAACCTCTTAGCTGAGGTAGCTCTACCACAACTTAGAAGAACTGTTAGAGCTGGGCAGATTTGTGCAACCAAAGATCCAGCCCCAGCACTCAACCCACAGCATAAAACCGCAATGCTATTCAGCAATAAGCGCCATGAAATATACTGCTAAGTGTATCATTACGCAACTGCTGGCTTTTTCCTCCAGTACGGCAGTCTATTTCTTCTTACTACTGTGGAGAAAATTCTAAATATGTTTACACAAAAGAATTTACTCAGTAGAAAACACTGCCTTTCCAATGCTGTTTTTTTCTCCCAATACTTCATTGAAAACTTTCTATAAGGAATTTTTTCCTCCAATTAACATGTGTTATAAGAGCAGCAGAAACTGCTGCATAAATTATTGTAGCTGTAGGCTTTTCAGTGTAATTTATTACCAAAAAGTCACGAGCACTGCTTTGGAAATGCCAGCCTGTGAATCTGTAAACCTCGGAAATTATGAACTAAGCTGGTCTCTTTTCCCTGAGGTCAATTAGAAATGACACCGGCAGACTTCTCGGTGACCTGGGGAGATTTATAGCTTACCATGTTAGGCCTGTGGTTCAGCCAGAAGATTAAGATCAGAACAGCACCTGGAAGACTGTCATCAGTTAAGACAGGCTGGACCAATGGCTCCAGGCTAAAATGTGCACAGGAAAAGAGGTCATGTCATGTAGCCTTTGTTTTTACCAGGGCTAAGGCACATGTGGAAGGTACCCATTCCAGAGAGAGCTGGGCTAACAAAGGTCTAATATACAGGCATTGGACTGTCCTGTAACAGGAACAAAGGTAGCAAGTCATCAAGGCCCTCTGACTTCTCTCAATACTAAAAGTCGCCTCCAAAGATATTCGCTACTTGATGAGGCCTCATGTGATTTGCAAATCTTGTTCTTTATTGCTTTTCCTTTGTTATTTTTACAAGTGCAACCATTAGCTACAGAATGCCTCATGTCATAAACCCTCACGATTTAGGATAAAAATTTGATCACTTCACTCTGCTGTGAGAATCTTATAAGAAAACAAAAAAGGCTGTGTCTTTTAGCCACTCATAAATATTTTATAATTTGGTAAGAACAATAGCCTACAAGGTTAAAGTTCAGGTCTCTAGTAGTCAACGAGATCCTTGCAAGACAATAAAAGGGAAAGCTACCCTTTGTTTTATAACAACTTCAGAAACAACTTCACCGAGGCGGTGGAAGCTTACAGACTTGCCATTGTATTCAAGTCATTTGTGCAAGTTGCCCTTATAACAGTTTGATAAATGATGTTTGCAGCGGAAAAGCTGTTTAGTGTTTCTGAGCTTCGTGAGTATTTAGATCCATGTCAGGTACTCAACAGGGACATACAGAACAGTGCACAGCTTAGAAAGGAAGTGTCGATTTTCTCAAGTGACCACTGTTCAGGCTCAAAGAAATATTTGCTTAAATTCTTCTACTGTACCCAGGCCCAGATAGGAGGACAATTGGAGAAGAGGGGAGCAGATCATAATGTTTGGGTTCTCAGTGTCTCACTGTCTTTAAAATGGGGATAAAAGGAGACATCTGACTCACAGTGCTTCTGGGTTTAATTAATGCTCAGAATGCTATTTCTAAGCTGGATAACTAAAAACCCTGGACAAATCATTACTAAATTTTGTCACTTTTGAGAAGTCGGTATGACAGGTAAATTCTTTGTCTCTAGTTTTTTCTATCTTTCATAGTATAAAATTAAGCCCTCTAAAAAAACCCTGAAAATGTCCTAACGGAGGACTTACTAACTTAAGCCACGGTGTTCCTTATTTTGCTATTCTCTCTTGGTCTATAAAGTCATAGGCAATAACTCTAGAAATGAATCCGAACACTAAGCTGTATTACTTATCTACCAGATTAAAACACATCTTGCAACATGCATGTGCCCAGAAAAGATGAAACCCAAACTTCCTTTTACGAGCTTTTTTAAAAAAATTGTTTTTTCTAGGTTTGTTTGCTGTCCTTAGAATCAAACAATAGTTTGCTCAACTAAAAGAACTGAAAAGCTTTCCTACCCTTCCCTCACCCTCCTCTAGAGGAAGGAGAGCCAGTGCATGTCACGATATACTTGACATCAATCTACTAAGCACTAGAGTTTCACAAAAGGTATCTAACAAGTCTCTCTAAAGTTCTATACATGCAAATAAATGTACTATCTATAGAAATAATACTAAATACCCACCTGCTTGATGGAACTGACCAAGAGAAAAGAAAAAAAAAATTACAATGAAGTTACAAGCATAGCCTTGGCCAAGTCAAGAAAGACGTAAGTGTAACCATGTCAGCTGGCTGCAGCGTTCATAGGCAGTGGCTTTCCCAGCTGTTTGATTAGACAAACGTCTGGTAATAATCCTGGAATACCAGATACAAGCACAGAGTGTAGTGCTTTTCTTGCTGTTTATTTGCATCAGTTGTGAACATCACAAGTCTCTATTTCCTATCTTTACAATGATCTGTTCAATATGGACTTAAACTACACTTAGACTATTACTTTTTCCTCAAAATCCGATGTTCCTCCCAGTGCATTAAATCTCTCCACAGTAACCACAGTCAGTATAAAATTTAAAAGTTTTTAAATGTTTCAAGCTGTCACATCTATGTCCTCCATGAGATCAGAGAAGGAATAAAGTCAAACAGCTCTTCTCCTGAGGCAACTTTTCCCAAGTGATGTAGTCCAGAGACTAGCTTGTTGGCATTTGTTATTATAATCAACTTTCCATAGCTTTTACCAAGGCATAATCCTTCGTATGTGTTTAACCAATGCAGATAGATTTTCAAGTCATACAACATAAAACAAGTGCACAGGGTGTTATGCATCATCAAGAACACAGTGGATAATGTTCAGTTATCCACTTCTTTTCTACTCCAATTCCATCCCCTCGGATGCTCTCAGCTCTTATTTGAATGACCCCAGTGTTTTAGTCTTAATAACCTTCACAGCAGTCCATTCCAAACATTTATTACTCCTGGGTTAAAAAGTATTGCTCAGCTACATCTGTTCTTAATTTGCTTTTGTAAAAGTATTTTTTTTTTTTTTTAAATGCACTATTTTCAATGGAAGAAATATACCTAAAAGCTCTACTTGGGGAAAAAAATTACACAGGCCAATGCATGTAAAAGGGTGTGGCAAGCTTGCCTTTTATCAGAAAGCCTAATTAATGGGCACTGGCTGATATTAAGAGCTTGTGGGCTTTCTTGCCAGAGAAACGTCTGTCATTTCTGTGGACATCCTTCACTCAGAAGTTGAAATATATACACACAAAGGAAAAGGTTCATGCTGGGAATCCTACTGTTACTCTTATTTAAGTATGTGGTGAACAAGATATCTTGGACACATTCAGCTTTTTTTCCTTGCATACATACCACAGACAGCATGTGGCAGACAGGTCTGGTACTGCAAAGATACCAGGGTAGTTAGGGATCCTGCAGCTCCAACTGCTGTGGGCTTTGGGCAGCTATGCAGACCATAAGCAATGCTGGGGAATCTGATGAAAATTAAATTCTCTGAAGCTGTATTAATAAAGCTGTTCTGCACTGTGATAGCGCAGAGCGTGATTTATCCACAGCCAGCTTTGCTCCTATTTGCTCACCCTGTTTTAATGCACAAGCTGCACTCATTGCCGTATTGAGGACTTGAAAAGTCTCTGATCAGCTCAAGAATGCTGCGAAGGTGGGATGATAATCCACCTCGGTGCTCCTTTGCTCATGGGCCATCTGCAGTTAGTTGGGGTTTTTTTCAGGATTGGCAGGGCTGTCTCAAAGATAACTTGCGGGCACTGTCACACATTGACAAACGCTGAAAGTTAACTGAATTGTTCCTGGCATGGACTGCCCTGGATAAGCTGTAATACGGGGTGGGGGGAAAAAATCCAAACAAAATCAAAGACAAAGGTCCTGCTAAGCTACCAAGCAAACCCAAGAAGAGTCACACACACATTTTCTATTCCATTTCACATATCATGATTAGTAATGGCTTCTGCTTTCCTCTGAGTCACTCTTTGAAAGAGCACTTTTTAATTCTTCATGGAGCAAAAAGGACTCTCTGCCCACCGAGAGGGAACTTTATGAAAGTTCACATCAATCGGCAGCAGCAGCAGCAAAGCAAACTGTGCCCCATCTTGCTTCAGTGCCCTTCTGGCACTGCTCTGATTGCAGCACAGACAGTAAACAGTAGTGTGTTTGTGTGCAAATAGCATTCTCCTGAATGATGTCTGCACCTGTGTAAACTGACATCAGTATCTTTTTTTAAAATTCAGTTTATTTAAGGAGTTCACAAGAGACACCTGTTCCAGGCACAGGCACAAATGACATTCAGTGAACTGAAAAAAGTACGTTGGGGGTGGAAGGGCGAAAGCAACTTGCAGGGCTTTATATGCAAGCATGTTTGTATCTTCTGGTCCTACAACAGACAGCTGCTGTTGCTTTAATTTCTGGTTTTCCTGGTCTAAGCTGGTATTTGCAAAATAAAATACAACTATGTTGAGTTTTAAATAGCGGCATATTAAAGGGAATACCTACATAAATACTGGGGAGGAATGGCAGATAAGGGCTGGAGTAGGCAGAAAACAGCCTGGCCCCAGCCATCACCTCTGAGAACGGCAGCGCCCCTGTCTCCCAAACACTATAAAATAAAGACGGTGAAAGCCTCAACCTGACGGCTTATACACGAGCTGCTATGGCAGATTTTCCGGCTTCACTCTCAGTGGCCATGCCCTGTTCTTTTCCATGTCCTTTCACAGCTGGCACATTACCTGGTTTGGGGGTGTTTGGGGGTTTTGGTTTGTCTGGAGGTTTTTTTGGCTGTTTTTTTGAGAAAGGGCACAGTAGCTCTGAAGGTTTTGTCTCCACAGCAGCCACACTGTTTGACGAGGACACCGCTCCCATTCGGGACACCTGCCTAGGATATAATAAAGCAGGAAAAGACTATTTCTACTCTGGAGGGAAAGGAGAGACAGAAGCTGCTCACATCCCACTTGACTGAAAGCATTTTAAAGAAAACGACATTGATATTCACAATTGCTAGCCACCTAGTTGGTTCTCTTTCACTGGAGTAATAGTTTTAAAAGTGTTAGAAATGCCTTTTTCAAGCTCATTGTTCAGATCTCAGTTTTTCAAATGCAATAGACTGAAAATGACTGAAATAAGGAGGGATAATTATCTCTGGCATATTGGGCGCAAAGAAGAGAAAATTTCCGCATTCATTAACAAGTGGCAGACCCCATTGGGTAGATATTCTCCATACGCTATTCCCCACCCTGCCCAGGGGGAGCAGCAGGCATCAGGCCTGCACCCCTGATATGCAATTCTTTTTAATAGAGGATCAATGAGACAAAATGATTGACAGAAATGGAATCCATTAGTAGTCAAAACTGGGGGAGAAAACTAGCTGGAAAGACAAGGATTTAATGTAAAGAAAGGTATTTTCAGGAAAGTCAGGTGGCAAGGACAAAAACTTCCAGATGACTGTGGTGGGAAGTGAGGAATTAATTCCCACCTCCTCTTATCTCTGTGGGGTAAGAGATGGGGACCACTGCTGTAGTACAGTGAACACACAGTGGAGAAACCGAAAGAGCCAGACAGATACGCAGAAGCACCATGGCAGGAAAATTAGGTAAACCTGAAACTTAGCAAGGTGCAACAAGACAACAGATTGTGTTTAAAAGGAGGAAATAAATGATTTTGAAACACATCACAGTTTTGAAAATTAATATAGCACCCACAAAGTAGCAGAGGTTGAGTTACTGTGTATGGCCTTTGTAATACACCCGTCAGAACTGTCAAATTTGGAGGAAAAAATGGATTTGTGCCTTCCTGCCAAAAGAACAGCCTTGTTCATTTCAGTGAAAGAAGGATGGAAATCAGGTTTGCACCATATCAGGACTATGCATCCTCAAGACACCAAAACCTTTTGACTCTTTCCTCTATCAACAAATAGCACAGCTCATGCCAACACTCTAGACTTTTCAAAAATTCATGTAGAACATGCCATCACCTGAAGTAGGGCAACAGAAGATAACCAGAAGCTTATTTTAAAGGCTATCAAGTGTACCCATTTTTATCAGAAAAGCACACAAGACCTCACACCTCATTTACTCTCTACTATGTCCCTTCTTTGCTGATAAAAAGCATTTTCCTGAGCAAAACATCACTACTGTTTAAACACTGAATTCTACTTCAATGGAATTTGAATGTTTTCTTTTTACAAGTAATTTTGGCCATAGTACTGGATTAACAACTCACATCCTCTTGATGTTTCAGTGCCATTCCAGTGTCACACCCTAGTCCTTTCCAGAGACCGTGCTCTTCCCTTAGACCTCAGTGCTGTTCCCAGTCCCACTAAGCCAGTCCTCTGTCTCCATGACAGTAATGATGGAAGACAGACACACAACTACTTCGTACACACTAGGAAGACCACATCACAAAACCAGCCATACAGAAACAACAGAGGTTTAATAGTGAAGATCCTCAACTAACTTTACAATATATAGAGGTGCTGAAAGAAAATGCTTGAGGAATTAAGTCTGAAGTATACTTTTTTACAGAACAGCTGAGGTTGGAAGGGAACTGTGGAGATTTTCTAGTCCAACCCTACGACTCAAAGCAGGGTCAGCTCGAGCAGGTTGCTCAGGGTTGTGTCTAGTCAGGTTTTGAATATCTCCAAGGAGGGAGACTCCACAACCAGCCTGGGCAACCTCTGCCAATGTTTGAGCATCCTCATAAGCGAAAATGCTTTTTCTTACGTTTTAGCAGAATTTCCTTTCTTTCTTGACAATTATTTATGGCCACAAAAATACAACAAAATACAGTAGACCAGGGCAATTGTTCCTTGTGAAAAATAACCCCTTGTAATTTGCCTATAGGTCTGTGCCCCAACATTATTTAACTGCAATACCATCATGCTACCTAAGTGAGAGCCCAGGACCAACAATCCATTCACAACTTGTACACTAGCAACAAGTTTATAGCACGAGAAAAGACTGAGCAGATTAACTGCTTTTTAATCAAGGCCTGCATTCACAATGACACAGTGCTCTCTGCATGGATTCAGCATGCTATACTCAACATGCTGTAGATGCTCATGGAAATCAAAGACAAAGTTCCTTTCCTTTGTCTTGTGCCAAAGTCAAGGCTTTGACATTTTTGCAGTGATTTGATTTTATTCAGATTTTCTTTTTTTTTTTTTTTTTTTAAACATGCAGAATTGCCAAAGTCAAGTCCAGGTCTACCGAAAGGGCCCATCTCCCTCTTGAGGATCTTTTACTTCTTTGAGATGACAGTCTGGAGAACACCATGATTCTTAGAGCTCTTGCCTGAGCATTTCACATACAAAGCTTTTTGTGCCCTGTCAATTTTAACACAGTTTATTGGGAACTTCAATCTAACCCAGATGTTTGCTGACAGAAATTTTACAGGTGACGACAAGATTCCATTAACTCAATGTGCATGATGTTAGTTAATGTGAATTTCTGAGAAATCTTACCCTATGTCCTGGCCCGTATCCTCATCTACTACTGTGTGAAGCCTTTTTACTGAAGCAAAAGACAAAAACAGCGTTTGCATGAGTTACAGAGATTTACTTACCCATTTATTTTTCTTAAAGTGTGAAACAGACATATTATGTGATGGTTTGTGAAATAAATTGCCAGTCTGACAGCCAGATTAAAAATAAGAGTAATTGCATGCTTATAGATGCAGAATTAGACAGCCGGATAGGATTTACAAAACCACTTAAGCAAGCCAGGTTCCTAAGTTTTCTTTGGTATTTCCTAGATGCAATCAGCTTTAGAGTAACTCTGCGTGATGGTTTGGTCTTCCATTTTATTTTCTGACTGTAAGACTCAGGCTAAAGAAGGTAGCGACTTCTCAGTATGGGAATCTATTACCTGGGGCTGCACCAGCCTCCCAATACCTGCTCTGCTCAAAGGTTTGGGGCTGTGAGGGGCACGCAGAACTTCTGAAAACAAAAGCCTCCTTTCTTATCTTAACTATCTCAACTCACCTTGATAAATTAAAAATGTATATCATTAAACTTTCTGAACTGTTATGGGCTATTTTTGTCCAATGTGAGGAACATATGCTGAATTCCAAACCCAATACAATTACTTCTCTTCCAGGGCACATCTTCTCTCTCACTGTATGTTCCTATTCCTCCTCCTCCCTCACCTTCTGAAATTTCCTTATCGCTGCAATGAGATAATGCAACTTACATATTACGATTGAGTAATGACACTTTGATTGCTCATGGCACAAGGCCAGACAGCTCCTAAGGCAAGTCATTATTAGTCTGCAGTACACACTAAGTCAAGTTTCACTGCTGAAATGGATGATGGAAAGGAACACAGTAAAATGAAAGCAGAGGCACTAATTTAAAACTGTTGTTTAAAGCAGCTAGGAAACCTGCAGTGCACCAGAGAACATAATTCTCACTGTCACTGTATTTTGGAACCCTTAAACACATGGATGGCAGAACCGAAGAGATATTGAGAAACTACCCTTACCTTCTTCAAAATGTAAGGTATACATGAACTACACGTGCATCTCAGTCATGTGGAAGTGGAGTACAAGAAATGCATCTTCTTGAAGAATACTGATTCACAGAGTATCGACCCCCCGCCCCCCAAAAAACCAACAAAAAAAGAGCAGGAAATTCAGATTCTGATGAATGTAAATCTGATATTTAAAACAATCACTACAGCACACCTGACTAATGGTTTAAGTTTAACTGTCACTGAGAATCTCCTTGATTTAACATTATTTCATTGTAATTTATTTTAAATGTCATTATATTATCTCAAGAGTGCAACAATGTAAGTCTCATTTCTTGACCGTTATTCTTTCACATAAAGACAGAAGTTCTTCAATATACATTATCTCAGAGAAACAGATTATCTCACAACTCTGTCTTCCACAATCCCATAAATTACATGGCAGTTATGAAAAAAAACCCCAACTTCAAATGCATGGAAAAGGTCAAACAAATAATTCGCTCTCACACCAAGCTGTTTTACCTCCAGGCACTGCAAATTCAGTAAGTCAAAGTTGAAGGAAAACTCTCAGAAGAAGAAATCCTAATTTTTATTCTTTACTTAAGTGTGACGACACTTGCAAGGGTTTTTTTGATAGTCATGTGACAGAGGAAACCTGGCAACTCGCACTCATTTTCTGACCCTCCTCCAAGCTATCTGTACTGCAATTTTTTTTTATGAAACAAACACTAAAATATTCCTAGTGATCCCTGGTTTGAGAATTAGGTCTTTAGGGGGAAGGAAAAAAAAAATCAAATGTAATGAAAATTTTCAATAAAATCATAAGAACTGGAAGGCCTGAGCAGAAGCCGAGATTTAATTTTTTGTCCCAGACAGACTATAGAAATTAAAGACTCTGAAATCTGTGTGTATGCTAACAGAGCTGATCAATGGTAACAGAAAGCTGCAGCATTGTTTGTTGTGAGACTACTGATTCCTAAATTTAAACTTTCTATGTGCAGCGTAAAGACACCTTAACAGTGCAAACACAGAATGGGAGAAAAAAGAAAAGCAAGCAACATACGACACATGACTGTGGAGCAAGACACAGGATGCATCTCCAGCCTTTTGTGATCTTTAACTTTTGGTAGGAATTCTTCCCCTTCTTCTAATTCCATTATTCCAAGGAAAGGCAAGGAGGTAAAGAAGAGAAATAAAAATTTGAGGAACATAAAGAAGTGATTTCACAGTCACATTTTACTTTAAGCCAAATAACACATTAGTTTTCAATGATGAGTGAATTTGAGCCATTTAAATGGAAAAACCTGCCTTACTTTCTTCTTAAAAGGCTGAGCAAAGTTTTCAGCAGACGACGTTTCTGTTTCTAAACACGTGCAGATCACTTTTTGGATCTAACTGTTGAGAATACAGACATACAACATGTGAGAATTTACTTGGTCAGGGAGACTTCGTGTATCAATTAACAATTTTGCACCTCTTAAGCGGTAAACATAGCGGTCATTTCACAATTCATAACTCACTATGGCTGCCCCATTTAAATTAAATATGTCCCCAAATCCTGCCTCAGGAAATAAGTTGCGAGTTCAGTTAGTTTCTGAATAGCTTAAGTATATCATTAGTATGAAAATGATCCCTTTTTATGAGGTGCCGTTATTTCATAGGATATACTTAATGTTTAGGAATGTGTACATCATATACTGAAATTATGTACAACACATAATGAAACACATATAAAATTGCAGTAGCACTAGGAGCACCACTGCAGTTAAGACTCTGACAGACTCTCCTTTATAAACTTATATTTTAATAATACAGAATTCCAAGATGAAGTCTGAAAAAAACCACCAAACCAAACCCAAAACATTTGGAGGATACGGGCTACAGTTTGTGTTTTCTTCATACAGAAGCAAAGAAATACAAACAAAATTTCTGTCCTTATTCTGTAGTACATTTTCTTGTTGGAGGGCCAAAAAAAGTGCTTTGCAGATTACAAGGTTTCCAAGTTGCTGGATTTGAAGAAATATATGTATTTTTATTTAGTATATTCCGCCGCCCCTTTTTTTTCTCCCCAGTGAAACTCAGCAGTTTTACCATCTGCCATAAATAAAAGCGTGCTTGTCACTGTGCTTCCTTGAAAGAAGACCTTGTAGGTAAGTCTGACTATAATTCCAAAAGCCAATGTTTCTGCTTTTCACTAGATCAGTAGAGATAATCAATTTAATCAACAAAAAGACTATCTATGAATGTACTTAAATCATAACATTGGTGGTATGTGTGCACAAGTGCAAAAAAAATCATAGCACACATACACTTCAAAAATTGAATAGTTTGAGTAACTATTTGATTAATTATACACATTTCTAAATGCATATTTTTATGACCAAAAGCAGGATACTAAGTACGTAATCTAAGGTGGTGAAGGACAAAGAATGTTTAGAAGTTGTCTGCATGCCTATAGGTATAGATATTTCTCATTTCATGGGATCATTGAACACACACCTCTCTTACTTTCAAAGACATGGCTCAAGCCACCTTAACCAAATCACAGAAAAGTTGCATCCTCTAGTGCCCAGACAAAAGTTAATTTAGAAAACAACCAACTACCTTGGAATAATGATAGACAATCTCCTGGGAAAAGGTTAGTGAAGTAAAACTGTAAAGCGGATTTTTGTGCAATGACTTTAATAAATGCATTTTCTCCAGAAACATGTAACCTGAAAAAACTCTTGCATGTCTGATGTCAAAACCAAGCCTATTTATGCCTTAGTACATTGGGGAAATTGTTCATGCCTACGTAAAGATTGCCCCCATGGTGTTTCCAAGGTCAGTAATTTGCATGGAATTTGCATCAGAACTCAACAATGCCTGTGGAACAAAGACTACCTTCTCCCTATTTTATGATGAAGTTCAATACTCAAAATATTTTTTTGCAAGTTATATTTTCAAGTATAGATCACCTCTAAGAGCCAAAGAGATTTTACACTGTCCTGTTCCAGGTAATTCTTCTATTAATTTTACAGAAAAGTGTTCATGTACCACTGAAGTGGGCATCTGTCTAAAAAGCTCCAAGGCTTCACGTCATCCTTCAGTAAGAAGTTAGGCAGCAGAATCATGTTCCACCTATTCATATCTTTTTCAAGAACCAGATTTTCTGTCCTTTATTCGAGCAGAAATCAGCCATCAAGGACAAAGGCCTCCAATTAAGAAACCTCTTAAAGTCCAACCATGTATACAAAAGCAAGTGCACGCTTAAACCTTTTGCTGAATCAGCTGAGTGAAGAGAAGCAGACTACACTGCATTTACTCAGGGAGAACTTTCTTAAAAACAAGCCCTATAGTCTTCATTTTCTCCAGAAGTTTACTAAAATAAATCTATCCATATGAGCTAAGAAGTGAAATACTTAACATACTTTCTAATTAAAAATAGGATATAGTGACCTACAAGACTCTTAAAATTCAGGGGCAGGGGAGTCTAGCCTCGTACATTGTAAACCATTAGATCATTTTCAGAAAAATAGTATTTTTCAAAATCAGACATATGTTATCACTCTTCCTCAGTAACAATCCTAATTTTAATAATTCATTCATTCTTACAAAATGTTCTGTAACAGAATCTTCAAATTTCCAAACATGAATTCCCACTTGTCTTGCCTATTTATAAGCTAAATTTCAGAGACTTGAAAAGGAAAGTGCTAGGTAAATAATTATAAGCATCTAGAATAGTATTTAAAGTGTTATATTAAACGATGTTATACTCAAATATAAAGCTGCTTACAAGACTCAGAAGATTTCCAGACTCTAACACTGGAAGTTAGTGTTTCGTTCCAACTGTTTCTCTTTTGATTTTAATACTTACACAGCACTCACCACTAGGCAAAAATAAACTGTGTGTTTAACGCTCTCCATGGCTTTTGAAGCAGGGAAAAGCATGTTTCTCATGTTATAAAAGGATAAAACCAGCCTACATCAAACCAGTTCTAGCTAACTGAAAGGAAGATCCTGGAAACAGGTAGTCCTGAGCAATCATCCTTTTCATGGCATAACTTCCAGTCATGTCAGCCGGGCTCCCTGCGTTACTTATAGGTGGGGAAGAAGCAGCCACACTCCCTGGCTAATGTAGTGAAGCAGTCCGAATGTCTGCTGGACAGAATGGGTGTGTTTTCCTATGGTCCACAAAGAGAAACGGTTGTGCTCCTGCTCAGTGTTAACAATAAAAGCAGAAAGTAATTGCCAGTCCATTGATTTAACAAGGGCAAGCCTTAGATTTTCTAATGTCCCAAAATATTATTGCATGACAAACTCTGCCAGGTTTCAAACAGGGTAAGAAACTGGAGAACCCAACAGGTAATTCTCTTTCTAAAGCTCTCAATGTTACTGATATTCTTGCAAGTTACATCACTGGTGACTTTCAGCCCTTAAATGCACACTCAGGCTGTATTTCACAAGAAGGAGACCAGACCCTGTGCCAGAATATGAAGCAAAGAATTCTAAAAAAGCAATTGTGGACAAGCTGAAAACTTAGCCAAAAAATGTCAGGGGAAAAAAAAAAAAAAAGAACAAACCAAAACATGTCTTACTAATAAGTCAACAATGCCTCAAAGGTATCATATCAAAAATATGATACCACCCTACAAATCTAAAACCAGGTCTAGTATTTCACAGTGCAAATTAATGCAACAGGTTGTATGCTATACAGTTTTAAGACAAATTTGTTTTCCATTTTCTGGCTACTGGACAAAGCTATTTCTACATCCAACTATCACAAAATTTTTCCTACTCCTTTTTGTTGTGGTCTACAAAGTGCCCTGGAAGAACCCCAAAAGCAATGTTTGCCCTTCTTGCTGTACTTCGCTATGTTGTGCACTCTGCAATTATTTAGATGGTTTTAAAAAGGAGAGGGAGAACAACTGTGAAACACATTGTGCAACCGCAGATGACTTCATGTTAACCCCTGTTACTGGGTTCCACCCTGGGGTCAAATGCCTATGAGTCAGTGTCTAGCACAGATGAATGATGTCATCCTCACACCACCTCTTCAGCAAGAAAATGTGGTGGAGCCTCTCATTGTCTGATCTTAAGAGACCCTGGGTTACTAAATGAAGTTCCCAAGATAAAAAAGAATGTGCCTGAACTTAAAAAGACAGGAAATGAGCACATCACTCCAACACCTTTGAAATATGTTCTAAGAAAAAGACGGTGATGGATCATATACAGCAAAAATGACCAACAGGAAGCCTGTGTTGAAAGTTAAAAAAAGATTCGCATACCCCGCCCCCCAAAAGCCAACATACAAGGGCCGTAAGTACCTCATCTATCCATTTTAATACAGGCAAACGACCTAACATAAAATAAAATAAAATGCGGCAATGGATGTGATCTCTCTTTCAGTTATCCAAGTGATGATGGATCAGATATGCAAGGAACAACTTGAGGTCAGTGAAACCTGAATATAGTACACCTGTGTGGATTTAAGGAGATACTTCCATATTGTTTTAATATACTCCAACGTGCAAATAATCAATTTGATTGCAGTGAAGTTCTTTGGTCAAAAAAATCTTTGAGAAGAGAGTCTTCAGATGCAGAATTACTGCATCTGAAACTATCAACTAAGTAATCACTTCTTTAAATACAGTTAAGTATAGAAGCAAGAAAGAAGTGGAAGGGGTAAGGATACAATAAAATGTACTCCTGGATGAAGAACGCATAAAATGACCCAGAAAACATTTAAGGTGGTATTAGGGGGAACTCGATGCGACTTTAAAAATGTTCCACAGTGCCTTCCTGGTTGTGAAAGCTCCTCCGTATGAGGGCTAGTATGACACGTCTTTGCAGGAATTGAGATCTGCAAGAAGGGCAACCTAATCTCCTCAATGGGAAGGAGGAAGATGCACCAAGTAAAGCCATGAAGGAGAGACTTCGTATCATGACTTTATAAAGCCTTTATCCCTTTAGGGTTACTGTTAGGACACTTGCTCTCTCTGCTAGAAGAAATATCTTGTTATTTTTTACTCTATGCTCTGCTTTCTGAAAACAAACATTAAACCAGATCAGCATTCAAACAAACCATCTTTCAGAGAGAATCCAGTAGGAGTGAAATACGTATAACTAGGAATATAAAGTATCAAATTCCATTTCTGTTTGACAACGTTGGCAGCTAATAAATTCAAATATATACATACATAAAGGTCTTATTTACATTTTCTTTTCTTTTTTTGTCCAGCTGCCATTTTTTGGCATATAGAAAACAATCCTCTTCTTTCGAGTTAGATTCCTTTGTAACAATGCCCTTTCTTGGTAGTCCTCCCTCTCACCCTACACCCACAAATCATGATACAAAGCTGCTCAAAAATCAGTCTACACTTGAGCAAACACAAGCCTGTTGTCTTTGTTTTTTCAACTCTTGTCTCCATTCATACTAGGTTTTTTCCCTCAAAACCCCGATCAATTGCTTCAAAGAAGAAAATCCATGCAATTTGCCTGGATTTGCAGCTTTCCCTTCCCATTGTCATGACAATTCCTATCCCTTGTTTCCCCATCCACCTTCAGAATGTCTGTGGTTATATGGTCTTTCTCTACCTCCACAGCTCCTGCAGTTGGCTAGAGCCTGTCATTCTCATCCTAGGTCTGAGTTTCAGTCTTCCATGCTATACTGAAAGCCTTCCCTCATTCTTCAAACAGGTTAGTATTTATGCTAGACCCTAGTTTTCACATTCCTTGAGCTCACTGTCCTCCATAAACCTTGGTAGCAACCAAAATCATAGGCCTTGACAGCTACCAGACTCTCTCATGCATCTTCTCCAAACTGAAGGCTTCTTCCAGTCCATAAGGATAATTTCCTTCCTTCTCTCTGCAGAGTCTGTTTTAAAAGATGAGCTGTACTACTAAACAGAGAAAGGCTATTTAGAATCAAGGTTTACTTTAAAAATGAGCTGGACTTAGCTCAACCTCCACAGTACAGAAAGCGGTCACCGATGAACCTTCTAGAGCTTGATAAGTGTGTTGTACGTAAAGAAAAAGATAACTATTGTGGTTAGGGCACTGCATTATTGTCATTTCAAAGTGACTAGTATCGGATGAAAAACACTGAGGCTACATAATGCAAATTATTACTCTAGTCTAAATCACTCAGACGATTTAATTTTTATGTGTATTTTTTACACAGCACAAAGAATCATCTCCCTCCAATGATGTACCTCTGTGCAAAGACGAGATCAACACAGGACTAAGTGCATGGGCTATTTAAAGACATAATTGTGTACTCATGTCTAATTTTAATACAATGCCAGGTGATCTGAGTGTGCAAAAATTCATCACTAATGAAATGACACTATCATCAATAATATTTCTTTTGTTTACGTATCAGCTTACACAAGTGTGTTAACAAAGCAAAATGTAGTAGTTCTGGATTTGGCTTTAAAAGATTACTAGTAATTTATTATGCATAAGCAAATGAACACCACTTTAGTTCAGGTAGAAAAGATCTCTATTTCCAGAACTAAAGGCCAAGATCGGAGGTAGCAGAGTTTCAGGTGTAGGTTCTGCATCACCCCCGTGGTAATTTTGCCTTTCTTCCCAACTCTATGGGTAGATTACACTTCCACTTCTTGAAAATCAGTTTTGGTAAATTATAATCATTGACATGCCAGCTGGGGAAGGAAGGGTTTCAGGCTTGCTTCTTTATTCTTAAACTGAAGAAGCACAAACGCAATAAGGTAAATCTATGCTCTGCTCAGTTCATACATGCAGAGCCTAAGCATTCCCATAACTTGCAAGTTCTTCAGTGCACAGCTCAACTTAAGCAACTTAAAATAGCATAACAAAAATAATACAAAGTTACTATACCAAACTTCTGACTGTTAGGCTTCCGGGACCAAATATTCACCTTTGAGAAGAGCAGATGCTCTAGTTATTTTGAGGTCTAGTAAATTTGATCTTCTTGGATGATTTTAGTATTGGTAAGAAATCTGGTGCACCTGGTGCTCTTACCCTTGGCAACAGTCCGAAACACTGAAAGAGGGCTTGTGCAATCTGGCTCAAAAAGAAGGAGGGTTTAGACTGTGATGTCTCAAATCTTAGTACACCTCTCAGATGAATTGCAAAATACAGCTAGCAGTTCTACTGCTCAGCTTTTTTTACTGTAAACTTCAGATGACAGTCAGGCTGAAAAATTCCACTTGCTTTTTTTTTGCACCTTGGTATAGAACTGAACTCTTCAAGCCCTGAAAATGTTAATGGGCACTTTCAGCCTCCTAGGAAGCCAGCAACTGTAATGCTGTTTTAGAGGCAGAGAGGGATGCATAAATAAGACTATTGTTTCTACGGAGTAAAGCTTAAATATTGTTATGTGGTAGTTAAAGTAGAGTATAATAGTCTATTGTTTCTATGAATAGGTTCTCCCAAGCACCAATCAACACCTTATCGTTAACATTAATCACTGGGATATCTTCTCCAGGATCAAACAAACACTTCTTGAGAGTTCAAACTTTGACTTCAGAAAAGTTTCGGTGTAATAACAGATTAGATTTAAATATCGGCAACTATATCTTTATTCAATGAATCTTATTTTAGTGATTAAATGTTACATAAAGCTATTTCAAAAGGTTTAGGAAGATTGTAAGTAAATGTGCCAAAAAAATTTCCAGCAACCAAAAGTCTATGTTAGCCAAAGTATCTTTGGTTCTGCTCTTAAAGTCTGGTATATAGAACCATAATCCCATTTCTATAAGGTAAGATTTTTAGAATTGCTCTGATTAACAGTATTAGCAGCTAACAATATTATTTTATCAGTATACCAAGTTATTTCATTTTACTCTATTTGGAAATATGTTTTAATCTCCTCTTCTTCTTAGCAATGAATAGGCTTTTACTTTTAGAAAGAGAAGTGTGATTCTGGATCAAACTAGTCTGCAGAGTGGCTAGGGCCAGATGTTTCAAAGAAAGAAATCCAATTTCCAGGCAATTTTGACAAATATTTCCCAAGAGCTCATATACTCCAAAGCTCAACAGTTGTCTGCAAATTGGTATTCCTTAAAGCATGAGCATTTATACTCCTGGGATTTTTAAAATATTGATTCTGTCATTCCATGTTCTTTTTATTGATATAAATTTCCAATTCAGCTCAATACTCTTCTCAGATGCTTCAGTCTTCTAAAGGTACAAGTCAACCTCTTCTACAAAATGCGAAATTTAATAATGATTCAAACATGTTGCACCTAATTTACAGTTTCTGTAACCTCCACTCAAAAATCCTCTACCTAATTTTTCTTACTTATTTATGTTGCACATGTTGTTGCACTTTGATTTTTCCCTTAAAGAGAACATTGGTGTAATACTGCTTCCATCTACAATTTTTTCTGGAGACCTGAATGGAAGCACATGAAGGTCAATGCCAAGTACTTCCAAAGAGCTATTTTTATAACAATAATTTTGTTCCTCTGTCTTTTCATTACTTTGCGTTGAGGAGCTTTGTTTACATTCAATACTATACAAAATTAGTAGGAAAGAATAACTCTGTATTAGTAAGAGTTGCATCAGTTTGCAGAGGTAGAATACCTACTCCCAAACTAGTCCAATCTTCCTGTTACTTTTATTGATCTCAGTCAGACAAAACGATGTGTTTTCCAACAGGTAAAGGGGATATTTCCCATTAATGCAGGCTTCAGTACTGTCCTTGAGGCTACGGGCAGCTGACATGTATTAGAGAGCAGCCCAGCTCTGCCCGCCACGGCGTTAAAAGCGTCTCACCTCATATAAAAGATACCAACCGCCCTAGCTAGTCAGCAGTGCACTTTGAAGAATACGGGTCACAGCAGGACAGGGCACAAGAGGCTGCCTTCGAACAGCCCTGCTTAGCTCCCGGCCATAAGCAAGGGGCTAACCCAAAGAGAGCACCAGCACAGCTTCCTCCTCTCCAGCCAACTTCTGCAAAAGGCAAGGAGTGCATGCTTTAGCACTCCAATCTTGCATGAAAAGGGGACAATATAATTAATTATTCCCTAACATCACTCCAAGGACATACTTCAAGCTGATGCAAGACAATGAAGATAGTTGCAAGTTCTGTTTTATCATAATAAAATCCAGATAGCTTGATTTCACTGTTTGCTTCCTGAAAAGTTTCTCTGCATCAGTAACTCTCAGGTAACTGCCCCCCCCAACTTCATGTTATTTTTTTGTGCCCAAGGGTACCTGGAGGCCAACTGCACAAAAAATTACTTAGCCTTCTTTCAGAAATATCTTTTCCTGAGATAACAGTAGCAAAATCCCTTCAATAAATATTTAGTCTATCCACCTATAGCAATGGAATGTAAAATTGTTTGCAGTGGCCCATACTTTCCCAAGGAAATGAAATAATTTGAGAAATTCTTGAAGACCACAACTATACCAAGGTTTAAGCCAGGGAAGAACAAACTTTCTATTAGAAAACAGTTTATACAGTACTCCATTTCTGCAATACGTCCTGTATGCTTAGGAATGAACATATTTATGCAACTGAAAGACAAGCTTATTTAATGGTTTTGTGCTATTACTCAAATTAGCAATCAAATCCTTGTCTTGCAGCAGGTCAGTGGACTCCACAGAGGAGTGGGCTGACTAGGACTGTACTCCTTTCCGTTAGTTTTCTTTCCAAAAGGTGGTTTGGGGATTCAGCTTTTTTCAGTTTATCAACTAGACCACTTACGCTGTGGGCATGAAAAATAAGCAGTATTTTCAGATTTGCTATATATACTATATTGATCACGATGTAAAGAAGAAAAAGAGAGGGTGAGTTGCAAAGTGAAAATGAGGCTGAGTTGCTTAGGAAAAAAATTACATAGACGAGCATCAAATAGACAGTGCAGGGAAACAATGAGAGACACAAAGCTGATAGCAACCAACAATAATTCTGTTTTGTTGACAGTGGTTTTCATTAATGAAAGCAATATAAGCCACAGCCTGTAACCAACAGGAGGTAAGCTCTGTTCGACAAATCCTAAAGACAAGTTGTTGCTATGATAAGGAAAAATAAGGTGTGGAAATGGAGTATTCTGTAAAAGAAAGGAACCTGTTAAGAACACACAGTCACACTTCTGGCTTAGGCAGTTTCTGCATTTGATTTTGGCTGATAGAAGGAACACCTCAACAGGACACAACTATTTCTTTAGAAGTGGCTTTAAACTTTTAAAGCGCTCTAAATTTAAAAAAGAAACCAAAAAGAAGTCTTCTCCTTCCCACATTCACAGTTCCACAGTTCACAAGAAAGCCTCCAGCCCCAACTCCATCAGTTTCTTCCTAATCTTTCTTTTGTGCCTTAGAAAACTGGGTGAGATGACACCAGCCTTCCAGCTAAAAGTTGGTCAGTATCCTTTTGAGAATCCACCAAACAAGACATGGCAAACTCCCTCCTTCATGGAAAGGACTATAATACTGACGTGAAAATCCAACGGTCTCCTATGATGAAATAAGGCTTAGTTTTCTCCTCCTTCTGACGGATGAAGAGAGAAATCAGTGCTGTGGGTCAGCAAAACACTGTACAAAATAAGTAACAAACTACGCAATCTAAAAGACCCTTGAGTAGGATAGGAGATGCATCCCATATAGAATATTTTAAGTTTTCTGACAGAAAAACCCTTAACCTTTTCACAATCTCACATAAAGTTTTGCTTTTGCTGAAAATGCATTTCCCACTGATGGAAATTTACCTGGAAGTTTCCAACAGGATCATTTTTAGGATGCATGCCAGCGCAATTTGATGTCCATGATGTCATTTGGGTTGATTAGTCCAAATGTGTCAAACAAAACTCAAAATTAATCCAGTTTTCAGGAAGAAATACCAGTTGTCTCCTGTAGCTAACCCAAACCAATGGTTATAACCAAACAAACCCACCATATGCCTCATGTAGTTGAGACAATGAATAAGCTCAGAAGCTTTCTCACTGGCTTCTTCATATCCTTGCACATACGCTATGCTGCCCTGCCAAGAACATAGTACACTGTTTTTCTTTTTTGAGCCCTAATTCTCAAACCTTAGAAACTTTTTTCTTATCTACTAGCTGTTATCCACATAAAACTGAGCTTAAAAAAAAGAACAGTCCCACTCCCTCAGAGTCTGGACTGAGTATCCTTGGGTTTTTACCAGTATGTTTGTAGAGAAATATTTGCCTCAGCCAGCCATTAAATCCAGCAAGATTTTAAGTAAAAAGCTTCATTCAAAAGACATGATATCATCCAGCTCCCATGATGGCAATAAGGTCTTTATGTTTGTTTTCATTCCTCCCCGACAGCTGAGAAGAAACATTTTGCTCTGAAAGTTCACAGAAACTAAGATACGTTGCTGCTAGAGAAGTTCAAAACTGCATGACGGTGAATCTATCAAGACACACCTTGCACGCAAACACACTTGACACTTTGTGCCACGAACAAACACGATCTGATGTAATCAGCTACTTTTCTCCCATTCTCATCAGTCTTCTCTAAATTGTGAGAAACAAATGTCTTCAGGTCACAGAATGAGTTTCTATTTTTGGAGCAGACTTACCTCAGAAGAAAGATAAAAGGAACAACACCAATAGTTTGGGGAGCAATTCAGGTCGAGTTGGCCACAGTCAGGTAAAGCGGCAACTATTTAGCTGTTGTCTCATTGTCTGAACTTAGAGCAGATAGTGGTTTCCGAGTTCCAGCCACACACTGGATGCTAAAGGCGACCCATAGTTGGGGTGATGCGTGAAGCAGGCATAAGACTGCAGCCTTTCACAGCAAGGATCACTTTTTGTTACTACCAAATCACCATTACAAGTATTTTATAAGCCCTAACTGCATTTATACATGCGTATGAAGATATTCCGAACATTTGGGAACACTTGCTGCTGAAGCAAGGAAGGCTAACAGGATTAAAACTTTACAGAAGGAACACGTTGACCAAAGGAATGGTTTAAGGCGATACTTTTGTTGAAATACCAGACACAGCATTTAGCTCTGCCTCTGTTAAAAACCACCTCTGACATTTGCAAAGCTTGTAAGCTGTCAAAATTTCACTTAATGCTTCACCCAATAATGAGACATGAAGTAGCATAGTGCCTTTTCCTACACATCCGAGCAGGAGCTTAAACAGCGTGAGATTATAGACGCAAGCACAGAAGCATGTAGTGTTATTTTAGGCACTTCTATTGTATCCAAGACACCTGCATGGGGTTGGCAGGTATGACAGCAGACCCATGTCCTTCTGGAGAGGTAGTTGTAGATCAGGCAAGATAAGTTAGGTCACCTAAAATGGCCGTAGGTGTTGATGCTTGAACTTCTCCCAGTAGAGTTAATTTCTACAAAGCCACTGAGACTGCTATTAAATCCTCTGAAGTGTAAATCCTAATATGAGTTTTGCTTTTAAAATCTGAAGAGACTTCCATGAGGATGGTTGGCTGCTGCTTGTAGAAAGCTTGCCGCATCTATTCGTTGGTTAAAATAAAGTATCTGTTTTGAAAGTATTTTGCCAGTGCCTGAAAGGTTAATCCCTGCATATGAAGGTCAGCTTGCTATAAGTCTATATTCCTTACTATTTTCTGCAGGGACATTGTTAAATGTAGTTCCTCTTAAAGTACTGAATCTTGAATTTATAAAAGTAGATGGGCTTGCCACTTGCCTAAATTGGGACGTATTAGCGTCGTGTGCAAATGGACTATCATACAGTCCTCTCTGTACGTAGCAGCGGGGGAAAAGAAGAGAGAAAGCAGAGAATGCTTTGAAAAGAGCCTGGCCCCAGAAAGAAGCTGAAAGATGCTGGCAGCTGTGGGAGTAAGGTGGCTTCCTTCATTTTGAAGGAATTAAAGTAGCAATGTATGAAAAATACAGAACAAAGTTTATTCTTAAGGGAAAACAGCACACACGCTTTATTCACAAAGCATGCATGCTTAATGCACGACGCCAAGTCACCCATTAACATCAGTATGTTCACATGAAAGGGTCAAAGCCCACGCATTTTAGTGTGACCAAATGCTTCTCAATTTCTCCTCTTTGGGAAATGATTACAGGACACTGGCTGCCAAGAAAGGGGGATCTCTTGAAACTGTAGGCAAATGGACACTAGGTAAGGAATGACTGTATCACAGGGTGGTGGGAGCTATCCGGAGGGAGAGTAGGAAGGTTTAAGTGAAAGGGTGTACAGCACCAAAAAATACAAAGGGAGACTGCTGACAGCATGTGTCATATATCAGCCTGCCCTTCCCTTACACAAGCTATTGGCAGGGTATCTGCTTAGCTTTCATCTCGCAAAGTCCTACCTGAGGTTTGCTTGAGGTGCCCTCCCTCTTGTCTAGTTAAGAAACCGAGCAGTTTTTCTGAAGGTGCTCTGTAAGTCTTCTGCATGATGACTAATTTCATGTAGCACATAAATTTCCCTCTGTTCCAAGGGCTTTGCTGAGGTGTGACTAGACTACCCAAGCTCTCCGATCGGAAAAGAAGGTTTGCGTTTAAAACTGTGAAGGTAAGAGGCTGTGTCAGCTTGCAGGCTTGCTGCAGGCTCCTACAACTTTAAAGCACATTGGAATGATTGTGCAAGCCTGTCAAAACATCATTTGTCAACCTTATCTAAACTTTCTGTGACTCTGGTCATGGATTTTTTTTACTTAAGTTAGTTTCGTCCTTTTTCTGTGAGCACTGTTTTGAAGGCATAAACAATTACACTGATTTTACACTTATGGTTATTCTTGGGTTGAAACAATTCCATAGCAAACAATTCTCATCAGAAATATTACTCTAGGAATAGAGCCACACGACAGATAGATGGATATCTAAGTAACATCACTTGCATCTACTGGAATGCCAATTTCTGGGAGAAAAAAATAAGTTCTCTTAATAGCAACAACTTCTAAGTGCTTTTAAATGTGTTGGTTATTCCCCATTTTGCATGAATAAACTGAAACTTGGAAAATTGCTTTTCTGATGTTCAACAGTGCCTTATTGAATGCAACTTCAATAGGAGACAGATACAGACAGAAAGGACTGTATGACAGTCCATTTGCACACAACACTAATCACACTTGACATGTTTGTTTAGAGATCTACTTGTATACTTCAGAGCTTGGATATATGCATTTTTAAAAGACTTAAGAATAATTCTTTATCCATGGTACCACAGCTATATGCATGAACTAGCAGTCTGACGTGGTAAAATACGGATATATTTTGTTCCTCTGCATTTGTTTCAAGCCAGGCTACTCTTTACTAGAATGCTTCAAATGAGGACGTACCCTTTCATATCCTTTTAGTTACACAAGCAGGAGTTTCTATTTCCTTGTTTATCCTCAATGAAAGGGTGAGCAGTCAAGTCAAGCATTGGGCAATGCAGCAGATGTGCACAAAGCACCCATCTGACAATGGCCAGGGTTCCCACTGAGACTTTTGAGTAGAGAATAATTGTACTTTCTTTTGGCATGAACCAAGGGTACAAAATCACATTTACGTGTGCAAGCCTTTGCCCTCTCAACATGTGTTCTCAGCTGCATTAGAGTAGCTGGTGAAGGTCAGTTTGATTTTCAGTCCTAAAAGCAAAGTGTGATGGTCGGAATGTGGCAGATAGTAACATTTTAAATATAGTATTTCCTCTCCCTCCAACTACACTTAGGTTTTATTAATTAGGGTTTGCAGGAAAAAGTCTTTTAGAAATATCACTCAATAATAAACAAGCTCAGGTTTTTCAAAACCCAGAAAGAAAAGGAAGAAAAAAATCTGATATTGCACAGAATTACATTTTTTATGCTATCATTTCCAACAGATCTCTCAAATTGACATAGATGTTCACTATTCAGTTTCAGGCTATGTGCTGTTTTCACATAATGACTCCTCCTGTGGATTTGTTAATGTTATTTCCCTTTCTGCATCTCAATTCTTTCTAAGCATAAAGGACTCTCAATCTAAACTTCCATCTGTTACAGTCTGCCCTCTTTTTCCTTTCCATTTCTCTCTCACTTGATCTACGTTTTGCATCTTATCTCCTTTTCCCAAACCCTGAATTCTCTACTACCCCTTCCCGCTTGGGCCTCCAGTTCTTGGAGTACTTAGCTGTTTTCTATCCATTAGCAGCACAACAAATTTTACCTGAATCTCACCTCTTGAAATGGAACTGAAGTATATTTTGATTTGCTACATTTTGGATAAGAATTAAGCTGCAAACCAAGAACCAAAAAAACCCCACCATTCTGCAGACAACCATACACACAAGACTCTGGAAATAACCATTCCTAACGTATTTATGACACAGCAAAGAGTTCACCCTTCGAGGTAAATGTGTGTGCTAGTTCCACATCTGAGTAGCTATCGATTCGAAAGCTGTACTCAGTCAGAAACAAAGTGAAATTTGTGTGACTAAGTTCCCCAATACCTAGTGTTAAGACTAGTTCACTTACCTTAAAATTCATAGCAAGAAAGAACCTGCTTTTCATACCTTTATAAATACACAGAACTTCTGACTTCCATCTGTATGCTTAATTTTCATGCTGTTTTGATTTCTTATAATTTTGAGAAGACAGTAGCAGATATCCATCAGACTCCTAACTTTTTTATTTGGCAAGACCTAATCACATAAGACCTTATCAAAACAGAAACACATAGAGTGCTTGTAGGTCCATACAACCCATCAAACCCAAGACAGAGAAAATAGATACCTTTCTTGAAAAGTAGATGACAATACCAATTAGAGTGAAACCCCTTGGCTATCCAGCTTCTCTGCCCTCCCTGCAAACTTCTTAAAAAGTCACAAACTAGATATTTGAGACCAATCTACCAATTTTCTGTCCTTTTGGTGAAGAATTTCCAACCCTTTAGTAACAGGATTTTGCCTCAGCTCACTACTAAATTGATGGTACTTCATCAGCCAAACTTTCTCCTGCACGAGCCCCTTCCCTTGTTCTCTCTCTAAGTAACATGCTACCCCACACTACCCTCAGCTACTTCTTTCCTGCGTTGTTAATGCTGGAAATGCACCTGCACAAATGCAATCAATGCGCAGTGAGATATGCAGCCTCACCACTTCCTTTCAAATGACTTCTAACAGAAACTGCAACTATTTTAAGCTCACTTGAAAAGGATGTGACTTGCAGGGACGTTTCAATGATTAAGCAAGCATTTAGAGTAAACCCCCAAACAAAGCAAGTTTTGTGGAACCTTTGCTTTGCCTTTTTTAATTTTAAGAGCTCCCTCTGGCTCTAGACACGATCATACCAATAATTGTCAGGACGGCTGTTCTGAAGTCAAGGTGCCTTGACTGTGCATGTCCGCTGCTCCCAGATCACTCAGTGCTAGCCACCCTATGAGAGTGGCAGTTGAAGGGTTAAGCAGCAGAGGGCACAGAACACCACCACCTCCATTACTGAGCCCTGAACAGAGCTGCCCGTGTGGACAGAAGCCTGCTCAGCCCTGGCCACCATCACAGGCGTGTGATTGTTTCCCACCAGAAGGCTGGAGATCCCCCTTCTTCCCCCCATCATTCTCTAAGCTCTTTCTAGGTACAAAGGCAGTAAACAGGACCTTGCTGGGCTGGCAGGGCTGGAACTGGCCCATTGCAGCTGCTCCCCCAGTGTCTGACCTCATGGATGGCAAAATTAACTGAACATCCCCCCAAACCATCTCTTGCCAAATCTGCAATTTGCCAAGTGCAGATTACTTGGCATTTACAAGTCCAGGCACTATATTTTGGTCTCATTTGGAAAAGCAAGGGCACAAACAACAGGCAAACATGTTATTAAATGATCGGTCACATAATTGGGACTGGGGGGGAAGGAGATGGATCAGATAAACCCCAACCGCACAGAATAATGTGTCCTGATGAACAGTCCAGAAGATCTGACACAGATTCATGTGAGTAAACATATCCTCGCATCTATAAGATGCTTTGAGGGGGAGAGAGACACGCACTCGGACAGACGGACAGAAAGACAGTAGCCATCAAAACTCTCAGCTACTGAAATGTTTCTGGCAATTTCTATGCTTTGACAAAAATTGCCAAGCAGGGTGTTATGAAGCTGGTACATTTATAAACTCAGGCAATGAATGAGAAAGCTCAAATGCGAGTTAGATACACCATGTATTTAAGAAAAAAACAACTCACAAAGACAGGGAAACCAAAGCTGATGGAAGCTGAACTGAAGCTGAATTAAGAGTGAACTCAAAGCTTCACAGCATGGGATGGTTTATTAGCAGCCTGAAGACAAAGGCCACAAAGCAGTTTCACTCCCTTAGAGAGAGGAGCCCTATTATGGAGCCTTTCAACTCCCCAAGAATTGCCTTTTAACTCTCCCTCCACAGTAGGACAAACAGGGGAAAGAAATTAGTCTTGGATGATGTTAGCTGTTTTGTAACTTGTAGTGCTAGTCCCACTGGAGCTCTTCTGACTCCTGTCAGATTTATCCTCTTGACATTCAAAATGGATTAACCTAAGGTATCTTTTTATAAATATAAGAACCCCCCCACCAAAACCAAACCAAACCAAACCCATAGCACTTTCTCCCTCTGCCTCCGAAAATATGGGGATTAGTTAGACGGCCAAATGATATTTCCTGGATTTAGTAGTAATCTCTCCTTGACTGTAGTGCTGCTATTGAAGGAAACGCTACATGCCAACACAGAATCTGCCCAATCAACTACGTCATGCTGTCACCTACCCACAGTGTAAAAACATAAAAATATCTAAAACCTCCTTGTGCTTTCAGAGACCTCTAAAGTCATTAAACCTGAAACACTATCTGTAGCAAAATGCATTAAACACATCAGTATATCCCACTCAGCTTAAATTAGTGCATTCTTACCAAGAAGAGAGAAAGCTATTATTTTTTCAAACAATGTAAGAAGAACTCAGACAAATTACTCAACCTTATTCTGGCTATCTGGTGCTGCTTACTGAAGGGAATTTTCTTTAGATGTGCCCAAATTCTGTCTTCCTGAAAACATGTCATCCTTGGGTCTTTTGCTCTAATGACTAACATACAGCTAAGTCATATGGCCTGTTGTCTCATATTATTTTGTTACTATAGGATTGTTTGGGGGAAAAAAAAAAGGCAATGTGCTAACTCAAGCATCAGTTCAGAGCAAAAGTAATAAGCATATATATCTTTGCTTCTCTAAGAAATGGATATGCCTTATAAAGTGGTGTAACTTGGGAGGGAATTTGCTTCACCCAGGCAGGTAGAGCTCAAATCAGAATTTGGCCCACACCATATGGAAAAAACCATTTACTGTTGTAGAAAGCAAAGCTGCATGTTAGAGGAAAAAGAAAATCCACATGACTTACGGTGGACTCAGCTGCAACATAGTGATCACGTAAAGAACTTGAAACTGCTCTCACAAGATGAATTTCATGATCTTGTGTCACTGGTCATAGGCTGTAATGCCCCACACGAGATGCCACATTGCTTTAGGAATATTTGCTATAAAAGCTTCTAATAGTATAACATGATTTTCACCTGTAGGGCACCAACTAAACATCTCAAAGCAACTAGGTTTTTTGCATTGTCACAATAGGTTCTCGTAGGGCTGACATGCTGAAAAAAATAATCTGACACCATGAAAAGCCTTCAGAGGCAGGGCTATCTAAGTTTCCAACTTTTATCATGCTCCTGTTTTTATAGCAAGCTTAGCACCATAGCATCTGCAGATGATAACTGTGAAAATGGTCAATGTGGATTTTTCCATGTGATTAGCAACTACTGGATTCATGTAACTAAACCACTCCACAATCCCCTAAATATCTAAGGTATCAAGATAAGTTCTAGCAAGACAGTAGTATCTTTCTTATTCAAAAGAGGACCATAAACGTTTATGTGCTGAGCAAATATACAGTGGATTTATATTTTAATAAGAAATGCCCAGTATTTCAAATGTCCAAATTTGAGGTGTCTGCTGCAAGGGACATCCTGAATTGCTATACTTTCAGCTATAATAAGGTGGTCTAGTCCAAGAGTCTTATCAGCAGTCTTAGAAGAAGGATTGATGAAGAACAGAAATTGAAACAGCATAGAAAAGGTCAATGAGGGGAGAATGGAGAAAAGAAAACTTGCACTGGCAAGCACTGTTTCACATTTAAACAGTATTGTGCCAAAGGAAGAGCTAATATGAACTTGTCAACACAACTATTCATACAAAAAATAGTATGAATAAGCAAAAAGTAAAAAAGAATAAATAATTATTACACATTCAGTGTAAATAAAAGCTTACTACGGTTTTTACACAAATGCATGTGCATGCATGGCTATATACATCCACAGACAGAGAAGACAGGCTGTCAAAAGGGTCTGGCACTTAAGCAACATTTCTTTAAAATTAGAGATGCTACATTCTGAACCTTCAAAGCACATGTTGCAACTGTATTGCACCTGTGAGGATTTAGGTCAAGAATACACACTAGCTAGGACTCCTCCAGGATTATGCATGGCATGGTAAGATGAACAAGTTAAACAAGTCCTATGGAGTAGTGCATGGGAGCATTTAGGGCCCCACAGCTGGCCCCACACCTTTTGGGTTTTGCTAGCAGGACATCAAATTTGTTTTCCAACAGCATCTCCTCTCAGTGTCTGATTTGTTGTCCCTGACAATGCATCTGTTCACACAGTTGTATTCCAGCAACCCTACAAAATAACAAGCATCAGTTTTGCTGATTTGAAGCCCTATTTATGCTAACCTCAAGATTCACATTAACAATTACTGTTCCAAGTCTGACACTCATAGTTCCCACCAGCATTTATGCATTCCTTTGCTGAAACTCTTTCACATGCATCCATACTGTTATTTCAAAGCACACAGAATAATCTTTTTAACAGTCTCTGCTGAACAGCTAAGCACGTACTTATGTTTTGATCAGGATTCATTATACAAAGTGCAGCAAAACACTGAAAAGTGTGCTATTCATTTAGTCATGTACAAAAACACCCTCCAAATCATCTGTATGAGAAGTGGAGAGTTTTTAAACTGGATTTCATTTCTTAAAATGTGGGGTCTTCCATTTTTATGACTTACTATAATTGCTTCTCTCTTCAAACTGGTGATTTTGTCTAGTAATGTAGCAGTGGAACCGATCAGTTAAATGAAGCATGAACTGCAGCCTGCAGAGAGCTGGATTAAAAACTGCTGAGTTTTCAACATGATCCTTAATCAGAAAGGGTTTCTTTTAGAGGAAAGAAAATGTAAAACATAGGGGGTAGGGAGCAAAGGGGTAGAGATGGCATAACAGTTTTCTTTTTAAAATAGCAATGCATTTTAATTTTTATATAATACGTAAACCCACAGTACCACAATTCATAAACATGTACTTCCGTTAATAATTATTAAAGACTACGGTCATGGCTTAATTTTTGCTTTTTTATATGTTCATACTGTGACTTCTTGCACAGGCTGCCCACAAGACTTATGCAAGAAAAATCACTTAACAGCAGAGCAGCCTTAACCTGTTTTTACCCGTTCTAGCAATAGGCATCATATACATTCACAGATGACCCCAAGATGCTAAACTCACAATGCGTATTTTAGTTTTGCATTGCCCTGGAATGAATAACCTTAAAGGATCAGGAGGCATGTGTAAACTCTGCCTTTTGTGCAGATGAATAAAGTCCATTTCTCGAATAGCTGGCAGAGTGAAAAGAATGGGACAAGGAATGAAATGAAGGAAAAAAACAAAAAAAGAGAGAGGAAATGTCACATTGCTTGCCCGCAAGTGCTGCCAAATGGACATACTTGGAGAGCAACCCATTTCCCCAGTTAACGTTGAAGCCATTTTCACTACTCCTGAGCTCCTTTTTCTCTTTGTCAATCCTGTGCCTTGCAAGGTTCATTAACCCTGTTTGCACAGAAAGGTTGGGTCAACCTGACATGCTAACAAAATGCACGTATATCTGCACATACACATATATATTTCAGTTTCTTTTTAACAAGCTTTCCAACTGAAAAAAACCAGCCCGGAACATATGTGGGGTTTTTTCCCACTTTACAGAAAAAAAAAATATCTAGCAAATGTATCGCTTTTAAAGAGAGAACTAAGCAGAAACTTTTCACTGATACTTGGTCCCTTCCTTTTGTAAGGTTTTAGAAAAGCAGCACGTTCCTCCAACAGAATGGCAGCTACAGATGGACCAGAACACTACCTCATCCACAGGGGCCTTGGAGGACAGTATTACATCCAAAAACCAGTGCAACCTCAAAGCAAACACTGCACTGAATTTGCTGCTTTACCTGGGGGAGAAAAAGGGATGCTGCAGCAATTTTCAAGTTGAATGCTTCTAAACCAGTACTGGTATCTGGGCTAATGCAAAATGATGTTTTGGACATCTCTGATTCAATATGAATATGTGAAAGTCTGAGATTACCTCTAATAAAATCCTGACATGGGGCTTAACAGAGATTTTTCCCTCATGGGCTATACTAAATCACCTGTAATCCTGTTTATTATAAGGGCACTTGGTAGGTGCCTTCTACTGGCTCTGGAAGAGCTGCGTGGACATTTTATGAGACAACTGTGCAGAAACAGAAAGGGATGCAGCCCAAATCTAAACAGACTTTAAACTGCAGATCTGAACACTTCCGGCTTGAGAGATAGTGAAAGCTCAGAGGTCCGACTCTCAGGAAGCACCATGACAAAAAAAAAGGGATACAAAGCAGTTCCCCAAGCACAGAAGCATCTTTCCCTAGAAGGCAGAAAGGTAGCACTGCCTTTTCATTTCAAAAACAGAGCATTTTTTTTGTTCATTTTCCTGATGGAATTGTCCTGTTTTTTCACAGAGACTGGAAGCAATTTGATCAATAGATCTATCAGCGTGTCTGCGGCACTCTATGAGCCTGTCTGGCAACACCCGAAAACCAGCCTGCTGCAGGACTGTTGTGATCAATATGCATTTGACGGAGGTATAAATGAGAGACCCCTAAGACAAGCCTGTTGGCTTTGTTAACCAAAATTCCAGTTTTATGAGATTTGCAGGCTCCTTCATGGGGGGGGAATAAACTTACCATGATTTTAAACAACCCAAATGCTGTTGAACAAGAGCTGGGTATCAGAGGCACCGCAGCCCGATGTTGTACACCCTCAGTGTCCCATGAAAAGTAGCACGTGTTTTTTTGGAAGTCCCTTCCCACTGCTGATTCAATAGTTCATGGTTATACAGCAAAATATAGAAGAACTGTGCCTAAACATTAGCACAGCAACAACCTTACTGTTTATTCGTCAAGTCTCCTACGCTGAATTACCTCAGCCCAGTAAGGAGTCTATTGGTAGTCTACGAAAAGGTATTTGGAGAATCTACAGAAATCCCATTTATGATTTTGCAATAGTACTTTCTGTATGTCTTGATCTTGCCAAAGTTCACTTGAGTTTACGGAAGGAAAACTGCCGTCAAATTCTCCTTAGCCAGCTCCATTGTGATAAAGAGAGAAAAGAATAGGATGCTGATAGGCAAATCAGGTACAACTCTGCTCCACATTAGCCTTGTTTTAATTAAGCCAGCTATGATCTCATGGCAGGATAATTTTTTAACGTTGGTGTTTAGGAGAAGGCTTACACTGAAGGCTAGTTTGGCTGCCTTTAGCTAAGAATGTGATTCATGTGAGTGGGAGAAAACAATGCAGCAAAAGCTAAGTTTTTCTATGCACACAGAAAATAGGGGATTTGTATGTCAGAGAAAGAAACCAAAAAATAGACCATACATCTTTTGTTTACTTACACTGTAAGGAAATTTGCTAAAGGAAGTGACAGCTTGTCTCAACAGCACCATTGCTATTAATACAATACTAGGTCCATACTGAGTATTCACGTGCTGTACCCATTTGGTGCTTGTTTAAATATGCCTCCATCATCTGAATCATGCACATTTGTTTCACTGCTCTGAATTAACAATAGCATACCATACTGTATATTTATATTTGTGAATACAAAAATAACTCTGACCCAGAATGTATTTTTTTAATAAAACATAACATAGTCTGAACTTCTTGCCAATTACTATAGCGCACCTTTCATTCTTTACAGAAAATATCTTTATAGAGAAATTGTGAATATTTCATTATTGAGGGTCATTCATTTCTAAGAACAAATAATCTGATGGTTTCTCAAAACATGTGAAAAACATCTGAATCTTCTTATGTAATACGTTTTCAAGGCAATAGCACACCTCTTCAAAGAGCCAAGCTGAACACAGTGTCCTATGAGCCATGCAGATTTCCACTGGTAACTTATACAAGTGAATTGCATAAATGCATTAAGACATAGTTTGTAGTTAAGTAGAATGTAAGTGCTGAGTTTCACTGGCCTGAAACTCCTGATTGTAATGAATTTCCATGTACCTATTTAATACTGGGGGAAAAAAATCCCCTCGTTATAAAAAACAAGTTTTCACTGTAAGGCAAACAGTATCATTTACAATATTATTCTGTCTCTGATGAAACTTGGAATTTCTTGTCTGATTTTTTAAATACAGCCAGATGCAAAATGGATAGGCAAAAAACCTCAAAGCAATAATCATCTCTCTCAAGCCACTTTCTTTAGTAAAGATATTCTAGAACTGTTCAGACTAGTCTCTTAGTTTGAGCTGTTGTATTGAAAATTGCTATTTTGCTGTATATTTTTCTTGTTTTGCATCATATTACCTGGGAAAAAAAAAAAAAGATACCCCTTATCTAGCCTACAACTTCCAAGACCAGCTGGGACTTAAATGGTTTTTTCCAAATAATACTTTTGATAAAAACATTTAGATTGTCCCTTAATAACACAGGAAACCAAGTCATGTTTTCAGAAATGACTTAAGAACTTGCTAGATTAAAGGACTGTCGACACATGGAATTATTTAGTAATGACTGCTCAAGAACAGCTATTCCCGAGTAACTCCATGTGTAGACACACTTATTCCAGAATAAGGTTGCCTTATTTCTGTTTAATTTAGCCCATCAAAGTGTGTTGAGCTAAACAGAAACAAGAGTGTCAGCACATGGAGTTATTCAAGAATTGCTGCTCCTAAATAATTCCATGTGTAGACAAGTGCTTGCAAAAACTGCAGATCAGCTCTATTATCCCCAGCCATGTTATCTCTGGTATCACAATTAATATAAGGCACTTACTGGTATAGGTACTGCTGCTTATTCTATTGCTTTCATTATTTCAGTTCAAGAAAAAAAAAAAAATCTTTTAAAATTCAATGTTCATTGTTAAATGTGAGCTGAACAAATACAATTATATAGTCATTCAAATACAATTCTTTTAGAATTCTTTTAGACATTAAGTAAACACTTTGGCATATTTTGTTTTCTGAACAAACAGATCTTTAAGGAGGGCACTTATTCTTGTAAACTCACCGTGCACAAAAAAGCCAGCTCTTTTTGAGGTACTAGGGATGACTGAAAGTAATTGGGATTTGGTTTTCCTGAGATGGAACTAATACGGCCAGCTGCTGAATTAACATTTGGATAGACATTCTGTTTTGTTTTAGGTAATAAAATAAAGAATTTGTTCATCTTGTTAGAGAGACTCACTACCGGGTAATCAATCACAGCACATGCTAAAAATCACATTTTCAGCAAGGCGCAAATCTGTCAAAGAGTGTAATTATTACTGAAAAATTTTCACAAATACCTATAATTATTGGACTTAATAGTAACATGTTAGGCCTGGCTAGAATACAGCATTAGTGACATATAGGCTTTTCCCTCTGGAGACCGAAGTTCAAATCCAAAGCGGTAAGAAGTGAAAATGGATATTGATAGTCCTACAGCACCTATTAGACCAAATCACAAAACCACAACCCAGCTGGGTGTTATTGGAAGCCTATGGTGAGGAAAGGCCCCTTGCTGGAATATCAGAAGTAAAGCAGATCCACTTCAGTGCATCCCTGAAACTCCCATGAGCTGTGCTTGACTCTAGCCATCATTTCTAGTCAGATTTCCCATCACCATGTGAAGATGTGAACTACAAAATTATCTTTTATATTCAACTATAATGCCCTGTGTAATAAAACCAGTATGATAGCATTAGTGTTTCGTCTACCAAGATCATTGTTTTGTATTAGCTAAAACAAATGTACGTTCCTAAAAACATTCATAACTTTATTGTAATTTTGTGTAAAAGCATGTGCTTACAGCTGAGAATGAACATGTGCCCATGATTTGCCTTAAATATACTTTAATAACAGAGAATCTCAGAAGGGAATAAATAGTTAACAGAAGAAAAAACCCCTAACATTGTCATTGTTATAATACTTTTATTTGAAATTGAAATTAACTACTATTTTTTTTTTTAAATTAGGTTTACTTACTACAGGTACACAGTGAAAAAAGTGCTAGAAAAGTATATGCATGGAGGGTTATTATATGTAATCTCTTACTGCTGAAACACGCACTCAGAAGTTGAAAAGCACATAGTACTAGTCCTCTTTCCTTTAGTGTTATTGTCCAGACTTTAACTAAATGTTCACTCACAGCTTTTGCGCAACAGCCCTGGAAACCTGAGTTCACAGAGAGGACCACTCATTCCATAAGCATTTTGTTTTCTCCTACTCATGAATTGTGAGACCCCTACTTTATTTGCTTCACACTCTCCAACCCTTATGATGAATACAGAATGATTAATTACTTCAAGGTCCTTTCCATGAGTGAATATAAATACTTTAGAAATATTGATACATTTAGCTTCAATACACTCCTGGCAGCCAACTGGTATGACAACACTCTCACTTTGCAGATCAAAACTAGAAAGGCAGAGTGATTATGGCCAAAAACATCAACTAACTTTACATGTGTAAAAGCTGGATTTTTCAAAATAAAGGTACCTCTCAGTTTCCATGATCTGATCGACCTGAGGACAACTGCAGATACTTGAGATAATTCTACTGAAGTCAGCACCAGGACCCATTGAACATCTACGCTGAGCCCCTTGCATGTCCTTGCAGTGTCTTTTTCAGAATCACCTTACAGTATATCTGCATTTTGGGTCATGAAAATGAAGAATTAATAGCAGTTAGCATCACATGACAGTTGATAGAATCAAGTACAGCTTCCATTGATTTCAGCTGCAACTATTAAAGTCAACCTTTCTCAAATTCAGGTCTTTAGATCTCACATTCCACTTCCAGAAAATGGGAGTGGTTTATATTTAAAAGAGTTCAGATCACAAAAGAATTCACTAACAGAGATGAGATAAAAAACAGTGAATGCTCCCCTGGGGAACTGGAATATCAGTGTTTAACTTTTTACCCTGGCATTATCCTAATACCAAAAAATGAGTGTAAAAACGTTATAAAAGCCACATGCGCACTATTTTGTTACTAAATCTGAAAACAGTGCGGGTGTTTCCAAAAGGTTAACTAAGCTTACACAAGAAGATATGGGGGAAAATGTGATGGCATTACAAGTCCTGTTTTAGGAGGAATCACATAAAGAAAGTGTCAAATAACAAGCAGACAACTAATTTTTTCTAGTTAGCATTGTGACTTCATATACACTTTCTAAAAGCTGAGCAAACAGAAGATAAAGGACTAACTGGGGGGGATTTCCACAAAATGCAAGCCTGTATTTACTTACTCAGTTGAGGTATTCATTTAAAACAGACTTCTGCAGTGCAAAGTGCCATTAACTCGCTGCTAATTTCAAAATGCTGTTGGATGCATGCTTGGTATAAAAAACCTTATATACCAGATCTTTTACTCAATCGTTATTGTCACTGAATCCAAAAAGGATGCAGCTTAATGGTTTACAAGGCTTTTTTAGATGAAAAATGAAGCACAATCTTTGGCAGTTTAATGAAATCTATTCACTACCAGAGATGCTTAACAGGGGTTTTAGTAGAACTGCCGTTTCTGTGTTTTAAAAAGTACATTTATAGCTCTCCACTTCTGAGATCTGGGTCTGGATTTTACATTTATGATTTGTTGGGGTTTTTTCCCAGTCCAGAGCGCTTATCCTGTATGGATGCCTATAAAAACAGAGATGAATTTAGATTATCCACCTCGTAATTATAAATCAGAACTACCTCCTCAACTTAGGCATTGAGTAAATTCCAAGAGATAATATCTGAATAAACTGCCAAGATTTTCTTATGGCAGCACTCAGAAAAAAAGTCAGTGTTAGGCAATTTTGACTTAACAACTTTAATAGGCCACTGTGGCACAGCAGTGCCCAAGCCAAAGGATGCTTTGCTAAACCTGAGAAAAAAAAAAAGAAAAATGAGGCTTCCTACTTTGGTATCTTGAGTGAAACCAGGATTAAAAACAAAACTTAAAAAAACCCACAGACAAAAAAGAATTTCCTATATTTGATAAGCCCATTCTACTAGTGAAAGCTTGTCTGTCACAGAAGCCCGGTTTGTCAATGAACTAAAACATGATAATTATACAAATGGAATACAAATGAAAGAGGTAACACCTATCATCCTAAGAAGAAAAGAAAAAAAAAATCTCAATATCAAATATTTTCAGGTAAGGATCTCAACCTTGGGTGTTTATAGTCAAATTCCCATATTCATAGATTGGTATTAAAAAAGCCCAAGTAACTTGATTTAAGAGCCAACCATATATGAATCCTAAATGTGTCAGGAAAAAATAACTTCTGTCAGATTATTTTTATTCAATATCTACAGAGAAGTTTAATTACCTGACTCTACCCTCCAGGTTGGATATCACTGCCTCTCTCATTTATTTCCTCAGCAACTCTAGGTAATATTTCCAAATTCTACACTTTGAACACCCAAACAGGTCACCCTACTGCAATGACTGGCAACGCCAGATATTTCTTATATTCTTTGCTGTGATCTTTTACGTTTTTTTCCGTTAGTCTAAGAGCAGCTTACTACCCTGCCTCTCATCTTACTACATCCAGGAAAAAACCATCCCATTCTCACTTCATTGCATGGAAAAGTTGGTGATACAGCCTGTTCTCAACACTCCAACCCACCAACACTTGTCCCTTCTCCTCCTTCCACTTCCAACACCACCAAGGCTTATTCCGTAGCTTTCAGGGAGGAAAGCTTTGCGCAACATGCCCCTCTATCAATGTATTGCACTCACCTTTACAACGGATAAACTTTTTCGTATTGTTCTCAGACAATATTATTAAAAAGCTTGAAAACTTCTACTGTCAGTAGAGAAGTGCAAAAACATAGAGAGGGACACAAGTTTGTTAAAATACAGGACTTTCAAAGTTCAAGTTAAATGTGCAGGAAAGCCAGATCTATGAAAATTAGTTTGAAAAGTTATAGTGTCATGTTGATACCACTCCTTTTTTAAAGTCCCTGCCTTTTTTCCTAATAAGCAGGCATGCCTTTCTTGTGAGCATTACAGGTCTTGCTGGTACAGCAAAGTGAAATTAGCAGGGCAAGGGCATTCTGTCCCATTGCCATGTTCATATCTCTAAACATTAGGTGTTAGTTGATTATATTTCAGATATCAGCAGAAGTCTAATGGATTTATCCTTCAACTTAATCTACTCAAGCAAGTTCAACACTGGTTTTTAGGTCAAAATGAAGAGAGCAAGCAAAAGAAGCAGTAGGTAAATGCTTCTATCAAACTGATACAAGTGGGAACTCCTCTGCTCTGTATTTAAATTAGGAAAAGAACATTTATCTCAGGAACAGGCTGCTTCTGTCAGTTTGGAAGTAGACAGTTGTCCTGGTTTCGGCTGGGATAGAGTTAATTTTCTTTCTAGTAGCTGGTACAGTGTTATGGTTTGGGTTTAGTAAGAGAATAATGTTGATATAACACACTGATGTTTTCAGTTGTTGCCAAGTAGTGTTTACACTAAGCCAAGGATTTTCAGCTTCTCATGCCCAGCCAGCAAGAAGGCTGGAGGGGCACAAGAAGTTGGGAAGGGACACAGCCAGAACAGCTGACCCAAACTGGCCAAAGGGATGTTCCATACCACATGACATCATGCCCAGTATATAAACTGGGGACAGTTGGCTGGGGGGCACGGATTGCTGCTTGGGACCTAACCAGGCATCGATTGGCGAGTGGTGAGCAATTGCATTGTGCATCACTTGTTTTGTATATTCCAATTCTTTTATTATTATTATTATTGTCATTTTATTATTGTTATTATCATTATTATTATTTTCTTCCTTTCTGTCCCATTAAACTGTCTTTACCTCAACCCACAAGTCTTACTTTTTTCCAATTCTCTCTCCCCATCCCACTGGGTGGGAGGAGAGAGTGAGCAGCTGCGTGGTGCTTAGCTGCTGGCTGGAGTTAAACCATGACAACAATGTAAATTATTTATAAAGAACAATGAAAGAGAAAGAACGCCAGAGTGAAATGTATGCATCAAATATTTTTTCTAACTTTGAATCTAATTCAATGCCCAAATTTTACCTTTATTCTCAAACATACAAGGCTATGCCTACCATTCAATGTAGTTACCTCCCAATATGTAATAAAATTAAATTTCCCCCTCAGCTGTTACCCTTCATTCTCCCCTTCAGAATCCAAAGAAATGCAGAAATGAAAGCACATGACTCACTCCCACTACTAGCAAAACTGCTTAGCATTTATATATTAAATCAGAGTCCTCTGCATTACCTCTTCTGTCAGACATGCTTTGGCTTTGTTGGCGCTGGGGTTTTTTGCATATAAAACATGCCATAAATTCTTACTTAATCTACTAGAGTATATCTATAATTTACCAGTAAATCAAACAAAAACTAACATGGGGTGAATTTAAAGTGTAACTATTTTATTTCACTATTTTTCCTCTAAGTATAACAGCCACTGGATTTAGAACCAGTTAGCTGAAGTATCTCTCGAGTTCCATGGCCAAAACTAAAGGCATTATCTTTGGAGTCAATGAAGTCTGCAGCTGCTGGAATCTGGAATGGAATGCATCTTTTCATTAGGCTGGTGCCAAATTAGAAATGCCTGCTCATCCAAATGAACCATGAATGCAGTACTTTAGAAATATCTGCTCTTTGCATGTAACTCAGCATGCTAGAGAATGTGACAAGCCTAGTAACACTCCATCTTTGGCACTTGCGAGGAAATGAAAAATGTCACTGCCAGGGTCCTTGACTGAGCGCTCACACTGCTGCCCTGTCCTAGAGGTGCAAAAGCAGACTGAAACGCCGCCTCCATTTCTAGCCCCACGCTGCTGCTCAAAATAGAGTATTTTATTGTTAGATTACTTACACGGAGAGAAGATCATAAAGCCCCACATAACTAAAAACAGAGCTGGAAACCACAGTAAGAACCAGCAGGCTGTTACCCTGCTTAATTAAAGAGCATGGAAATGTGACTTGCTATACATCACGGTACAAACAAATCTCCCTCAGCTAACACACTGATGCTGGCTTGCTCACTGCCAGATCAGCCTAAGACTCTACTTGCTCTTTCTCTCTCTTTCTCTGAGCGTGTTAGCCCAGAATCACAGGTTGCAGAAGGATTCAAGGTATCTAACTAAGTCTTTTCTTTTTTTCTCCCCAATAGACTAGAACTTGCTGCCTTGCTAGCATTTTGTACTAGCTGGAATTTCTCAAGTGGTGAAGGATTCAGTGAGTCCAGGCACATAGGCACAGACAGAAACTGGCAGCAACTTGCTGAAAAAATAATAGGGAGGAAAATGAAATTAATCAAACTCTTGTCTATCTCTCAGCCAATGTTCAACATATATTATCCATGAACATTTTATAGCGTTCAATTTTAAAAGCCTCTAAGCACAGTGATTTCAAAGACTGCTCTGGGGAGATCATTCCATAGGCTAAGTGCCCTTATGAAAAAGTCTTTCTGAACTCCTGAATTACAAAAAAATCCTTTAATTTTTATCATGCACATCTCAGTGGATCAAAACTTGGAGTTTGTATGCTCTGGACCGTATCCATGTAACTACAATAAATTAAAAATAAAAGGGTTATTTAACCCAAACTCACTTGCACGCAATTCTGCTGATATTTTACTGATTATATCTAGACTTATTATTAAGTATTAGTCACAGAGTATGGTTAAATTTTTCTGACACTTGCACATATAAAATACTCTCATTAGCTGATACAAGCAACTGTAAGGGCCAGAGCATGCAAACATCTATTATACAGAATTGTGGTGTTTATTATCACAAGCAGTCCCACTGAATGTCACAATTCATAATATTCATTAAAAAAGAAAGTCGTGAACATTACAGCCACTTTGACAACACTCATTTGCAACAAGAAGTCATTAGAGAAAGTGTGGTCTTTGAACAACTAAGTTTTTAGTCATCTTTTGTTATTGCATATATACGACAACTTATACTATGAAAAAAAAATCTTAAAATTTGTTCAGTTATTCCTAGAATGACTGAGAACTGATTGTACATGGTATACCACACTGCTCAGGGGAAAAAATACAGCAAAATAAGGGCAAGGAACCTGCCAGCACTTTCAACAGACACCTAAAAAAAAAAAAAGTCAAACAAATATTCCTATAACTGAGGTCGACAGAACTTAGACCCAGTGTGGCCTTCTCTCAAGAAACAGCAGAAATCCAACCTTGAGAGTTTTCACGTGTTTCACGCCACAGCCAGCTTTCAAAGAGCCAACCCTGTTGATGCTACTTTTCCAATATTTTAAATGTTTATTGCAATGAGAAATTGAAGGAGAATTCAGTGGGCTCCTTTCTTTTATTTTACACACACAAACACACAGGAATAAATGTATTCAGCAAACAGTGAACCAAAGTAGGAGGCCTGTGTTCCTGATGCCACCATGGAAGGAAGCACACTAATAGATGCATGTAAAGTACTGAGCAAGCGGTTGCTGCTTGGCAAACGTCCGTTAGTTTGGCAGACTGATGATAGCTAACAGTAAACATTGCTATTTCTTACCTCTAAAACAGAGCTTTCAATCAGTACATCAAAAGCACTTCCCAAAAAAAGATGCATCACTTCCACTTACTCAGGCAGTTGAAAGTTGCCCACCTTAATGGCAATAACATGCAAACACAGTATTACAATCGACAAAATCTTATCCTAACTGGAACCAACAAAAATACTGGATATTGCCAAAGAGAAAATATGTAATGCATGCAACCACTAAATATGAAAGTGGAAAAGAAGATCTAAGAAAAATCTGAACAAATAAAAAGATCAAACCCAAATCACTGGTTTGTTGCAGACACTGAATTAAGAGTCCCCGCACCTGCACTCTGCAGTGCCAGAGATGAGGGCACCCTCGTCATACTCTCTGTCACTATCAGGAGCTCCAGAAACAGTTCAGGAAAGAAATATTCTTTCCATTTAGGAAGGAAGTATTTTGTAGAAGAACATACATAGAGAAATACTGCTCTTGCTATTCTCATAGTGCCTCAACGAGCGCTGAAGTAGGGGAAGCTGTCCACAGCACACAGCAGGTGCTTACCTCCTGTACCACAGTACAGAGGAATCTCTTCTTCTGGTGAGCCAGGAACCATTTTGGCCATGCAGTGAAACCCAGAAATTACCCAGAAAGGTGTGCACAAAATTTCTCTTCTTAATACAAAGCCAGGCACTTCAGAATGTGCCATGGGGTATCTACAGCATGAGACTAAAATGAGGAAAACCAATTATAAATGTAATGAATTAACTTTCAATTCCACTATTCATGAGCCTTCAGATTTTGCTAGTGAATTATCATACAATATTATATCATAATGATAGTTTTTATATCTTATAACTATCATTACCAATAAAAGACCACATATTGCTATTTAAATTTTAAGAGAATAAAAAATGTGCTACTTGAATTAGGTATGTGATTTAGCAGGTGACAAATCTTAGCTTTTTTATTGCTGCAAAATCAAGCAGTATTCAAGAGATATTAGTTCATTTATGTTCAATAAGTTTTACCCTTAGGCCTAAAATTATTATAATAGACATCATTCCAATCAACTATAAGCTATAAAGACATTACAGAAAAGAAGTTACAGTCTATACAAATATATAACAGCTCCACTAGACATAAAGATTAGATCCACATGCGACTTCACTAAATGTTTCAAACGTTACATCACTAATTATGTGATACTGTCACTTCTGGTAAACCACAGATGTAACATGAAAAATATTCAGCTTGGTCTCATGTAGATCTTATCTCAATGTGCAGGTTCCAAAAAAAACTGAACCAAGCCTTTTGATCTCTGCACTGTATTAGCTGTTAGCTTAAGAGTGAGCTTGCTGAGCTAAGGAATTTTTGCAAGACTTGCTTCAAATCTCCACATGATAGAGGCAAGAGGTTGCACTTAAAATATGAAATGCTAACTTTCATTTAAATCACATATTGTAGCATTTATGTAAATCATCAAGGTTAGCTTATGTTTTTGATATTAGATACAGTGTCCCTTAGAGGAGTCCTTGTCTCTCATTCCTTTGGATTTTGCGTAAACAAAAGCAAAGTTCAGTTCAACAGCTTGCTGTCATGTAGCTAGCTTAAAATTAAAATTTCTCCAAAGGTTTCAAAATTCAACAGCCACAAAAGCACTACATCAAAACACTTTATTAGAAAAACCTGCAGGTACAGGTGATACTGAATTAGCTGTACCTCCTATAAATAACAAAGGTCAAACCTTCATCTAGGTTAGTATTTCATTCTTCTGTGTGTCACCATCACTGGCCTCCAAGGTTTCATTTGCAGTGCACATGAATGAGATTTCAATGAATGATGAGATTTCACTTGGACACAGCAGGTCCTGAAGCTAATCCAGCACGTAGAGTGTGGCTGCTGGGTGGGGAAAGGGACAGACCAAGAAATAGAAAAAGTGACAATAAAGGTGCAGGAAAGGGAACCAATGTTCAGCAGAAGAAGAAAAACAGAGCAGAGCCGGAAGAGAGAAAAGGAAAGGGGAAACAAACACCAAACTGAACCAAACTACAGGAAGACAAACCAAAATTCTCAAGTTTTATGTCCAGCGATTAAGAAGCTCATTTCTAACAACTACAAAGCCTCTACTCTTTGGAGCAGCGCCTTTTTGATGATTCAGAGTAGCTTACACAGACAGTACTTGGTACCAAGATTTTATTACTCCTTCAGGTACGATATATTTCCTATGCAGGCCCCTTGGCAACTGAGGGGCTACAAGTGACGCCTTGAGAGCTGTTTGCAACTTCTGCCTGTCCCAGCATGTGGCTTCCTGCCTGCCGAGATAAGAGCTCTCACCGGCCCCAACCCCTTCTGCTTAGTGGACGTAAACATATCTGAAGCACTGATGGAAGTGGCTTAGCAGAAAGCAAGCTTGCTTCTGGTGGTCATGTAATGCCAACAACCCACAGTGATGTGCAAGATCCAGAAAGGTGTTTTCTTCTGTTATCTTCCTCCATCTTACCAATTTTATTTTAACCTAGAACTGACTACTACACAAATGTTCACAAATCTCTACAGCAGCTGCTTCATCATGCCAGCCACCCTCTGAGACAGGACACCCTACCCTATAGATCACTAATTTGGATCTAATATGATGACAGAGTAGCTTCATCCTGGAGCCTGCTGTACCTGAACCTTCCTGAAGGAAGGATGATGGGGGAAAACAGAGTCCTGGCTTTCTCACATCTAATACCTACGGAGTGAAAATTCAGTCTCCATCACAGCCAGCAGATATTTTCCCATGAGTTCAACAGCGCCAGGGTGGTGTAAACAGGTTTTCATCTCCTTGGCCACTGGCTATAAACACGTACGGGGGAAGAACAATAAAGAGAGCCCATAAAGCAGGGTGCTAATATTTTCTGCTATACTGGAGAATAAAGTAAACAAAATTCAACAGTTACTTTATTTGGGGTCTTCAACCCTTTTGTAAAACAAAGTAAAGAGGAATAGTGCCAAGGTGTCACTCAGGCAGTGCAGAAATTCTCCTGAGAACAGTAATCTGTAGAAGAAACACCCATGGGCAGTTTTGCAAGGCTGCGCTGATTTTTGCCAGGGGTTTAATAACTGCGCTATGTCCTCTGCAGCAATGAGAAAAATAAGCACAAGGAAAGAATAATCTCAGAAAAAGGAGGAATAAAAAGCTGCACAACAGCAGGCAAAGGAGCAAAGAAATCAGGGGGAAAAAAAATGATTTATGAAGTTTCCCCTCTTCCTCTTTTGCTGCAATATACATTAATCAGGGCTCCCGTCTCTTTTTGGGACCTTGATGAAGATGAGGTGAAACCAAATATGTTTAACGATGTCTGAAATGAGGCATGAAATTGAACCATTGTTTAATTCTGTGTTGCCTTTGCTTTCATAAGCAAGGCAGCTCTTTAAGCCTGGGTGGTACACCAGCATTCACTGGAAGACTGCTGAAAGGAAATATATTTTGCTTTCATATATTGTTCTTTTTCCTTTTTAAAGCTTAAACTGACCAACTTGTTACATACATCATCTGAACCTGTTGCACAGATGACAAAACAACATTTAGGATAAGTAGCCAAGGACAAACAAATGTCACAATTTCATAACCTGATAGTAAAACTGGAGAAAAGAAAGAATATAAACAAAGAAAGGTTATCTGGGAAAAACTCACCATGAAGTGATCTAGAATATAAAAATTCTAAATGCACTGGAAAATTTGGGAATTAAGTTATTTAAATAAAAGAGTTTGGATGCCTTTAAAATACTATTCTGATGCAAAAGCTTAAATTAGGGGACTTACACTCAAACAACTAAGTTTATATCCATTTACCTCATACTTGACTTGATTTTTAAAGATACTGATATGATAGGCCTGGAGCTACTTTGTAGTAACTTTTTATTAATTTATGTCAACCTCAATTCTGGGATTAATAGCAATATGATAGGATTAATAGCAGGAATCAGATATGGCTCTGGATTTAGTATACTTTGCACTGGAAAAGAAAGCAACAGTTGCCATGTCAAAAAGAACTGTGGGGTGAGGGAGGTGAGGACAGAGCAAAATGTTCAGAGGATGGGAGCAAACTTTTAGCTTTATGCTGTGGTGGCTGGAGTTAAGCCTGCAACTCTGTGAGAGGACGGTAAGCCTTATATGAGGAGGACGCATACATTTAAAAGGAGTAAAAATTATTCCTTGAAACGTTTTGTTCCCGGCTTTGTTACTTTGATTCAAGAAATGCTAATCCCACTGTAGGTTACCAACAGGAAGGCTCATCTTGATTTCTACTTCCATTTGAAGCTTTTGAGGAAGCAGAGGTGATACACAGGGTACAGTGTCCCTCAATGTGATAAAGCACCCACCAGAGGGAAGGACCTCCTGCATTTCTATCATTTCAGCAACCACATCACAGAATCCCTCCATCAATCGACTTAAGAGCTATGCAAGTACTGGTTTGGCTCCTGCTGTTCAAATTCCTGTTGGAGGGCAGTCCCAGAACCTCACTTTCTTGTAGTCAGACTTTTTTCTCCCTTTTCCAGCCTCAGTTCTTTCATGGCTAGCTGATATCCATTTGTGCTTTTACTAGCAGTTCACTCTGCAAGCCTCTTCACTTTTGGCTGCTTTTCCTAGCTGTTACTAACAGAACATGGCTACTGGTTGATTTTCTCCATATATTCTTCAGGTTTGAGTCCTAACACCTACAAGCGCAGCTCTCTGATTTCTGGCTGACAAACAGGCAAGAGGTGCGTACAGTTCAGCGCACTGTATAAGCCACACGGGACTGATTACTGCCCTGTTCGGAAAAATAGCCCCCAAAAATAAATGTGATAGAGTTTTGGATAAAAATAGCAGCAGCAATGTCAACTGTTTGAGAATGTTTTCAAACGAGCTTTCTATCCCTATTTAGCCGGAGTACACACATCAGGGATAAACATCAGATATGTAAGAAATGCATGTTACATTCATCGTGGCTTTTTTTTTTAATGTCCATATTTACGTTAACTGAGTACATATAGATGTACACACACACACACGTTTTAGTCAGAATTTTTTCTGTTAGAAACCCTGCATATTTATGCATGCAAATGCAGCAAATTTTCCCATGGATCACAGCAGTTAAATTTGTAGAACTCAAGGACTACATGTTTGCATGCAAATGAAAGAAAAACAGAGAAACACAGCAGGAATTGGCATCTTCCATACAAATGATGTGTTGTGTGCATTAACAAATGAACAGCACACTCCCAAGGGAGTTAAAGTGCCTGGACCAGAAGTTCACTTCCTTGCCAATTTATTTCAAATATTTCACTAGTTGTTCTTGCTGCAAAGAGCACACAAATACATTTGATGTCCAATCAAATCTCTACAGTTTTTAAACAGTTTGCATTCTATTTTTAGAAAAAAATATATGCACTAAAGAAATAAACAGAACATTAAAAATTAATGATTTCATGTTCTGTGGCAGCATAACATGCATGCACCTTTGATTAGCTGATGTAAGTGAAGCTAAATGTATCAAAAGGCTATATTATGGTTGTAATTAATTCATAACAATGGATTTGAATAGTTACCCAAAGCAATGGCAGTCACAACTGAATGTAATAAAGCAATTCTAAAAGTAATTTGCATGCATAGTTTATAAAGGTCATAGAACTCTTTTAAACATATTTCTTTGATTATAAACAGCTGTCATACAACAGTATATTCAATTTTTCCAGCTATACTTCCAAAAAAATATTACATTCATAGCATAAGGTGAACTAAGTCATACTATAAATGAAGGCTTTGTGCATGATTTTAACAAATCCCAGTCCAGCTGATTTTAAGAATCCAAAATATATCAAAGCATAAAAAGCTCAATATCCAAAAAGTTATTGTAAAATTTCCCAAGCAAGTTCAGTTATACCAAGTTTCCTTAGATTATAAGCCTGCTGAATTTTAGCAAGGTTTTGCGAGTCAGTGGCATGTAAAATACATACAAAACTACCAGTCCTAAGCTTCCACTTTGCCCACTGTCCTCTCTTCAGAAGAGGACTACTCCCTAAAGGACCTGTCCTTAGTAAAAGCACATTTGAAACAGAGCCACTGCAACTCAGATGTTTTTTGAAAACATCCTTTAAGGTGTCAGAATACATACATTTGCCATTGAAGCCAAAAGATGCTAAGCTCCTATTTGCAATATAATTTGAAAGTTAATACAATGTTAAACTCCACATAAACTAAACCTTTCAAATGCAAGATACATTCTCTTACCAAAATAACACATTAAAAAAAAAGCATGTGAGGCTGAGAAGGGGGTGGAGAGAAAGACTACATTTTCTTGCAGCTTTTGATCCTTAAAATAGAGCAGCATAATATCAGTGACTTCTGCATCTTGTCCAACGGTATGGTAAATACCATTTGTATGTAAGGATTTTTTAAAATTTTGGTATCTGTTTATGCTGACGACTTTCTTCCATTAATAGTTTCTGTGAAATCAGTGTGACTTCTAGGCAGCACAAGGCACTACTTCAGCATGAGCATGGACATCAGAATGTGACCCTACATCTCTGCTTCCTTTGAAAGTGATACAGCTAAGCCACACTTCAGCAGAATATCAGGTTAACACTTCAAGGGGCTCACCGAAGTGTACAGGGCAGATCCCCAGCTAGTGAACAGATTCAAGAGCTGAGTGTGAGAGTGTCTTTTTGTTCTGTGAAAACATATATGATTTCAGAAATTGCTCCCATCCCAGAAGAGAGGGGGGGAGGAAAAAAAAAATCAAAAGAGGATTTTCAAATAAAAATGTAACAATGCTCCAGTTTTGGTCAATCAAAGCACTTTAAAAGTTGGTTTTCAAATTCCAAGATAGGTTAGCTTGTACTTCATTACAAAGTTGCCTGAACATGAAAGACCTTTTCATTAAAAAAAAATGTTGACAGGGACATTTTAACTATCTCAGATCTTTTTTCCCCCTCAGTTTTTTTGAGTTGAGCCATAGATCAAAACAGACTGTGTTGTAAAAGCTTTTTTGAAGATGAGCCAGATTTTTTTTTTGACAGCTCTTCCCTCTCAGAAATTCACAACAAATTGCTGCCTAGTTCTAATGATTGAACTTTCCTGTGAAAGTTTTCCCAAAACTATAGCTGAAGCCAATCTTCATCAAGAGTCATCCATGAGCAAGCCAAAAGCCTCTAAGTAATTTAAATGACATTCTGTGAGCAGTAGGGGATTATCATCATTGCCAGGAGGAAAAGAGATGTTCTTTCCTGGAAAGTCCTGACCAAGTTTCTAAAGAGACCTTCGTATTGAGAAGTCTAGACCTCAGACTAAGTCAATGGGATTATCTTCTTAGGGGCTTTTTCAACATGGAATGTGTGTTTCAAAATTATTTAGGTATTTTTTCAAATGATACATCCCCAAATTTCAAAGCTTCTGAAGAAGAACATGTATGCAGATACTAAGGGACAACAACTCTAGGCTTTCTGACTACTGAGGAAGGAAGCTGAAGGTGCAGGATGAGCACTGGGTTGAGAGCAGTCCTCATGGGACACAAGGATGAACAGAGATGACAAGTCGGTGTTACAGTATGTAAAAGGATGAGAGCGATAGTGCTGTGCCTAAGCTAATAACGCCATCTGATGCTGTTATGAAGAATGTAGAGACATCAGAGAAGCTTGAAAGAAACAGCCTAATGTTCAGCAGGACTTATACTCACAATAAGCTAATAAACCTCACTAGAAATAAGGTCACCGTACAGTCAAATAACTGTACAGCATTGCCTACATGAGTTAACCAGAATCTTCTAATTCATTTTATCCCAGGTATTAGGGGTTCAACAGTTAACAGTTTTACTGGTCCACTCTACAAAATACTTGCAGCAGGAAGGACACAGGGATGAACAATCCTTGACCATGCATGAACTCACCAGGTTTGTTCAGTATTATCTACTGAATGAGACAGGGAATGACAGAAGAATGGAAAGCCTTATGCTTGAGGCAAGGGTATATATATTTATCCAAAAAAAAAAAAATCAATTCCCTCTTTACCTTTGCAACACTGAGCACAACATTTCAATACAAATTTTGGTTTACAGCCCTTAACTGCAGATGCACAAATTGAGACACCTAGGATCTACTACAGACCTCCAGTGGAAGTCAGCAGGACTTTTAGATACTCAACATTTGCAGTAAGGGAGTATAATTTGGGGGAAGTCTTAAATGGACTTTAAAAGATCTTGAATTTTAATTCTGGATTTGTTATTGATCTGGATAACTTTGTTATTTTTGAAAGAACTCTTCCTCCTGGGGTGGCAATGTTAATGGAGATAAAGCCAATAATACATAGATGGTGCTCAGTGATGAGGCTTGCCAAACAGAACAAGAGTATGTGCTCTGGATTCAGTATAGACTGAATGTTGATGATAAACATCTTTAAGCAGCTGTCCTACTAATTAAAGTCCTGATTCTCAAAAGCACTGAAATCTGTGCATCAATCAAATTGCTAATCATCAATGCTCAGACCTAAAGGAGCTTTTGCACTCAACCCCAGCCCTTCTACCTTCCCCTATGTAGCCACCGAAACTACAACAGCCTCTGTGTATCACGAAAACCTCTGGCCCCTTCAGCTTCAACTCATGAGTGCAACAACTTCCTCAACACTGTGCCCCATCAGACAGCACCATTTCGATAGATTTGCATGTATTTTGAAAAGACAACTGGCAAGAAAATAATGGTCACTGACACCAGGTTACTGTTAGGCAGAATACCTTCTCTTGAACAAGCCACCGGAGCAAGAAACAAAGCTCTTGAGCTAGAATGCCACCAAAGGAAGGTCTGTTACACTAGAGAACAGCCTGCTTGCAGAGTCTCTGCTAAAATTCATGAAGCATGTGCCAAGTATACCGTCTCTGGGCACTTCATCTTGTCCAACTTGTCTGTTCCTCTTTTTGCTTGCTTATTTTTTTCCCTTTTACTGTTTCATGATACAGGTTTTAGTTGCACAATTCCTTTGAAAATTGCAGGGAAGGGAGGAATTGGATGAAGCATAATCTTTCATAAACCATATAGTGCTTTAATAATCCCCAACACAAATTACACCAGGACAGTATATATTTTTAGCAGAGCATCTGGTACAGAGGCGCATGTTAGGGTCCCTGTGCCCAAATGAAACTCGGAATAGAAGTCGCCACCATTCACTGTAGAGATGATCTACACAGTTGTGTTCCTGCCTGGCGTTCACAGGATTCTCCTATAAACTTTTTTGACATGCTGGTGTACGTCAAGCTAAACTCCAAGGGTGACAGAAAAGGACTGGTCTGGAATTCTTGATTCGTACATGTTGAAGCAGGAAAGGCAGATATTTTTTGACCTAACCAAATTGTCCTAAAAAAGGTAAGTAATGATTAATGCTGTCTTTTGCTGACTTCTTTTAGCGATTTGGCTGAAATGACTTTTGCTTCACCATAGAAGAAAAATGATGTTTAAAGGGACACTCACTTGAGTCAAAAATATCTGATACATTTTCCCCCCAAATCAACTCCCTTATAAAACCTCAAACCACAAATAAGTGTTTCTTACATTCCCCCCCCCCAAAAAAAAAAAAAAACCAACCAAAAAACCCCACCAAACCCAAATGAACTTGAAATACTGAAAAATGTAAAAAAAGCCTCAGTGGAATCAAGATGGGATGAAGAACATCATTGAGTTTAGCAGTGATTTAAAAGCTGCAGTTCAAATGTCTACTCTAGAGATATATGCTACTGCTGTCAAACCAATTACTACAACCTGCTTGAAGAGGAATTATGCTAACTATTTTATTACTCCGTAAAGCATAGATATGAAAAATTCTATACTTTAGACTAGGAAAACCTGTAATAGACCAATTCTGAAAAATTACACGACAGAATGAAAGACAGCACCTTCTGTACTTATGTATTAGCTGAGTCACAGTGTTGATGTTTCCCTGTATTGGTGAAGCCTTTTGTAATACTGTGAAGTTGTATTTCAATGGAGAAGTACAAGACTGGTATATTACTGAGGTCTGTTTGATATACTCGCTATATGAAAATGTATAGAGAAACTCAATCTCTGGGCTCAGCTTACAGATTTTGATTACTTTTCAGAAAGATTTTTAAGTTTAAAATTTTATAAAACAAAGTGAATGATGAAAGAAAAAAAATAATGTTAAATTCTGTAGCCCTAGGGCACCATCACCTACTCTTGCTATAAGGAAACACACGACTTAGTTTCTCTTGCAGATGATCTGCAATGTCCCTTCTATGCTTTATTATGAAGCTGATAAATGACTCGCTAGAAACATGGTGAAAGCTTTTGGAATTCATTGTGCTATGGAAAACAAATTAGAAACTTAACTTGTTGCATGAGGGATTACCCTTCACAGCATGGCTTTTACAATGTGAAACTAATTATTGCAGGGAAGATTTATGGTGTTTACAGTCAAGAATTCAGGGTCATTTTGACCAAATTCATGTAACGTTAGACCTCAGGCCTGTCTGACTCTAAATAGAATGATGACTTCAAGAAATTTAAAGATAAAAATAATACCTTTTTGCTATTGAATTGCTTAGCAAGAAGCTGGGAAGTAGGGGCTAAACAAACCTAGGTTTAAGTATTTACTCTGAAAGTTTTTTCTTTCTTAATACACAGATAATGCAGTGTGTCAGAAAAATGTGTTTTAATTTCTGTAGTTAATTTCACAGGAATCAACCAGAGTGTTAAACCCTGGGACCCTCCAAGTATTTTCATACAATCATTCAGTGATCAAAATATGTGCTACTGATCTGGAAATATGGCTGGCTGCATAACAAAGAGGCCAAGCTGTTTATCATAAGTGGATCCTGAAATGACTTAAATTTTAGAACAATTTAAAAAGCCAACATTTAATACATTATCTAACAGGGAAATTGGTTTATCCTAAGTTATGAAGTGAAACAAACATTTAACAGAATACCAAGTGATTTGTGTGTCAAGAAATTATTTCTGGTATATAAATACTTATTTATTTTTAAGCATAGGACTTACTGCATTATATTTTGTTTTTAAGATATATCAAATGTTTTCTAGCCGATTTACTGTCCCTTGAAAATTTATTGTTTTGCTAATGGCAGAACTCCTAGCTTATGAGCACAGCTTGAACATACTCGAAACAAGCATCTTGTACTTCAGAGCATCCTGTAACATCCTACTGTAGCTGACCTACTATACATTTTTCCCAGACCATCACACATTCAGAAAAGCATTTAAATTTGCACTTAATTTAAATGTTACAGTAGCTCCTTCAACATGATTTAAGAACCTCCTTAAGCTTTGTTGAACTAGGGCTGCTGTATCTGAACCTGCAGATGCTCGCTACATTCAGTGGAATACCTTCAGCTTCTGCGAACACACGCAGGAGTTAAGCAGCCGTGTGGATAATACTAACGGCAATAGCTACCTGTGATTTCAGTTATGCTTCCAGCCATGTTAAGAACTTGACAATTGCTGGTGAAAGCCAGATAACCTCTGAAGTAAAATGCCGGTAAGCCTATCAAATTCAGCATCGCCATTTTCACATACAATGTCTTACCTCGCTGCTGTTGATACAAAGATAGATCACTGTTTATGAAAGACTGAATTCAGTCAAACCACTCTGGTTTATCTCTATCCAGAAGAAATGCAGGAAAATGAATCTTTCAGACTGAAGAGCTGATGCATAGCTTATCCAATTTAATTAACTGTGTGTCTAATAACATTTCCCTTTTAAATTACAATGTTTTTCTTGGAAAACACTAGTTCATAGATTTAGTAATGGCCTAAGCATGACCTGAGCTTTCCCTGTAGCCTTACCAGGAAGTGATACCCACTAAGTAAAGAATTTGGAAGCAAGCTGGTCAAAACCAAGAACAAAATACTGACTCCGAAACCAACACATCGAGCAGAGTTGCAATGGGTCCATACACTTATATTCCTTAAAGTGGTGATAAAGACCTGCTGATTCTATAACTCAACAAATATTACAAGCTTATAGTAATAATTATTACTGTGAGAGGTTTTATTTATCATAACTTATATCCATGTTATTGCAGGCTGTCTGGAACTGTGTTGTGGTGCATCAAAATAAGGTCCTAGTTATAATTTCTTATTTATCACCAGCAGTGACACAGGAGCAAAGAAACAACTCTTGACTTTCAGATTCCTGGATGAGTTTGCAATATTGACAGTATACATATTCATTTAGAAATCAAACCATTTGACAGGTAGTGAAGTAGTGCCCTTTTTATACTTTTTCGTTATACAATGACTTTAAATCAGCAACTTTCAACAAAAAAACCCCGACCCATATGTATTATCCGTTATCCATATTAGCAGCTATTGAGAAACAGAGAAATCGAGGGGAAATTCTTTTTTTTTTTTTTAGAAGAGGTCCACACGGGGGTAAAAGATGCTCTGGTTTCCCTGAAGGATCCCGCCCTTTCCCAAGGCAGTTCCTCCACCTCTGTCAGGAGTAGTGCTACCGTACATCCACCGATTTCAGTAAAGGCACCTCCTTCCAGAATCCTAGTAAGAAGCAAGAGCAAGATCTCAGTACCACACTGATGGCCAACTCAGGGGAAGACTCCAGCAGACAAGAGAACACGGTGCCAGTGACAACAGGGAATTCGAGCACTGGGTCTAGAATTTGGTGCTATGGGGACAACACAACAGGTCACATTAATAGCAACCAACTTTCATAAGAAGCATGGGGCAGAGACAGGAAAACTCCAGGGATCTGAGGCAGACTAGAGGTGCCAGGGTGATTTGATGAGGAATGAGAGAATAAATAACTTTATGGCAAGAGAGATGAAAGGAAAGGGTACAGTTTGGGGCTTGTAGATACTTTAGGACAAGCCACAGGAGAACAGGAGCTCTACAGTGGAAAGAGGTCTAGATTAAGGAGGGAGGTCTGCTGCTAGAGACTTGGTAGAAATGCAGTGGCTTGGAGCCTCATGCATGTAGCTACTGCTCAAACAAAAGTGCCGCCTCTCCCCCAACACACATATTTTGTGTCCTGCTTTTGATGTTAGGGAATATGGTAACCTGATCCAGAAGTATCCTAGGTCTCTAAACTAATAACTGCACCTTGACCATAAAATTTCAATGGCCCCATGAACTGGAAGTTGAAAGAATTCTTACTATTTTTGCTGTTACTTGTGTTGAATTTAATGTTGATGTGTATAAGATTGTTACTATTAGAAACATCCTTATTTATATAGTTTTAACTTGGCTATTGTAATGAATTGAAAGAATTTATTTTTATTTACAAAAGCTATCACCATTTCTTAAGAGAGTTTATCAGCTATGTTGCAGGTAGATTCTAGCACATATTAAAAAATAATCCCAAATTTGGCATAATTTTAGAATAGCTGTCAAAGTTGGTTCAAGGAGCTCGTAACTGATGTATTCAAGTCCAACATATAATTTAACCAGACAGTACTCCACAGTCCTGAAATGGAAACACTTATTATACTGTAAATGCTTTCATAAGGGAATAGTATTATCAAATTATTCTTGCTATTCTTCAGTATACTCAGAGCTAAATTAAACTGCATTTTAAATGAAACCACAGACACAAGAGCAATGCATTCAAGCCATTTGTTATATTAAAAAAACTAATTAAAACTGCAAAGCATGTAAGAAAAAAAAAATCTGCAAAGTGTCTTTTTTCCACTGTACCCAAATTCCTTTGAAGGAACACTATTTTTAGCTTACCAATTGAAACAACTATTTCACAGATGAAACCCCCTAGAATGGACACGCCTCTGAGTGAGGTGTTCCAACACACATTTCAAATACACTGCAAGTTCAAGAGATTCAAAGCCCTCTCCCAGTACATCCAAATAGTTCTCATTCAGTCTCAGAAACAAATACAGCAGAAGAACTAATGCTGTAACATTTTTTGATTTAAAAAAAGCTATACATCAAAGCCTCAGCCTCATTCAGTTTTTACCTAATTATTTGTAGAACTTATTAAGCAGCACAAACTTAGTATGTCAAAGACCTGACTCCTATTTAAAATGATGAACCCTTCCCCCCCTTCATATGTACACATACAATTAAAATTATACTTGCAAATATAATGTCAGTAAACCTGACAGGCCACATACTGGCTACTCCTACTTTGCATGGCATCACACATTTGGGTTATGAATCACCAAAGGCAGGTTGATGAACAAGCATCTTGCTATTCCTCTGAGAACCAGACACTTCGTAGCAAATTGCCTATTTGAATGGAAGGAACAATGCTGGCAGAAGTCCCAGAACTGCTCACACCACAGAAGGAACAATGTGACAACAGCATGGCAGGTTTATGATAAATATTTCAGAAATGTGTCTTTTAGCAAGAAAGGATTAATATAGACCTTGGGGATAAAAATATTCCCAGTAGCGTCTAGCTGGCATCTCTTTTACGCAAAACAAAAAACACAGCACAGAGGGTAACCTCTGTTTGTTTGAATGTAATTTCATAACTATTAGGACCAAAACAAATTGTAATTAATTTTATGGTCTTTCACTAGGAAAATCTGAAGAAAATTGTGTCATTTAATTTATTGTTCTGAATAGCTCGTCTGCACATTTTTGCCAGGATTTTGAATGTGCATCCAGTGCCAACAAGCAGGAAGGAACATCACCTTGATAGGACCTGGGTGAACAGTTCACCATCACCATTTCCACCATTTCATTTCAAGGTACGATTTAGCAGTTTTCACTTAATGAGGAACAGGGGTGATACAGAAGACACTAAAACGCAGAGGAACCTTGCAACAAATCCAAAAGGCACTCCATTCAAGTCTGTTTTGCTAGTCACCATCATGAGCTTGTGTCCCCAAGTAAATAACAAATAAACACCTCCATAAAACAAAAAATAAAATAATATTTACAACATTCAAGTAAAACAAACTACTGTCAAAACTGTAAATGCTTCTGTGTGTATGGAGTGAATATGGCTTAACGTAAGCCTCCCTCTCTATCAAACTGGTAGTGAACATGAGATCGTACTGTTCAGCTATACATCAAGAACAGCTGTCTGAAAAAAACCACAAACCAGATCTAGTTACAATCTGGAGGAGCTATACTGAACATACAATACAGGTTATTTTTTTCCTTTATATGAAAAGAAGGCCATGTACTGCTAAGTCAGGCTCACGATGGCTTTAAAATTCACTAACATCTCAGTCAGCATTTCAGAGGAATTACATGAAAAGTACAGCCTAAGAAGAAGCTGTCCTTCACAGTGAAGTTGCACTTGAAACAAAGTCACACATCTCCAGTGCGTTTTTTTGCTTTTCTCTATAATATTTATAGTCAGCATTCACTCAATGTTAGGCAATGTAAAAAACAGACTAGAGAGAGAGCTGGTGAACAGCTTGCTCTGACAGAAGCACAGATATTTCGGTAGCGAAGATGCTTTACACTGAAGTTCTAAGAGCAATATTTATTAATAATGTTATAATTACCAAAATGTAGTCTCTTATTATTTATTTTAGTACATATTGTTTTGAGGCAACATTGCTAGTAATGAATTTATGTTACTTCCCTGCTGGGGAGGGGGAGAAAGAAAGGTCTTTGAAAGGAAAAAAAAACCAAGGCAAATATTTTAACAAAAGCTTTTGCTATCCAGTGAGGTTCAAGCACAATTACTTGATAAGCCACTGAACACTATTATCTACACACTGCTCTCTGTTGTTCAGATAAATAAAATACTGTAAAGTGATTTTTGTGTTTTCAACTATTTCATGCACCACAGCTCCAGGTGCCTCTTTTTTGGCTAACCCTACATATAGTTTTAGGCTTTTGGACTGCCTCTACAAATGAAAAAAATGTTGATTCTTTGTGCACAGGAAGATTGAACTCATTTAATATATATGTATGTATGTATAAGGCATACAAGCCCAAATGCACTTGATAGTACACTTTGAAACTAGAGAGAAAAATACATGCTATTATAGTCAGGGTAGCAAGGAGTACATAAATAAAAGAGCAACACACATTCTGTTAAAGATGAGTGACAAGAACAGGTAACACAAAGCAATGCTTAACATTAACCCACTATTACAAATTCAAGACCAGTTGCCTTTGATCATATGGGCATTGTTTGCATTATTTAGTATATACAATTTGATTCAACTGTCACCTTTAAAGAACTGTATAGAGTTCAAACATACAGGCACTTTATGCAGCATGGTGGTATTGTGAACATGCCAAAACTAGCATTTGTTACTAAACTGGGGCAAGGCTCTTCACTGCTACTACATTTAATTTGTCATATAGATAGCTTTTCCTGGTGAGCACTGGAACTATTCTCTCTTGTCTGCCCTATTCCTCCAAAAATGCTCCAATTCCTTCATGTGACAGTAACATGTGAAATATTGGTTAAAGTTTGCACTTTTTCTAAGCTAGTTATTTCTTCTTTTAGTTACTTGTTTTTCTACAGGTCAATTTTATTTTTTTTTTTAACTAAATGATTAAGACATTTAATGGGAATTCCACTACCACCCTACAAGACCACACAATACACAGTGAGAAGGCAGTAGTTTGACAGGAAAGCTAGCGATCCAGATCTTTACCTAAATCTACTCAGCTATTGACTCTAAGAGAGCTATGCCTATTACACTGATTATAAGCTTGATCTGTGTCCAAAACAGTAGCAGTACACCAAAAAAGAAACTAGCTAAGAGCTCTGATTTCACCAACAAGTGAAATCAAGTTCTTATTAGGCCAAGCAGAGCACTCAACATAGAGAAGTTGACAGAGCACATCCCTGTAACTCAGGAGCCAATGCAACTGTTGACAAATCTTTTTCACTCTTTCACCAACCAACATCACTTGCCCATAGATCACAGCTTAAGGAATTCTTAGTCCCTTCTGCAATCTCACCTAGACACCACTCAAACACACCTGGTAGGTCAGTGGAGACACGCACAAACTCAAACCAATGAACAAACTGGTTGTTATTTTTGTACGCCTCTTGGCTATTGACACCCAAAATGTCAAGGAAACGAAGTGATTTATAGCCACAGCAGAAAAACTGCTTCCAATGTTCATGAAAATACATATTAGCTATGGACTTGAGCAGAGTACAGCATTGTGCAGACAAAATGTTGTTAACCTTCTTGATCATGTTGTTGAAGCAAGAGCTAGAATAATAAGCCATTAACCACTTTAATCTACCTTATGTTACAAAAATAACACATTTTACAACTGATCATTTTAAGTTACAAGTGTGTGTTGCAAGCACAGCATTATCGGTTCTGCTGATCTGCCACTTATACACATAGGGCCAAAATAATTCTTTTGTCACATTGATTTAAATCTGGATTATTTCCCCAGCTTTGAATGAATTGGCCTGGATTTTGTCAGCATGATATAATGAGGGTTTAGTTTCTCCTAATTTAGCGTCACATGTTTTCTGATAACTTTCTAATTATCATCTGAAAGTAAAGTTTAAACAATGCTTTGGATTGACCCACTGACAGCTGGATAATACATGGTAGTGAAGAGACACACAAACGATGGGGCAATCTTTGCAGCTCCATAGATGGCACTAAACTACACTGACACGGTTTTATTTCAAAGGGATGCATCTTCCTGACCCTGAAATTTTCATGTGATCAAAAATCCTATGATACATCACATACTTTGGAGAGCCAACACGAAATAGAGCTTTGAGAAAGGTTCACATATAGGGAACAACTGCAACTCCATCACCATGGTGCCATCCTGCATGGTCTCAGCAGTCCCTCTGGTTCAGTCCTGCTTTTGCTGGTAATAGGATGTATCCCCAGTGTAAAAGCCACACGCATATCAAGTATTTTTCTCATGTCATGGGCTGATCACCCTGATATATTTAGCATGAATAGACTGAGTATGAATTAAAGAGAATGTATGGCAAGAAACCCTGTGCTTGTACTATGCATGAGTAAACAGGTTTGGAATGTGACTTTGAGGGTAACCACTCATATCAAAGTGATCACTTAATTTTGCAAAATTAATCTAAAACCTTTCAGCAATAAAATGATAACACAAGCCCAGAATATTTAGGAGACACTTGGCTCTATATGCACTTATAATCTTTTCTTCTTTAACATGAATCATGGTGGGAAAGCAGTCTCTTTAATTTCCTCAAATTTCTCCACTATGAAGTGTTTGGCCACACCAAAACACCTAATTGTATGACATCCCAGTCACATAACTGCAGCAACCAAGTGCCATGACCTAAAAGCAGGGCTGGACATTTATGTAAGACTGCCCTTTATACAGCAATTGAGCAATTATACTGTAATTAAAGATGTAAGACCTATTCAATACATGGGATATTAGTAATTTTTGTCCACTTTTGTTTTCTACAAAGTCCTGACAGGACTGACAGGAATTTGCACTGACAGGAAACAAAGGTAGAAACAAGAGAGCAAACACAGACCTTATCGCCAGGATTATCTAAGTGAGAATTTCTTTCTTTAAACTATCTCCAGTTCCAAAATAATCTGGAATAAGGATGGAGACTTAGTGCACTGAGTGAAGAATCTATAAAATGAAGACACATATGAATGTGTAATTGGAAAGATGTAGGATGAGAAGTTAGTTTGAGCTTAGTGAATAAGCACACTAATGATTTATGCCAGATTTAAACCACTATTACCAGCCTCCTGACTAAAACCACCACTGCCGTATTCCATGGATAAAACACTTCTAGAATGGCTTAGTATGCAAAAGAAACCCCTCTCTAGTTCCAACTGCAATTATTAATCTTCCAATACTAAACCAGCTAGACTCAGTGTAGTCAATGCACAGGGAAGGAAGGACAGTGGGATAACGAATGCCTTAATGAGAAGTGAGCATTGCTGAACTCCAGATTACCGGCCAGTGAAGCAAACGTAATGATCCTTGATGGAAGCAGTAGGTGAAGCGCTGCAACAGACAGACTACTTTGCCATTGCCTAAGACAGGGTTTTGAATACTCCAGTAACTGAAAGTCCTAAGATAAAAACAAGACACTTTCTAAGCAGATGATTTACTGGTTAAACAAATAAACAAGTTATATACAAAAAGTAGTACTGCAATTGCCTGTTCAAAGATTTTTTTTTTCTTAAAAAATATTTAAACCAAAATTTATTCCTTTTATATTTTCTGAAATACTTCCCTATTTTTAAACCATAAAGGCAAAACAAAGTATCTAGCAATAGAATATCACAGAATGACTAGTCAGCTGCTCCAGATGCAAGCAGCTCTCCATCACACATCATCAGCAAGTATCTCTGTCCCCATGCTAACATTTAGAGCATTTTTTTAAAGAATTAAAGGAAAGAGGAGATATGGACAAACACGTAATTCTTCCTCTCAAGAGGATGGAGATTCAAAACAAGGACATAAAGAAGGTGCATATGCTCTGCTGAGGATACCTGAAGAGGTGTGGCACGGGAAGATAAATATTCATACTTGCTTTTAAAGTACTAAATATTATGCATCCCACTGGATTTGGCTGCCTAGAAAAAACAACCACAGGGAGTGAAATAAGAAGCTGTCCAAACTTTTGCCAAAGCCTGAAAATGAAATTATTTTCTTTTTAATGGTTAACAAGTCATGTTAAATAAAACAAAAACAAAAACAAAGTTTTATCCTTACCCTGGTCCTCCCCACAAGGAAAGATGAAAGGACTGACTTATCTGTAACACCCCCCTCATATGCTTCACAATCTCTGTATACTTAAATAGACTGATACTCGAAAACTTTTGTATTCAGAAGTCTGATGATTGAAACCATCACAAGTTAATTAAATGCACCAACTGAGAATGGAAGTAGAGACTAACACCTTTCAACTAATACTGGAAAAGTGTAAGCACTGTTTTTTACTAGTTTTGCAGATCTACATGTAGAAAAGGCAGCTGAGAACCAGGGCTGGTGGCAAAGGTCAACCCTGAGTAGTGTGAGTAAGGATTTCCCATTTCTGACTTGGGGGCAGATATGTTCTGACCATATCTTTTGCTCCCTTATTAAAAATGTGAGTATATGCTTCATTAAATGTCTGTCATGCACCTTCATGTGTACTGGTGCTAGTACTTAGACAAAGGTTGGATTATGCTGTAATAAACTGGGAGACAGGTTTGTGTCTGCTTACAAATTCAGTATGATTTCATCAAAGGCTTTTTGTATTTCAACATCCAAGTCAATTGTTACCATTAATGTGGGTTTAAGCATTTATTCTTTATCAGGAATTCAGGAAAGCCTGGAAAGCTGGGGCAGAGCAGCCTCAGCACACTAATGGCTCCACCTCAGAATAGCAGTAAGATTGCTATGGACAGTGCCACTACCTTGGAGAAATTCTTTGGCCAGAAGCTAAAAGAGATTCCACCCTGGAAATTCCATGCATAAAGACAGAGACAAGAGGTACCTGAGAGATTTAGATGACGAATGTCCTCTTAAGGCAAGCAGGTCATTGCACTATTGCAAGACATCAGGCCAAAGGAGGCTTGAAAATCTTGTTTGGCTTAAAAAAATTCATCTCACACCCAGGACTCTTGAAGGATCGCGCTGAAGAGCTCAATAGTTTTCAGACACGTAATTTACCCAAATTTTATCCTGTGTTTGTAAGAAGGAAGCATGCGCTGATACATGCTAAACTTGCATTTCCCTGCTTTACTGACACATTGCCTCTGAAAGATGTAAGTAGAAATCAGTACTGAAAAGCTGGGGGTAACCTGGGAGGGATATGTGCAACTGATGGGCGTGCTTATAGCACTAGTTTTCTAAGGCACAGTTTGCTGGATTGTTCCTCTGCCCTGGAAAAGTGTTTACTCCTGGGAGTTTACTTAGAACAGAACAAAACAGAACAGAATAGAATAGCATATAGGCTACTGCAGTTGGAAGGGACATGTAACAATCATCTAGTCCAACTGCCTGACCACTTCAGGGCTGACCAAATGTTAAAGCAAATTATTAAGGGCATTGTCCAAATGCCTCTCAAACACTGACAGGCTTGGGACATCATCGACCACCACTCTAGGAAGCCCGTTCCAGTGTTTGACCACCATCTCAGTAAAGAAATGCTTCCTAATGTCAAGCCTAAACCTCCCCAGCGTAGCTTTGAACCATTCCCATATGTTCTATCACTGGATCCCATGAAGAAGAGCTCAGCACCTCCCTCTCCACTTTCCCACCTCAGGAAGCTGCAGAGAGCAATGAGGTCACCCCTCAGCCTCCTTTTCTCCAATGTAGACAAACCCAAAGTCCTCAGCTGCTCCTCATAGGACATGCCTTCCAGCCCTTTCACCAGCTTTGTTGCCCTCCTCTGGACGCATTCAAGGACCTTCACTTCCTTCTTAAATTGTGGGGCCCGGCACTGCACACGGTATTCAAGGTGAGCCCGCACCAATGCTGAATACAGCGGGATAATCACCTCTTTTGACCGGTTGGTTATCCTGTGTTTGATGCACCCCAGGATGCGGTTTGCCCTCTTGGCTGGCAGGGCTCACTGCTGACTTGTACTGAGCCTGCTGTCAACCAGCACTCCCAGATCCCTTTCTATGGGGCTGCTCTCCAGCCACTCCACTCCCAATTCATACTTGTGCCTGGTGTTACTCCATCCCAGGTGCAGAATCTGGCATTGGACATGTTAAATTTCATCCCATTAATCATTGCCCAGTGCTTCATTCTATCTAGATCCCTCTGTAAGGCCTTCTGTCCCTCAAGAGAATCAACAGCACCTCCCAGCTTGGCATCATCAGCAAACCTGCTGATGGTGCATTCAACTCCTGCATCCAGATCATTGATGAATATATTGAACAGCACTGGCCCTAGGATTGAACCCTGAGGAACACTGCTAGTGACCAGTCGCCAGCCAGATGTAGCCCCATTCACTACAACCCTTTGAGCCGTGCTGTTCAGCCAGTTCTTCACCCAGTGCACCATGAACCCATTCATGTCCAGAAGGATGCTGTGAGGGACAGTATCAACCGCCTTACTAAAATCCAGGAAAACTACATCCACCGCCTTCCCTTCATCCACTAGGCAGGTGACCTTATAGAAGGATATAAAATTAAACAGGACTTTCCCTTTGTGAACCCATGTTGACTGTGCCTGATGATTGTGCTATTCCTTAAACGTCTTTCAGTAGTACCCAGTAAGATCTTCTCTGTAATTTTTCCAGGAACTGAGGTTAGACTAACAGGTCTGTAGTTTCCTGGGTCTTCCCTCACACCCTTCTTGTAAATTGGAGTAACATTGGCTAACTTCCAGTCAGCAGGGACCTCTCCAGACTCTCAAGACCTTTGGTAGATGATCAAGAGGGGTCCTGCCGTAACATCCGCTAGCTCCTTCATTACTCTGGGATGAACCCCATCAGGCCCCATGGACTTGTGAACATTCAGCTGATACAGCCGGTCCCTTACAATTTCAGTGTCCACAAATGGAAAGTCACTGTTCCCACACTCGTGGTCCTCCAGCTTAGGGGACTGGGCAGCCCAAGGTCTATCAGTATTATTAAAGAGTGAGGCAAAAAAAGCATTGAACACCTCCACTATTTCTTCATCCCTATTAGTCAGATGACCACCTTTAACAATGTCCTGGTTTCAGCTGGGATAGAGTTAATTGTCTTCCTAGTAGCTGGTACAATGCTATGTTTTGAGTTCAGTATGAGAAGAATGTTGATAACACTGATGTTTGCAGTTGTTGCTCAGTAGTGTTTAGCCTAAAGTCAAGGATTTTTCAGCTTCTCATGCCCAGCCAACAAGAAAGCTGGAGGGGCACAAGGAGTTGGGAGGGGACACAGCCAGGGTAGCTGACCCAAAGTGGCCAGTGGGGTATTCCATACCATACTATGTGACATCATGCCCAGTATATAAACTGGGGTGGGGGGTGGGGTGGATTGCCGCTCAGGGACTAACTGGGCATCAATTGGCAGATGGTGAGCAATTGCATTGTGCATCACTTGTATATTCTAATCCTTTTATTATTACTATTATAATTTTATTAGTGTTATTATCATTATTAGTTTCTTCTTTTCTGTTCTATTAAATGATTCTTATCTCAACCCACAAGTTTTACTTCTTTTCCTGATTTTCTCCCCCATCCCACTGGGTGGGGGGGGAATTGAGTGAGCAGCTATGTGGTGCTTAGTTGCTGACTGGTACGACAAACAAGTATAGGTGCAGTGTATTCTTTAGACCTCCTCTTGCTATTAATGTACTTAAAAAAGCCTTTCTTGTTGTCTGACACAACGCTGGCCAGTTTCAACTCTAATTGAGCCTTAGCCTTTCATGTCTTGTCCCTGCATATATGAACCATGGCTCTGTAACCTTCCTGCGAAGCCTGACCTTGCTTCCAGAGATACCCAGAGCTAAAAGCCATCGCCCTGACCCAGGAGTTAGGGAGCTATTGACAAGATCAGTACAGGCTAGTGTTTTTCCAGGGAGCCAAACCAGGCTCAACATCAGCTTTCAAAACTTTTATTCTCTTCCAAACAGAACAAAACCTAGAAGCCATTTGATTTTTTCCAAAATACAATACTCAAAAATAAATTGAGCATTTCTGAAGATATCATTCTAAATGGAAGAAAGGATGCTGCCAACAAAAATTTTGTTCTTTGAAAGAAAACAGTAAAAGCATCTGATGCTACCACACTGCCTAACTGTTGCCAGGTGAATTTAAACAAAAGGTTGGCCTCAAAGTAAGTGTCAAGTCTATACATCCTCTAAACCTGGGGGAGAAGAGTTTAAGATTTGGATCTGAATTCTGCAGCACAAGCCCATCTCTAATTGTAATGAATTAGATTTAAGAAGGAGAAGATAATAAATACATAAACTTAGACTCCTGTGTTGACAGCAGTCTGTGTGCCAAGTTCTTGCTGAGGGCAAATTTCTATGGTCAAGCTATAAGGCTATAAAAATAAGGGTTTATAATAAAAGCACTTACAGATGCTTAACTACAGCAGTGCTTTCAGAGACTACTACAACAAAGGCCACCTTGAAAAGACAAGGTCCACAGTCCATTCACTGTATGGACTGTATTTAATTACAATGCTGATTCAATCTTCCTCTTCCCAAAGAAACAACAGAGCATCACTGTCAACTCTAGCATCTCAGGTGTCATACAGTCCAGCAATTCTGCAATGTTCTTCTACTTATCAATCAGTTACAGGAAGCTTTCTGAACTGACTTTTTCCATCTAAAGATAATGTACATAAAGCATGGGTATAAATCAGCTCTTGCAAAGTCAAATAACTAAATCAAGCACAACACAAGAAGTACTGGATAAACACATAGCAAAAAGAAAAGCAAAAGGTTCAGCCAAAGATATTTCAGAATATGGAGCGTAAGCTTTTTATAAGTCTAATTTTGGAAGACAAATCTTTTCATTTTGTAATGAGACACATTGTTTATAACAGACTAGAGAGCCAAAGGTGATAAAAATGAGGCACTACAACCTCAAAGGTTACCCACAGCTGCCAGGAAACTTCTAATTAAGATGAGCCATTTGGTAATCAGAGGGGAGACAGTAGAGACACACTACCACGATGGCCTTCTTTCTCCAGGGATTTTATCAGCCTCTAATTCTGACTCCACGATAATCACCTCTCCCTTCTCTACCAGGGAAACACAATGCTGAGTCCATATTAGGCATAGTGGTATATATTTAAAGAAGACCATCCAGAGCCAAAGTAAGCCAGGGATATGGTTTCAAGAGTGTTCAAACTTTGGAGGAGTTCTTCTAGAAAGTAGCTATGAAATACAACTGCAGACACCTGCTTCTACTCACAGTCGTGCCACATAGCGCAAAAGGGTACCTCCAAAAGCTGAGCTGGCAGACCAGTGCCAGCCATATGTCCATGCAACTTGCACAGGCAAATAAGACTCGTTCATGGGGGCTAATGCAAGCATTGTGAATCCTATCCTTGTGCCTATCACTTTAGAACTGTGTCTTAGAGATCCATCAGACCTCACAGAACCCTTTCCCATTTCGGATTCTCCTGCAGCCAGGGGTTGAACCTAACACAGTTTGGGAACTGCACTTTGGTCTCTTTGTGTATCCCTGTGTCCTAGATACAGCTAGGTGGCAAGGCTGATGGTTCGAGGATGTCTGCTGGATTCCCACTGAGATGACAGCAGTAGCAACAACTGTTTGTTTTACCCCTTCTTTCTACGCTTCTTCCGTACTTACAGGTCAGAGATGCTGCAGAGTCCAAGTAGATCTTCCTAAGCTGGGAATATGCCAAACAGTCAGTTTTATGGCTCTTTTAAGTCACCAGGCTATTGTAAAGGGGCTGCAATTCCTTTTAACATCTGGATCAAAACTAAACAGTCCAATGTGTGATTTAAAAAAAAAAACACCAACAAACAAAAACACAAACCAAACCACCAAACCACCCCTGCCTGTAGCTTCGTATGTCTTCTGTATTTCTGTCACTGTGTACGCTGTTACCTTTAAACCAAATATACAGCATAGGCTGCATAGCTGAGCTACAAGTGCTGTTATAAACACGGGGTTGAATTTCATCACAAACTTTTATACAGTTACAATGGAAAAACACCAGGCTAATGAACACTCAACTGGTATTTTGGGTATTGGTTTGGTGTTGGTTGTTTTTTTCCTGGTGAAAAAATTTATTTAGTAGCATTGTTTCTTTAATAGTACAATTATTAGATGCACAGGTACCCCAATGGTGTAGACTGCCAAGGACAGTGATGGGGAATTACTTAGCTTAAGTTCCTGGAGATTTGTCTCACAGTAACAGTCTGAATTTAAACAAAGTTAAATTTAGTTTACAGAGCAACAGAAAATTTCCTAACAGTAAAATCTATTAGACAGTGAAACAGTGTCTTAGGGAATGCATTATCACTTGAGTCAGACAAAATTGGACAGTCTAACATCAGAGGAAAATACAGGACACAATTCTGCATTGGCAAGAGTATTAGCCAAGATGATCTAAATGGTTTTCTTCCTTCTTTGATTTCTGTGAAGTGTGAATTGTTCATAATGTGATTGCAGTGAAATATGTTAAAATAAAGTATTCATGACACACACCCCCCATTGACTACTAGTCGTTCCCTTTCAGCTTTCCACAGCCTTCTTCCTACCAAATATAACAGTACCTTTTAACCAGTCCAAAAGGAACAGAGCCTTTCTGCAAGGCTGCAACATCACCCTTTCAAAGCCTGCGCACCCTGGAGTCACTCCATCCTACCAAGTACACACACTTTGAACTTTTCAACAATTCTTAACACCTACTGTGTCTCTGATTGGTCTCTTGTAGTAGGATTAACACAAGTATGTGTGACAGGAAAAGCGGCTTTGATTTGCTTGTCTTCAATTCAACGGTCAATGCACTATTTCTGAACTGCCCAGACTGTAAACTAGCAGTGCACTAGTTCAGAATAACCATCAGAAGTTAATTATTTCACAAGCATCACAGCTATGTTTTGGTTGATTTCAAGTCAGCATTTGAATTAAACTTGAATTTTTATCTTTTCAAAACAACAACAAAGACAAAACCCAACAAACCTGGTTTCTCCTTTGCAGTAAAAACATTCTTAATCTCTACTAAACCAGGTACATACTGTTCATCAGTCTCCTTCATGCGGAAGGGTTTACCATGGTTATGAGACATTTACAGCAACAATTTGTTTATTCCATTCTGCAGAACTAAAATACTAGTTCAAAGGAGTAAAGTCTCAGTTCAGAAAAATGTTCAAGAATGTGCTTACTTCTAAGCATATCAACAATCCCATTAACTTCAATTAGGTTTAAGGAGATGCCTAAATTGTTTGCTCAGTACGGGTGCGATATGGAATGTGCTTAACCTTAAGTATATACGTATACATCCTACAAAATGTACATACCAGTTCAGAAATTTACCCAGAAAACATGATGGTGGTAAATACTAGCAAAAAATATGTAAAGTTGCCACAGAGAAAACCCCTTCATAGAAATAAGATTTTCAAAATAACGTCCATTCCTACTTTACTTGAGGATACTGCTTTGAAAAGCTCTTGCAGATGTAGAAAAAGTTCAGGCACTGGAGGAGGCACAGGTGACTCAGCAATTCTTTCATACTCAGAGGAACGAAAGCGCAACAGTAAAACAGTTCAGGTACAATTCTCCGCCTGAGGCCACAAAATATAATTCTACTACAAAACAAATGGTAAACATCAAACATTGTTCGTCAAAGCGCACAGTAAAATAGCCCAGGACAGTTTTTGGCTTTGCTGTCAGCTCCTTCTCAGGGTTTAACGTACTTCAATAATCTGTACAATATTTTTCACTAGCAGAACATAAAAGGACAGTAAAAGTGGGTATTCTCCTTAAAATTAGCCAAGGGCATTACTCTCAATTTCCTATTCTGAGGTTTTCATTCTATAGTTTTTAAGGAAAAATTCAATCAAATTTCTCTTAAAAGCTTACTCTAACATTAGCTAAATTAAGATTTTAACTAAAAGTTTAAAAACAAGCTCCTTTTCACCATTATCTTGATTATCTTTTGCACCTGTTCCAAATGGATGGTTATATTAAATTTCTTCAAGTAGACTTTAATTTTACATCTTCATTCTCAAGTGCTAGAAAGCTCTGCACTGCTTAGCAACTGGAATGAACAAAATTGTTCATGGTCAGTACTGCAGTGCAAACTTTTCATGTAACTTTGTGTTTAGCAAGCATATATCATTTACCAAGTCTCTCCTAAAAAGAAGCTTTTTTTTTTTTTTTTAAATACAAATTTAAATCTACTGTTAGCTTAGAATGCTATTTAGGTATCATGAGAACAAATGAAACTATGAATGCTCTAAATTGCAAATGACTTGTGGCAAACTGGTACTGGCAGAGTTACTAAGAATAAAACCTGTACTTTACTTCTTAGTTCATGTACATTCCTAATTTAGCATAAAGTGCTTACTTTATTGATGGTTTGTTGAATAGAGGCTTATATCTTTGAACTGCCCTGTTCTGATGCTTCTATGCACTCCGAAGCATGTGTCTGCCCTGAATGGAATCACACCATGCCAAGTACTGATTCAGAAAACCCGATGTTAGATGTTTCTAATGTCCCTAAGGAGAGTATATGAAGCTTTTTATTTTGGTCCTTATCTTTATATCCAGCTTTCTGCAGGCTGGTTTCTAAGAAAATCCATTATGCTTACCTGCACTTCTACCCCGCTAATCAGCCCCCTCCCTTCCTGTAGCACCATTCATTATCTCGTGATAGCTGTTGGGTTGTTTTCTGGTACATTCAACTTCAATTCCAGCTTCGGCACTAAAGTAATTCACCGTACATTCAGATCAGTTAAAAACCATAATCACAAGCACATAGATCCTGTTTAGATTAGCAACAGTGCCCAAGTCCCTCAGACAAGCGCTAAGTTTTGATTATGCCATCTGTGCACCGTACAAAGCAGCTACTAAAGACAGCCTCAGCACATAAGGTTACAGTTTGGGACAAATCCTGGAAACAAAACAACGCTGCAAACTGTGGATAAAATCTAAGGCCTGCTCAAATTTCTGGTGAAACCCCCGCTGACTTCCATGAAGCCAGGAACTACCCACCTCCTATCTCACAACAAAGGAATGCTATCATCAAATATGAATTTAAAAGTTGCCTGCACTGCTGTGGCCATTTTTGTGCAGCACGCAAAATACACATCGCTGCTTTGCAGCACTGAGCTACCAAATCCCAGGGCTGCCCGATCTGACGAGGCCACTGATGCTGTTGAACTAAACCCAAGGTAAACAAGTGTCAGCCAAACTTTTCTTTTCTCCTTCCCTTCCCTGAGTGCTCTATTCAAAACACTGGGGGAAGGAGATGGGGAGGAGGTACAGGTTATGTTTCAAATGAAAATAAATGCAGTTGTTCCCAAACCAGTCTCCAGCTGCCATTTGTCATCTTCTCGGAGCCACAATACAGGTTGTCACTACTTGGAGCCACTGACTGCCAGCTCAGAAGAGTTCAAGGACAGGAATACACACGTTACACTACTGAGACAGAGAAAAGCTGTGTGTGGGAAGCCTGTACCAGCCACTTGCACCACGCACTCGGAATTTCTGGAGCATCTTTTAATTAAATTACATTAATGAGCCAAAATAAGAAAAGCTGAGGGGAGGAGGGAGAAACAAAGACAAGACAGTAAAAAAACATATCCACCAATGGGAAAGAAACAAAAAGGAATTATAAATTATTTTCACACTTTTTTTAGAATGAATTGTTAAAAAAATACTTTAAAAGCTCTTTAAACCAATTTTTTTTAAAAAAGCAATCTGTGTTAAATACAGTATTTCTCAATGGAATGCCTTCTACCAGATTTCGCTTTAGTATGCAATGCCGATCATCTCATTCCTGGTCCAAGACTGCTGACTTCCCATCAACACTTACCACCAGGATTATCATCTTTAGGAACTGCAGAAATAATTGTATAATAAATAATGGTCAATGAATCAGGCACGACTTCACTGCTGAATTATGCAGCTTCCCTGACAGTTGCCTACACTCACAGAACCTTAAAGACTAGGAGGTTTAGCAGCAGAATTTAGAAGTGTCATTGGTAATGGAAGACACATTTGAGAAATCAAAAAGCTTTCAAACTATTACTTTATTTTGCTTCAAATCCCAGAGAAAGGAATGGAGAAGGTGGCAACTTTTCCCTCTGAAAATAAAATTAAAAGATTCTTACATATTTTAACCAAACTCCCAAACTGGAGTTGCACTACTTATAGTGAAATTGCTTTCAAGGCCACAACATGTTCAAGAAATGCAATGAAAACTGACAGCAGTGTGGATCTGCACTTTGTAAAAGAGGGTCTGTGCTTACATCTTTAATAATTCTCGTGAAAGAAGAAAAAAAAAGAAGTAATTTGGTGAAAATATCGATACGCAATTCCACGTAGGTCTGATTTCCCACACAATGTTCCTATTGTGGAGCTAGCGCTTCAGCCAAAGCTGATGGCACAAGGTACAGCTACATATGCACACAAATACATAAACACACCAATTAATTATCATAAATTCTTTAGAAACAATCAGCACTCTTAGCAGTGCCAATATACAAATGCCCTACTGAAAGGCAAGTTGCAAAGTGATTTTGCTTTCATCATAGCTCCATATTAAAAAGTAAACAACATTACTTCAAGAAAGATTTTAAAAAGAAATGGGTGATAATTTATTAAGTGTTTTGCACTACTGTTTTTCTCTTTTGTGAACTTTACTTTGGCTGGTTTGCAATGGTAGGGAGTAAGGGGAAACCAGCTGAACATAAAGTGTTTGATTTGAAAGTTTGCATCTGTAAACTTCTGAGACAGCCCGAGGGAGAAGGTGATAATCCAGTATCTTATAATAGCAGGCAGCATAGAGATCAAAGAGAAGGAAGACTTGGCTGAAACTAACTATGACTGCTTGACTGTGTGAGGTACTAGTAAAAATAAGATATTTTTGATGCTTAAGGAAGACTGTCTGAACTGCAGCCCTGTACACCTTCCACTTTTCCTGCTGTTTTGGGCTTTGTTGCAGCCACGCTGCAGTATGAGCCTCCTGCTGATATACGTGTCTTTGATAAAAGCTTGAACTAGATGTGAAGGCTTGACATTGCTACACTTGCACAGTCTTTTAATTGAAAATTCAGTTTTGTGTACAACTAAAAGTTGGGGCTTTTTCTCCAGCATACAAAGACAGAAGTTAGGAAATGATGGAAATTTAAGCCTCTTGTCGTACAAGTAGAGACCGTCTCACTGTGTAACACAGCGGTAGGTTCCTATGCTCCACCTCAACATATGGTCTAAAGTCCCAGTACTGAACACTGACTTTTTCTAACATGTCAAAGCAGACTATTTCACAAATTCTGTGTTCCATTTGGGTGGGGTTTTTGCTGATGTTCATTAATTATGCCAGACTGCAAGCCTCAGGGTGTGTTTTTTTTATGTCTCTGGGAAGACAGGCTGGCTGACCTGTATGCAAACACACTACTTTCTGTAACCTAAGACAATTGCATGTCTAGTACTGCACGTGTTTATCCAAATGCTACTTAAAACTTTGTTCTGCAATTTTTTCAGGGCATGCAACTGCCTAAGAGTGGCTAGACTACTTGACTTCAGCTTTCCATCTACATCCTATCACAATGGCAAAACAGCAAATGGTCCAACCCAAAGGTAGATGTTTCTTGAGATCAGAGAAACATATTCAGGTAGAATACACAAGGTTTGGGAGGCCCATTCACTTTCATATATGCATTATGCGGCTCCTTTTTCTTCACAAAGTATCCAAAAGGATTATGGTCTGATTGCCTTGAGGCTCACTCTCCTTTTTTTCACAGCTCGCTGCATTGCACAATGGTGCTGTTAGGATGGGCAGATCTTGGAATGATCCAGGGGTGTCACACAGATGTGGAAATGGCTTTTGACTTAATTCATATCCAACTTGTTATAGGCATGAGCCCAGGGAAAAAAACAGAAATAGCATTTGCTTATCCATATTCTGCAAATCACTTGGTGCTCCAAAAAGCACTTAAGATAGTGCTTAAATCCCACCCAAGCCAATAGCTGCCTAACATCCACTTTGAGCAGGCACGTTGAAGCATTTTGTTGAACTATGGCTTTGGAAAACAATGCAAGGCCCATTGAATACCACTGGCATGACCTCAGTGAAAAATAAAACAAGAGAAATTTCCTCCCCCCAAAATAAATGGAAGTATGACAGAGGCAGAAAGAATCACATCATCATATACTGATGCCAATTATGGCCTAGGTGCTAAAATGACGATTCCACTAAAAATAGCTATGAAAAAGTGATACTGCATTACATTGATATGTTGGGAAAAATAATGCAAAAAGGGGTTTAAATCCTATATCAAGACATCCAACATTGTTACTGACAGTTAAACCATTTGCAATTCAGATTACACCACCACCTCAAGGCTCCATGCAAATAAAGAAAAAAATAACTTACCTATAAAAACATTTTTCTAACTAATATGCTGATAAATAGGTTCTTCAAAAAAGCATTTCTTATTCTTCCTCATAAATTTCAATATGTATGCTGAAGCATGATTGCATGTTTCAGATCAGTAAGGCTTTTTTCTGTCCCTCTTTTTTGCTTGTTTCAAAGATGCTGATTAATCTAAATTACTACATATCAGACTTTTTAATTGTGAATGTTTTCAAGCCAGTGTCTGCCTTACATCTGCATTCCCATTTAATATATATATATAACCACAGAAAATACTTTGTATATAAAGCACTGAAAAACACATCACACAGAGAAGAATAGCCTGTGTTGTATATATACAGTAGACAAACAAAATTCCATGGAAAAACACACACTGTAAATATCAATGCCTTCCCATTGAGGACAGCTGCTGTAACACAATCCAGGGTGCCTGCTGCCAGGATTTTCCACATGAGTGCATCCTCTTTTAACCACTGCTCAAACACTGGCTGAAAGAGGAGCTGCTAGACTGAACATGTGTCTCCGCTCGGACGACAAACACACGGCACAGCAGTGGAATGCAGAGCAAACCTTGGGATATGGGCGGGAAACGAGCTACCCGCTGCCTACCTTTGAGTTGAGTTCCCAAACACTTTTGCCCTGGTTTGCAGAAATGGATTTTATACTTCCCAATGAGAACTAAGTATGCATGCTTGCGAGAATGCACACAGTCACAGAGATTTTAAGTAGAAATTGCCAATAAGTGAATCACAATTTATGACAACAGTACAAAATATACATCTCCTATTGCTTGCATTAGCAGCTGAGTAGAAAGGAAGGATAATCCTATTGGACACTTATTAATTTTCTTAGGTTAAAGAAAATGGATATTGGCAGAAAAATTCAGAGATATAAAATGCTGAGGAAAGGAGATGAGAATAGGTCACTGCAGAGAATCTGTTCATAATATTAACAAAATGCAAAACAAGTCATAGATTAGATAGAAAACGGAATCAGGTTTCCCTGCACAAAAGGCACCTCAGCTGCCAAAAGTACAAGAGCAATTAAGGAGCACAAATCAGCTTAAAAGCAGAGGAATAAATGGAGTAGAAAAAAGGGAAGTGCTCACTTGAATTAATGAGTTTGTAAATGAACATACACACACATTTATACATACACACATCCACAGCCTTCCACGCTGTCAAGAGTAAAGCATCCTCACTGGACATACACTAGGCTGAGGGGTCTGCTCGATGCTGGGCTCAGATGCTCTCTAGTTTCCCCCAGCTCAAAGGGCCAAGATGCTGGTTTTTTCCTTGACTTCTGCTGCATACTTCCTGCTACACCATTGCAAAAATGGAAGCCTTCTACCCAGGCTTTGTCCTAGGCATTAAAAAAACACTGTTCATTCTTGACCTATTTCTCACTGGTCAAGCTCACAAACATTCTAGATTTAAAACTCAAGATATGCACCAGCCAAAGCAGACACAAAGTCATAGTAAAAGTTGTTTTAACTAGTGAAATAATAAGGGTTTCCTTCCTCTCTGTGCCTTAGTTTCTTCACTATCCTTTAGTCTATTTTGTGCGTAGATGAGAATCCTTCAGGACACCAGAACCCTCCTCCCTCTCCAAAGACACCAACTGATCCGGTCCCTTCTCTCTGGGTGACAAAAGTAAACAAAGACATAGGTGTATGTGAGAAAGATGATATACCAATCAAGAGAAAGGATTCAAGAAAAAAAACTTGAAGGATTGAAACTTCAAGGATTTATAGGAATATCTTCAATTTTGTAAGTGTATTTCTAGCTTTACAGAAGGGCTTGAAACTATATGCAGCCTAAGTATTAAGAAAACAAAAGGTTAAAAAGAGATGCCAATACATCCTTAAGTGTTGTGATTCAGCAGGGCCTAACTCACAATTTATGACCTTCAAGGCTGGCAATGCTATGATTACTCAACCTGGCTCATAGTTGGCAGACACAGTCCAAACAAGAGAATGGAGAATCTCAGTTCCAATCCCTAATCTTTTACAGGGATTCAGCTGGATCTGATTCAGCAACACATGCAGGCACATGCTGTACATTAAACAAAACGTTACCTCCACTGAAGCTATTAAGACTCAGAAAGTACTCAAAGTGCATGCTTAACCAATTACCTAAATCAGGGTCTACATGTTCACAAGACGGCTACTCCCAGAAGTTATGTACTCTTCCTTTGGCTTAATTACCAACTCAGCTGAGTGTGTTTGGCATTTTGTGGGAAGCATGGGATGGTCAGTACCAGAATTACTGTCCAATAAAATGCAGGCTACAATATTTAGTTGTAGCATTAAACAAAACTATCGGTGCAGCTACTAGGGCAGAAGAAGCAGAAAGCATAGCCTGACACCTTTCTGCAAGCTTAGACTAACACTTTTATTTCTACCATACCTTGTCTAAGAAAATGTTTCCTAAAACTTCCAGCTCTAGCATATCTTTTGGTTATTAGCTAACCCTGCTAAGTCTGGTGGCTTCAGTCTTGGCATGATTTAGTCCTGCCACCTCTCAGGTTCAACAAGTGGGGAAAAAGACCCCACAAAACCAAACTGTTCACAATCTTAACAGAAGCCTGTAGGAATTCCACACTGATCTTAAGACTCTTTTGGCTATAAATGGCAACATCATGTAGGTAGAGCTAAGAAATACATGAGCTGTGAGATCCGTTTTAGAAATCTTGATGAAATTCCATTAAAGAAGAAAACTAAATGGAACTACAATGATGAAAAATTAAAAATCTGAATACAGGAGATGCATAAAGCGATATAACACAGAACAGAATAAGCACAAGATGTAAGATCACAAATTCCAAATATACGAGTTGTTGAGCACCCCTTGAAATACTAAAAAACTATGTTTTCCTTTAACGTTGGGAATGCTTACAATTCCCTCACTGACATGGTGGGGTGCATAGTAGGCCAGTAAACACTGGTACTTTCAAAAATAGAATCAGGTACAGTTGGATGCTAAAAAGCCCCCACTTTTTGGATCTCTTGGAATATCACCTAAGAAAGTGGAAGAGCCTCAAACAATTAAACAGAAAAGTAGCAAGAAGCAAGTATGTGTACGAGACCACATTCATTCTTCTGTGAAGCCACACCATTCAGAGACCAAATTCCTTTTGCATTTCACATAAAAATGTGAACCCCTGCCTATAAAGTTAACGGTATCACAGCATACTTTACTGTGCAGAGGACCAGTGAAGTCTGCATCCCTGTAAATGAATATCCACAATATCAGCCAGAGACGAGAAGGTAGCTGGCGGGGGGAAAGCTCAGCATGAGCACCAAGGGTCAGACACGGCTATGCACAATCAGACATTTAATGAATTTCTGCAGACAGCTGCTTACATAACTGTCAAGCTGTCCTACCAGCCCTTCAAAAGCACTGAGGCATTTCCCCTTCTTTAAGGAGGAGAAAAAAAAACAACAAAAAAAACCCCACTCTGAAAGATAAGAAAAGCAAAACTCATAAGCTGCAATAGTCGCAATTACTTATAATAGCTTATGACTACATGGATTAAGCTTTAATTACTACACTGTTGCTATTTGTCTACTATTGGATATGCGGAGAAACCAGTTCTAACCTGTCAGATATGACGGACTCATGTTTTCTAATGTTTAAAGAGTTATAGTTTGCCCTTGCCTTTTGCCAACAGTATATTTCCACAATTAAAGGAAGTTATTTTATACTATTTTAAACAAAGGTTGAAGAAATTTGCCGTAGGAACAAACTTCCTGCGTTTCATTATCCAAAGCTTTAAAATGACTGGCAAGCTTCACTTTTGAGTCATATAAGTTAATTGATGACACCATAATCATGAGCAGTAATGCTAGTCTAGTCAGGTATTCTTTCTTCCTGGTAAATACAATCCAGGATACCCTGAGGGATTCTGCTAAGCACAGATGTAGAGAAAAGCACACAGAAAAAGAGGACAGGAACACATTTTTCAACATGTCTTTTCCCCTTATTCAACTGTCGAAGAGAACAAACGCATTGTCCAATGGGGATTATAAATGAGCCTCTGCCCAAAGTTAAAACTGAACTTCTGAAAACATACATGCTACCACTTTGAATTTCATCCTTCAGATATTGACAACTTTTTTAATATATGGCAAAGATTTACAGGGGGAATTTTTTTTTTTTTAAATCATTTAAATCCACAAGACCAATTATGAAATTATATACTTTGTCTTTCCAGTGAAAAGAAGGGACAAAAGGACAAAGGAATCCAGCCACCAATTTATCCATGGATTTGCCAATTCCCATAACAAGGTGATGAACAAACCTTTACTTCCATTTGATAAAAAACTGTAGTATAACAATCTTATAGGAAGGCCCATAAAAACATATTCACCTACTTTTAATTAACCAAGACTAATTAGCACACTCTGTAAGCTTACTTCCCTGCCCATAACGCAGCAGCACTTTCCCTCTCATGAATACATCAAAAACGGGGTTAAGATGCAACAGCTTAGAGGAACAAGTATTGAAGAAAAGTCAATGATGGATTCCTACACAATCCTTATGAGATGTAATTTCAAGAAAAAGAAAATTCTTCAAGCCCTATCAGAGAACATGGATATTTTTGACATGTATACCTCACTTGTTTTGTCCTTTCATGGAGATAAGTAAAACATACTGCTGTCAGAAAAATTAATGACTTTAACTGATACTTGTAAGTCTTACGTTGTCAAAGAACTGCTGCAGTATCTTCCTCCTCATCTGTCCCAAACAGAACTGTTATATCTACTTTTCCCTCTATAACCTGGAGTAGAATATAGACAATTGCACACTGGGAGCAGATAGATGCTGGAAGTAAAAATACCTAGTTCAAGGTTAGTGTCATCTCACTAGTTAGGCTTTGAGTGAGAGTGAAATATTCATTCCCTGAATCAAAACATCCATTGAAGTGTTGTATGAAATCAATCTGAACCTACTTGTCAAGAAGAACAGAAAACATTATGGAGGGGACAGGGTGTCCCCACGCGTCAACCATTTACCAGCTGTAAAGATACTGGCTTATTACAAGAAGTGTAAACATAGTTGAGAAAACAGCCTATCATTGCCATCTCCCCTAACTATTTCATTGCTCATGTGGCATACACATGTATACTTACTGTAGGGCTTCACTTTGTTAAATTGTAGGCATTTCCCAACTTTCAAGCTTAGATATCATCTCATCCTCTCTCTAACAGAAGAAATAGTTGTATGCACCAGAGAATTTACAAAACTTGGTTTCCCAAGTGCCTCCCTGTGTGGATTGTGCCTCGTCTAACACCAAGACTGAATGCAGACTGAAACCTTTTACTTCAGTGGAGGAACTACCTGTGAGCTTTCACTCTTCCTCCTCTCCTACACAACTGCTTATGTAATGAAATTGAGTATCATTTAGATTTAACTCCTATGAAATTAAGGTAAGACCAGACAACATGTTCAAAAGCTATCTGTGGACTGGTGACATGCAGACAACAGGATCACATTGGCCTTGCGTCCCCACAACAAAAATGATGATTTATGCCGCAGTGCATGTATGTTCTGTGTATTTTTTTCTTGTTAACCTTACCTGGCTAAGGAGGTTAAAATAAGGGAACTCATGAAGGAGAAATCATCCGAATCCTTTTTTTTGTTCGTGACAGCAAAGTATGCCATACATGATGAAATTAATACTCAGCCCCCAAAAATACATATAACAAAAAGCTGTCAGCCGTGACTAAAAAAAAAAAACATTAAAAAAATGCAACTTCCCAAATTCCATGGTTTTCCAAGTAAAAGCCCACATTCTACAAGAATGGCCTCAAGCAAAACACACTAGGAGATGGCAACATAAACTTTAGGATTATCACCTATCTGAGTCACTTACACCCTGTTTATGTCTAGTTGAAGGCTCACTGATTCCAGAACTATTTATAGCATTTTGTCTCATCTTTCAAGGGTTTTTCCTCCTTCTATCAATAATTTCCAGAAACCAAGGAGATTTCTGACATGCTAAAGTGACAGAATACTATAGGTAGCCTTGTTCAGCAGCAGAATACTAAAGCAACTAATGATCAGGTCTATCAGCTTTGAAATATGTGATCTCTCTTAATAGGAAACAGGTTCCAAACTTAGATAACATGCTAAGCTGCTAACTATTTTTCCTCCCTGCATTCTCCTCTGAGACCTATTCTCACTGTGGACCTATGCTTGAAAATTGTATGCAAGGCTATGTTTGAGACCTATGCTGCAAGACTTGTTTGTGATGCATCATGACAGATTAGGATTAAAATCACTTTACTTTAAAACTATAATTCTGGAACTTTGTGCTCATGTAACCTCACCTACAAGGCAAATCAAGCAGATTCACTTTCATGTTGAGAGTAATTGGATCGTTCAAACAAAAAAACAGAAGGGGACCATGACCCAGGTAAAACACTATCACTGTCTGCCAACTTGAAGTTTTAATGCTTCCCTACAAGCGCTGAACACAGTAATTGTACTGAGTCTTCACTAATTGAATTGAACATCACCCAGCTGGCCTTTCCAGGAATGCAGTGAGCAAGGATGCGGAAGAGGGAAATGAGGCTTCTTGAGCGCTATCCTATCTCCTGTCCAAAACAAATTTGGAGAGATCTCCTACTCAATCCCTCTCAGAGAATCAACAATCTTTAAATAAGTCCACTTTCCAACTAAAATCTTTTGTATCCAGAGTTTTTAAAAGCTCTATTGTGTTTAGATTTTCTCTTATTCCCCAGCCCTGAGGCAATATTAACACTTAAGTGAGATGCCTGTAGGTGAGAAGTGTGGAATGTACTGCAGTCGTCTTGCCTAACACTTACATTACCATATACATACATATATATTTTTTTAACCTTTAAGAACAGAACAGTTCAGCATATACACACAGACTTTTTTTTTTCCCCTTCAAAAAAAGATTACAAATAGATCTTTCCTAAAATTCTGTCAACCATTCTACTGGGAGCATCAGTGAATCCTGCTGAAATGTTAAGATTGCACTTATGCCACCCTACAATGCTAATTTTGTCATCCAGTTGACTATTAACCCATGGTTGAGTAACTCAAAAGTAGGCATAATTTCGAATATAACATGACTGCCCCCTTGTGTCAAACTAGATCCCCTTCCTTTAGCAGGGGGATTTCTCACATCTCTCACTTACTTCTCTTTTCTTAACATGAAAAAAAAACCTAAAAAACAAACCTAGTTTCTTGAGTATAAACCTAGAGCTCTACAGTTCTTGAAACTATGACAAAACAAAATGTAAGGTATGGATGATAGAAAGCAATTTGGAAAATAGCAACACATATTTCCGAAGTGATACAATCCTAAATCAGTGTCAGGTTTATTAACCACAAAAAAAAGGAAAAAGCTGTTTCCCTCTCAAAGGCTGTTTTCTTTACATAATCCATTTTTCTTATAGGTCAGTTATCAAATTAATTTATGAAATCGTATAGCAAGATTGTTAGCTAACTTCACCAAGTTAGACATAAAGTGTAATTCACTAGTAGCTCTGAATACAGAAGCCTACTTCAGCATGTGTAACGTACTATACTACAACGGGAAAATTCACAAAGGACATCAGAGGTCCAAGTGGGCACACAGTCATATACAGGATATACGCTGACATTCAAAATTATTTCCTCAAACAAAACAACACCTTTGCTGAACACACTCAGTTTGTAAGTTCTGAGGGATTCATAAAGGCTGTAATATCTTTTCTAAGGAGAATTTGGTCCCGTGCATAACTTACATATATTAACACAGTAAACTTGTGTTTGAAAACTTAGAAATTTTAAATGTGTTAAGAAATATTATGATCTGCCCTTTAGTATAAGGGGCCAAGATAGGTATGTGGGGTTTATGCAGGCATCAGTAACCTGTGTGGCACCTGTGAAGCGCTAAGCAAGATTGTGGACTCAGGCCAGAGAGAAGAACGCTGCCATCAAGGAAACATGGACAGATTTTTATGCTTTTTTGCCTTTTGTGGTGGTTGGGTTTTGTTGGGGGTTTTCTTTTTGTTTGGTTGGGTTTTTTTTAACCAAGAGGGTGAATGTCAGTGAGAGCCTGTTGATGATACTGGCAGATAGCAGGCAGGCAGAGCTAGATTAGATGTTTGCTATCAAGAACGAAGGGAAGAACTGGGTGCCTTTCTTTATGAGTAGGGTAAAGGAAATGTAAAGACAAACAGACAGAAAGACAGAAAGGAAGAAGAGAGGCCCTCTGGCCGAGGAAGACAATCTTTGAAAAGCAGCACAAAAAGTGGGTCAGAAGACTGAACTAGAACTTTTCCTCCTCAAAAACCCAGGCCACAATACAGCCACAGAAAATGCCTCATTTTTGCCCATTTCACTCATCTATCAGTCTTTGGCAAAGCTAAACCAAAAAGCACTGTTATATGAATCGTTATCCAAACTACCAGGCTGCTTGCCCTTTGGCCTTCAGCACTGACGTCAGCTCACGGGTCTCCCCTTCAGTTTGCCCTTGGTGCTCTGTAAAGTTTGTGGAGCCATCAGGGACTCCCCTTCTTGCTTCTAAGGAAGCAGCCATCTCTCTGTCCTAACTGGCACATGCCCTGTGTGAGCACACACTCTAGTTAGGAGAGATGGTAAGCAAGATGAACTTCAAGGGAAGAACGAATTTCCTATCTGCAGAACTCCAATGTCTTGTCTACATACAGGAGGATGAAACACTGGTGCGGGGAGAAATGGTGGGCCAAGGTGTTCCACTGAACCTTGGATAAGGGTAACACTTTGAAGAATTGAAACTAAGCAGATGAGAATTTAATTGAACTGATGGAAACAAGCAGCGTATTCTAAAAGATCAGTATTGTTCACAGCAGATCTCACAGTTCTGTATCAGGAAACTGAAAGCTTTTGGATAGAAATGTAGGTAAGCCAGTAATTAAGGTACAGCTTTCCAATTCATTTTGCTTTCCTACTATCAAGCCCCTATCTTTCTCTTTTTTCGGTCTCTGTGCTAGATCTGTCACTACTGCCACATGCACTTTGAATGTTTTCTCCATCACGTGTAACTCCATATAGCTATCAATCTCATTTCTCTACTGCATGTTTTATATGTTCTGCATTCTACACAAATGCCCTGCTTAGCCAGAGAGGAACTGAACTCAAAAGCTTGCAGTTCAGATGTGAGTATTCCCAGATTTCAGACTCCTGGGTTGCTTTTATCCTTTCCTCCCTTTCTCTCTTTTTTTTTCTGTTCTTCTCTTTCAGCTCTTTCTCACACAGGGACACCTTACATACATAAAAAAAATAATTAACAAATGACAGACTCCTGCCATCCAAATATTTCTAATAATTCATTCTTCTCAGGGAATCTGCAAACTTTAATGACTACAGCTCCATTAGGTATGATTTATATTGAACTGCTTTTTAAGAAGTTCACACCTTTAAACTGCACTTTCCTCAGAAAAAGAGAACTCCTAGATGTACCTTGTCTCAAATACGTCACTGGTGGTAATGCTGCAAGGCCTACAGTATACATTATTTGCCAGTTCATAATTTACAGTAAAAGACCAAAAGCCTTTGGACAAAAAGACAGAAACAATTAAGAGTTCTAATAATCTGATCCTGCTGTTTGCAGCACACAGTGATTTAAAATTATTCATGTGTTTCAATGTGGAAGTGATTTAACATAATTTAGCAAACCTGAGACCTACATTAAGATGTAATAATGATGAATGGATGAGACACAGCACACACACTTAGAGAAAACCTCAGAGTCCTGCAGAGTAAAGGAAGTACCCCTGACAACCTGGCAGGTGCCCCCATATGGGTGGCCTGAAAAAAAACCCAACACACCAAACAAAAAACAAAACCCAAAACCTACAAATAGCATTTTTTTAAAACAAACAAACAAAACCCCAAAATATAAAAGATCAAGATTCTAGAGTGTAACAAAGAGTGTGGATAAGAACGCATTCCAAATTAGTATCTGAAAATTTTACATAGACAGGACTGGATTAGGTTTCTAAAATAAAAAGCAGATGGACTGAGAACACTTACTAAATTCACTAAAGAACAAGTACACTGTGGTTGCATCCCTCCATTATTTATTATCCCAGCAGCCATTTTAGGACTTAAACACAGCTATTTCTTGTATAGTTCTTTCTATGTACACGGTTCTCAGCGTAGGCTCCATATACACCAGCAAGCACAGTGCAAATCCTCTAGGACAAACGGAGCTTTCTGTCTCAGTCCCTTTTCAAGAGGAACAGGTACAGCATAACATCTCTAGACAGGACTCATTTTGGTTGTTTGTACGCATACTGCCAACACAGCAGGACTCTAAATCCAGAGTGGGGATTCTGGAAACCATTACAATGAAAGCACACCCATGTGGCAGCTCAGCATCCTAGACTTTAGGTAGGACACGAGAAGAAAAGGATGCATTTCACTTCTGCAACCTCCTTATGCTCCCAGCACAAAGGTCTTGAACGCTTCACATTCAATAATGGAGGGAATTTGACACCTGACTTGCAGAGCTAGGTGAATAACAAATGCTTCATACAAAGCTTGTTTCTTCAGTTTTTCAACCCCAACTGTGGTCAGCTAAGCACTGCTGCCAGCTCACATCACTGACAAACGGAAAACTGACATCCCGCACCGCTCTGGTGCTGTCCTGCATGTCCCACCATCTGTGGGACAGCTCAAGACAAGCTTCCGTTTTGTGTTAAAATCAACTTTAAAATAATGGATTGTGAGGATTTTCAAACCATTCACCACTGCCTAACACCTGTGAAGTCCACCACATCAAACCTACAACTTGAGAAGACTTATGCTCAGTTCAAGCACTTCTGGATCCCACTCTTACTGCAGAATGTTTTTTAAACAAGCAAGGTAGGGTGCAGCAGTCATCGAACAGAGGCTAACTTGCATGGAGAAAGCCTGTACGCCAAACGTATCAACTGGTTGCCCTGGAACACAATTAGTACTTTTCTTTTCACAATATTAAGGAATGTTGTGATATTTTGGGCTTCTCTCATAAAAATGAGGAAATAATTTTTAAATACTAGACTTATTTCTATTATAAAATAATATCCTTTTAAAAAAAAGCTGTTTTTTCACAATTTTTTGCCTTTATTAAAAAAAAATAAAATCAGATCTCATACATATGGGGGTCAGATTTTCAGCAGCATTGGCATGACTTTAGTGTCTATGATCTGCTCTCAAATTCTAGCCAGTGTCTAAATAGGTATTGATTTAAAAAAAAAAAAAAAAAAAAAAAAAAAGCAAGCAGCTACAAAGCTTCAACCGGTTTCCAGACAAATAGCTGCACTACGGGGGGTAAGGGGGGGGGAAACCATGGGGATAATTCAAGTACGTTCCACTGCCTGTATGTTAAAGGTTTCATTGCAGTGAACTTAATGCGAGATGTAGACAAACAAGTAATTTCCAAATGCGAGATCTCACCAGATACAGCACTCTGTTCACTGCCCTTCATATTTCTGCATGTAAACTAAATTTTTGTAGCTACCACAAAACATTTTTGGCATCCCCTTGTGTTTTCCATTCATACACAGTTTGAATTATGGATCTAGCCTGCCTGAAAGTGCCATCCCTCAAATAACCACCGCACCTACAAAACGCAGCACAACAGCCTCTTGCAAACCACAAACCACATAATGAGTGTTATGTTTCTACTGTGCTCTGCTCACTTTGTCATCTCTCTGCAGGACATTATGTCACACTGAATATCCCCTGCCTTTATTTTCAAGGCTCTAATTCATATGGACCCTAAATTCCTAAAAGATCAAGTCCCTGGGATCCCCACCACTCCCAATACCTCCCTTTTTCAGGAAGGGTGACACTGCTGTATCAACGACACTTCGCTGCACAAGAGATGGGACTTGGCTGGGGGGGAGGCCCCTGACCAAAAGGACATGAAGACACACCAACAGCAACAACAGTTACCACTTTCTGATCCATTTCCCTTTTGACATTATATTTATGCATTTTACACTTGGAGAAAAAGGGAAAAAACCGAACACAAACACATCAGTTTTCCTTGAGAAAGACAGATGTAGAGGAGTAACTGGACCCAGCGATGACTAGCTTCTGTATTTATTTTTATCCCAAGAGGCACTCAGTAACCACAGAAATGGGCGTAAAACAGGAACCTGAGAAAAATAGAGACCAAAACACAAGAGGTCAGGTGCTTAGCTTTAGTTTGCTAACAGGCTGGCAACTACTGTAAAGTATTTAAGGTATTTTGTCTGCAACACAATGAAAATGCTTTAGCTTTTCCCAGTTTACCTTCCTACCGTGAGTAAAACAAAACATACAGTTCTACACACCAGAATGACAGAAAGTCCCTGAGACACTGAGTTGAAATCACAACTATTTTCAGTCCTTGCAGTCACATGAAGAGAGTAAATTTCAGTCAACAGCTCCATGACCTCCCATGGCCTCTCCATCCAGGGCAAGGACCCAAGGCCAGGCATGTTGCACTTCATACATCCAGCATCCGAGATGATGCTTAGAGCTCCCTACTTTACAGCTCTGCCTTGGATTTGGCAAATGTTTCAAAACCTTCCATTGGAGTAAGCTTTGCTACATCAGGAGGGTGCTAAGCATACTTGACCATGTTTTTAACTTTGGAAAAAAAATTCTCAATAGTGATCAGAAACAGCAGCTGCAGAAGAAACTCTTTAATGTGTCAACGCTGTAAAAGGTTTTCCAGAGAAGTACAGCAAGAGGAAAATACTACATTAATTCTGAACTTCGTCCTGGGTCATACTGGGAGCAGCAGTTACTTGTGAAAAAACCTGCAACTACAATATTTATCTTTGTAAAACACTACGGAATGAAGTTAATAGGAAAAATCAACTTGGGTTGATAATACATTCGAGCAATTTTCAGATCACTTTTACCCACAGAACGTACGGCATCCAATTTCCTGAACAATTACAGTATTACAGAAGGTAAACTAACCCATTTACACCTTTTGGAATTGTTTCCCTGTGTGTTAATACTGTTACAAAATGGTATTCTCCTTCAGCATTGCTGTCCTGTTGCACTATTCAGTAATATTTAAACCAGCTGTTGATTTCCATTTTTCCAACAGAAAGCACTTTACTACAAAAGATGCTCTCACAAGGCCTTATTAGAAATTAAATGTTATCCAAGTATTAAAATACAAAGGTCCCTTGGGTCACACATGCTAGTGGTTTTTAATATCATAATGTGTCATGCCTGGATTTAATAGTTGAGCCTGGAATTAGATGATTAGGTCAAAAATACATTAGACAAACTATTTGCTCGTTACACTGTGTTGGGTTCCAGCTCTGTCTGCCACAGACACAGATATCCCTAACTACACTCACATCCACAGCCTTCATTTCTCTAATGAAAAAATATGTTTAAAAATGCTAACATTTTGACCAATATTAGAATTATAATTTTGCTAAAAATGCTCATTCACCTGCACATGGAATAAATCTCAGTGGTCAGCTATGTCTCTTGGTTGGCACATATTGATCCTGACAGGCATTCCTACAACCTTGACTGCTATCAGATTGACTCCTGCTGGAGAGCCGTGATGCCAAATCCAGGTATGTTTGCTACATTGATTTAGCATAGTATATGAGCATGTGTGGGCTTAATGTTGCCTGCAGATTTTGAAGTATGCTAATTTGACTGCTATTTAAAAGTATTTATTACATTTTACAACTTCATAATGAATATTTTGTTACCATATTAGTAGAAAACTATTTCTTGTCATATAATTAATAAACCATTAAAAAAAACTTCTATCCCATTTATCGGATAAAATAACTCCCAGAAGAAGTGTGCCCATTATAAACTACTCAAGTTTTTAACTTCCTTTGGCACATCCACCACATCGAAACAAAAAGTAAAGCCATCCTCCATCCTCATAACAGGAAGAAAATGTTTATTCATGCTTTGAATTTTATTTCTGGCATTAAATCAAGTTGTTCATAAATTTAACTTTTTAAAATGCTAGATAAAAGTGGGACATTTTTATTGTCGTCGCCCCCCCGCCCAAAAAAAAAAAAGTTTTTGCACTTCTTATTCTGCATGGTGCCTAAAGCAAACAATGATAAAAGTTAGTAAGTGGGGAGTTGCTTGTTGTTTTTACAGCATAGGAGCCCTGTACTTCTGAATCACTAAGCAGCTGGAGTCTGGTTTAATTACTTAACATCAATCAAGATGTAAACCAGCACTTGGAGACCAAGGAATGCAACGTTCATCTACAACACAAAAGAAATAGCTAAGCTATCTTAGCTTCTGCCTAGACAGTTTGTACACTAGGAAAAGTCAACACATTACTTTTATACTATGTCAGTAACATAAAATAGCCAAATAGTAATTTTACGCTGTACTTGAATACATCAGTGACAATTTTTAGTAAGGGAGAAAAGATCATGAGAATATTATTTCATAAAGGCTTGTAACCTGTAACACAGAACATATTTGTCCAGTACTACCTTCTGCCAAATAGCAGCACCAGTATATGATAACACTTCCCTCTCCAATAAATAAATACATAGAAAGTTAAAATAAAATAAAAGGAGAGATGAAATTGCAAACTCTAGGTTCCTGCCTGAATTTTTCACCTGTTCACTCTCCAAGCTTGTGAAGTACAATTCTTTTCTTGTGTTTTTGCCAATATTAGCAACACAGCACTGCAATGCTGCATTCAACTCAATGGAGTGCTACAGCCTGTCTTTCACAAGATCAAAGGAGATGATCTAATTATCCCTTCTGGTCTTCAGATCTATAGATGTAAACTACACACTCTATCTAATCTATGAAAAAAGCAGCCACCCACCACAGTACACAAGAACTTCTCCCTAAAGATAAAAGAAACGAGTAACCACATGGGACAGATGTTAGCCACATTACTTATTGCACTGTCGGAAGCAGTTCAGTGCTACAGTCTGGAGGGTGAAAGAAGACACCATGAAGATCTGCCCAAGTCTTCAGCACACCTCAAATAATCCATCTATAAAAACAAAGATTATAAATAACTACCTGTATTATGGAAGACACAATCAGCCAACTTTTGCCAACTCTGTAGCAGACATCAGATGCAAACCACAGAAACAGTGCGTGTGCTGGGGTCCCACCTATTAGATATTATACAAACACAGAACAACAACAGTCCCCAACTCAAAGAGCTTCCACTCTAGGAGTAGGATGACAGATTAAATATATACAGACAGATAGATGCAATAGTACCTGGAAACAAGGTATCACATTTGTCTCAGCACAGCAGTGGCTATACTACTCTTTAGGTGCAGGGAAGATTCTACAGTGCCTTTGAATCGGGGCAGCTGCACGTGAAAATGCACAACACTGGTACTATTAGCTCATTGCTACAGTGGGAATGCCACAGCTATTTTGACAGTGCTTCTAGCTGGTATCAATACCCATAAGCTAGAAATAAAGTTCTTATAAAGTATAAAATACCCATTTGCCTTTCAACATTTGAGACAGGTTTGCTTATGTCCTGCTCTACTACAACCACCTAGCTCTTGAGCTGCAGACAAGCGTGCAGCCCCCTAAAACTGGGACTACCTAGAAAACTGTTAATTTCTTAACTTAAATCAGAGACACTTTGAGTCCTTTTTGGTGTCTGTACTGCATTGATCATTGCTTACTTAAGGGATTAGCCATATTCAGGACTGGGTTGCCACAGCTCTTTCCCCTCCCATGCAACATCCAACAAGAAACCAGAATGGGATGATGACACTGAAATCATTCAGTGTCTTGTTTACCACTGTTCTGGAGTTTCCTTCTGAAAAAGAAACTTTCCTGATTCTTGTTAAACCAGCTTTAGGGACACTTCATATCCTCAAGTGGCTCAAAACAACTGAATAGATGAGAAAAATCAGATTCCTGATATGTCTGGAGTTCTAGGGTTGATTTCTATGGACAAGTTTATGGTCAATGTATAATGAAAACACAGGATCTAATGACGCTTTTCCATACCAAAGTGAATAACTCACGGAAACAGTCCTCCCCCTTTTTAGCAAACTATTAAATTAGCAGAGATTGTAAGCAGCATTCCTAAGGGAGTTTGACAACATACTGAAACTTGCCAAATGAAAAAGGGATGCTGCCCAGCATACAGAAAGTACTGAAGACTTTCCTGTTGCAAGTTAAATAAATGACTGGAACAACAGCACATAACAGTAACCAGCGATGTTTGAACATTAAGCTCTGGTCTTAACTCAAGCATGTTCTTACATACAGTTGCTGTCACTGCTATTCTTCTAACATGCCCTGTCATTAATGATAAAATGGACCCCATGCAAATCATGGTTTAAATATTGTTAGCAGTGTTTCAGAGAGAATTCTTGTGACAGCAGAAGTCAGCCGCTACATCTAGCCACTCAAGAGTGGAAAAGAAATATTTGCTCAGACTTCAGAGGGTCATTTTGGTATATAAGAGAAAGATAAAAGCAGGAATCTTATACAATATGAGCTAGCAAATCAAAGCAAATAGGGATTCTACTCACTGATAATCCAACAGAAAAGAGACAGTTATAAAATACATTCAGCACTGTTTGTTCCAAGCAATGTGGTTATATCTTATGCCAACAGATTATATGCTGGTAATTAAAACACTGAACACCTAATAAAAATCTTAAAGAAAAGAGAATATTATTTCCAAGGAAAGCCAGTGGTAACTGCAGCACCATGGACACTGCACTCGGTGTTTACCAGCACACTTTATTTCAATTATTTCAATTATATTTCAAAGTGCTCAAAAGCATTCATTTCATTCAGAATAATCCATCTGTTATAATTTCCTCTTAATCAGGAAATTATTAAAAAGCACTAAATTTGTTTGCTTAATTATTGCATCTATCCTGCTGTTTAACAGATAAGGGTTTATTTTTAAACACACCTCCACCACTGGAGCCTCCCATTTACTCCTAATACAATGCCTAAAAGACTCTCTACCACACCTGAGACGTTGACAGAGATAGTAGAGGAGACAAAGCTGATGTCACAACACAGAGTTTTTTCAGGATGGAAATATACTTAAAAACAGAAAGAAAGTGCTTTTTGTTTTTAATCTACTGCTTTATTTTAATGTAAGCCTACTGTATTAAATCTAAGATCACAGCAGTATGCCATTGCAAGAAAGCCTCCATTGAAAAAGTGTTTTATATGTATACTGACAAAACCAATCCTTAACTAATGAAATGTATTTTCATCACCCCAATAAAGAGGTACATAAAACATGTGGGGAAGAGTCATTAAAACATCAAGAATTATTGTTATTTTGACAATATAGACAATAGCACGATCACAAACGTGCAATGTTAGCAACTGCTTTCAGCAAGAAATACATTCCCTGAACTCAGCTGGGTCCACAGTAATTCTTTCCAAAAAAATTAGAAAGGTGTATAGGAAGTAATACCATACTCACAATTTAAAGATCAAGAATTTTGCCAACAATTTGCATAGTTAGAGAGTATATCGGTTTATATAATCTTACAACAGCGAGTACTCCTTTGGTACAATACTCAAGGTGACAGAACTAGGTATGAGTTGTTCAAGGGGTCTTCCCAGTTTCTTTAAACTTTGTGAAAAAATTGAGCTACTTTTTATATATAAAGAGTTTAAATACAGTATCCAGACATGATCTCTGATTTGTGTTTCAATTTCTGCAGTAAATTTACAATACGTTTAGAGGTAGTATTTTGCTAAAAAGTTACTCTTATTAAGAAGCAGAAATACCAAACATTTACACATCAGGACTGATTAAACGAACCACTGTCTAATGAGCTGCTGAACCCCAAAGAATGGGGAACTGTAGAAATATCAGACATGAATTTATTTTTTATTCAGTAGCACTTCTGAAAGCTTCATGGATAATGCAGAGCTCTTTTTAAACTGCTTCAAAGAGGTGAGAAATTTATATAAATATATATTAGATTGAGAGTTCTTCATTATTTTCTTCTCTCCCTTTTTCAGCTCAATTCCACCCACTTCTCCCTCTCCCTCCCATTTGTACGCTTAGGAGCTTGGTTAATTTCTTCTGCTACTTCAGCTAATGCCTAATGTAAAGTTAAAAAAGGTGCTGAAATTAAACAATACAAACACAGGGAAAGAACCTCTTGGTAGCTGAGGCTCAGCTACAAGTAGCATCAATTTTCTGTTGCTTTAAAATGCAAACACAACAAAAGACCCAGTGAAGTGAAACGGGGAACAGGAGACAATACAGGAACGCACTGATTAGAGAGAAAGAAAACAGTGAGAAGTCCAGAGGTATCGCTACAGTCTAGTTTCCTATTTCATTTGTACAACAGAACAGACCACAACAATCATTAAACAAACCATTGAAGGGCCAAGCCTTATCTCAAACAACACACTGTGTACTGCATTCTTCAAACTTACAGTTCATTTTATAGGCGAGATCCATAATAGCTAATTACAGATTGCTCTGCTTGAATCTGCATCTTTTGCTTGTAAGACTTGGCACATAGAAGGGAAAGTGCAGTCACTCTTCCATGCACTGCTATCTTATTTTATATTTCTGCATGCACCTGCTGCAAATCTGTTTTTTCTATGACATTTTAATCACTTTTGTGTTTGAACATCAGCTCTCAAAGTGCTTCTATTATTTTTGTTTCTTCAAAGTGGTAGTGACAAATGATTAACTGGTATAGTAACCTTTCCACATGAAAGATTTCCCATTTCTAATTCCACAGAAATAGGGCTACATTTAGTACAATGTTTATTTCAAAACAGATTTAAAATACAGCCAGAAGTACATCCTGCAAGAAAACCCACACCTGCATTTTTATTATTAGACACAAAAGCAGTCCTATTAAATTTAGTGAGAATATGCACCTACGTTTACAAAAAGAGAATAATTTTTACATAAACAAGCAAGGCACTGAAATTTAATTTAAAGGGTACTTTGGGCCTAGAAGCCTAAAGCCCTTTGTCATAAGGGCTGAAAGATGGCATTTTCTTTCCATGACCTAATGGCAAGTGAGGAAACAAACTTAGTCTCATTCTTTTTTTAAGCCACAACGATGCCACGTGTTTGCCTGTCAGTAACACAGTATGCACCCCACACTTAAGCCAGATTTACGCTACTTGTCAAAAGGAAATATTTTTCATACTGTCAACTAAAAGTCACTTTCCAGTTGCATGTCTCCAATTAACTGAGTAATATTTACACATGTATTTATGACTTTCAAAAATTAATGTTTATTCTAGAGTCACCTTTCTGTGGTTTATGGATAAGCAAATTCATCTATTGCAATAAATATATAATTGACCAGGAAATAGTTCTATGAATCCCAAATCCAAGCATCCTTAGATCAAGTGTTTTATATTATGCTTCCACTTCTGAAAACTGTCTTCATGCTTCTGTTCCTCTGATAGAGTATGAATTGCTTTTAAGACCTGAAACTAGAGATATTTGCACTTAATTTGACTTTTCCGTACTAATTTGTTTTCATAGCTGGTGCTTTTTTTTTTTTTTTTGTTAAGTACTTGGGTTTAGACTTGCATATGGTTGCTTATTTCCTTATCAACAAATCTGGAGCAATCATACTGTATATATGATGGCTGTAAGGAAATAAAACACTCCACAACTGGGGACATCAGAACAAGCTAATTAATCCTAGATTCTCTCAGGCACAGCATAACTTTCAAGTCTGAATTAAAAACACACAGAGACACAGATCTGAAATGACTAACCAGCTTCATTATCCAGAAAAATTGCACACAGAGATACATCTATTGCACAATTCTAAATTTGATCCTTAATTCTATGCCCACATGGTCTAACATGCAGCAGAACCTACTAACATGTGTAACCAGCTCATAAATATTTGTTCCCTAGGACTTTGAAATGAAGAATGAAAAATAAGCATTTGTCTAAATAATTCATGGCAATTGACTGGTCTTCAGCATGCAACAACATGGGTACCCAGTAAAATGCAGCACAGCAGCTTGCTTTTCAACCGCCTCAAATGCAAGCAGAATGCACAACCCCAATGTAAAACAAGCATTAGAATATTTTTCATTTAAAAATATTTGAGACTGTTACCTGAATGCCAATACTCCAACTGACGTTACAAAACACAGGGTTTTCACTAACTTTTTGCCAAACCCTTATACCTATAGGCTGATCTGGCATTGTTTCAGGCCTGCATACAAAGTACACATTTCTAAGTGAACAGTTCTCAGGCTCTACAACATTTGGGCACCTATACTTCAAAGAGACACAATTCACTTTGGAGCCTCAGCTACCAAAAATTTTATCCATTTTTGCATTTAATGCAATTTATCCAGTTTTGAATCTAAACCCAAAGGCTTAAAAGAAACAATGACTTTCATTTTCTTCTCTTCTAGCAGAGACTCAATTCAAACCATATATGGGGACATGTTTTGTACCATCCCATCACTCATGACCTAGAGCAATCTAGGGAGATTTCAAAAAAGTTACAACCAAAAATTAAGGAAATAAAAGAGAAATATATAAGTTACTAAAAGACTAGGGTGTTAATTTAGTAAGGTTCTTCGGTTGATATACATTACCTACATCCTAAAGTCTCCCACAAGTAGTTCACAGAAAAAAAAAATCTCAGCTGCTACACAAGTTGGACTTAAAAATGATAGAGTACCTTATTATTTGAAACACAATGAGAAATTACTAAATCATTCCCAAATCCAAACAGGATAATGAAAAGTCCTAGCACCAAACCTTCTTTCTCTTAAAGAAAGCTTGCAGTGTTGTGGTAAATTAAAGTTTAAAAAAAGCTATGTAAAGGAAACTTCTAGATCTGGTTTTGCTGCTCCGTTGTTCTTGTCGAAGGCTTGAGGAAATTTATGACTTCCTCCTCCTGCTTGTACCACTAAGAAATCTTCCAGAATACAAGTCTCCTAAATCCTCTGTCTACAAATATATGTACATTTAGGTGATTCAGCTGAAAACACAAGTCCTTTTGTTTGGGGGCAGGGAAGACTCCCCCCAAACCCACTTTTTTTAAAAAAATGCCCTTCTAAAGTGGCTATAAAAAGTACATTTGTGCTTCTCTGCTATTTATAGTGTATAGGAAGAAGGCCTGAAATGGCAGCAGGCATTTCTGCATGTTTTGTACCTCAGAAATACAAGTATGCCAAGAATTTTCATCTGTGGTTTCACTGCAGAAATCCTCAGATTTCTAGGAATAGGAGGGGGAAAAATTGTCTCATTCCTCTGCTAGAGGACATACTGTCACACATCTGCTATGGTAAATAATAAGCATTTGTCAGGAGTTTGAATTAAACAATGACAGAAGATTATTTTTTTTTTAAAGGCATTTGAATAAAAATCTTTTACAATTCTCAATTTTTTAGAATAATCTGATAACCTGGAGATAACAGTTTAGTATAAAAGACATGTGGAAAATCTTCTTTTAAAAGGACAAAACCCAACAAAATAAAAAATACAGGCCTATTTCAGATCATTTTTATGTACCACAAAGCAGTAATAAAGATCAAAACAGATCTTTTCTTCCAATGCAGATCATCATTTGACGGTTAGAGAAGGTGCTGCTGAAATGGAAAGGCTGGTATTTCATATAAATAATATTTTTAAATTTGCACTTTACAGCTATTCCACTTGTATGGTGGAGTGAGTAATATAATTCTCAACAGGCAAGTACTCCCACACATTGTCTCCATGTGAAAATCTTGAGGCTATCAACCACCAGCTGCCCCAAGACATTAGCTAAAAACTAAAGCCTTGTGTCACAGCCAAGTGAACTTTTCTTTAGGTCAACATGTAGATTTACTGGCACTCAGAACAGTATACACCAGCTTCAAGGTAAAAAGAGTTTGACGCAAATATCTGAGATAGCCCTATCAGCTCCATATTTCAGCTCCTCCCACCTGAATTGGCTTCTCTTGTCTAAGTCAACTAATGCACAATTCAATAGCCTTGACTTACTGTGAGATGTGAGTTATAGGGGTCAACAGTGTCTCACCCTCCAGGTCAAGCTCATCGGCAAAGCTGTTGGTCCTGATGAAGGGTCCTGTGTTCACATCTAAAAACGTGGGGCTTTTTTTCACTGTGAGGAAACACGCAGATAACAGTTAAAGCAATAGCATTCGGCTTTTTCAAGAAAGGTCTACCACTCATTTGGATCTCTGAAATATTGTATATTTTAACAGAATATTGAAAACAGAAGATACTATTAAAAAATTGCATATACCACAGAGTTCATGAAAAGTAAAACTTTAACTCTTCTTCTACCCCAAGAATTTCAACCTCTGCTGAAGACTTAGAGCTAGGGGTTTTTTTTCTTTTTTTTTTTTTTGTTCGTATGCCTTATACACTAGAATGTAGGGTATCCATATCACAGGCAGCTTCATGCATTATAAAACTTATTGTACAATACTCGGCCATACCATGGACCACCGCTCTACAACAACAGCGTATGAGTGCAATGCAATGACAAGATCAATTTCTTTTTCTATCATCTCTACTTCATGTTTTAGTTTATAATACCAGCTTCTGGGGTGTAATTACTGTGACTAAGATCAAGAAACCAGGCCTAGATCAACAAAGGAGCCTAGGGATTTTCACGGTGAGGAGTCACCTCCTGCCACGCGCTGTCTGAGCCAGCCTACTGGCTCCCAACCCCTCTCACACTTAGACACAAGGATGCCTCCTCTTTGAGCCCAAGCACGAGGCAGGTGGCAAGATGTTCAGTTCATCCAAGATGAAGTGCTTAGTGAGAAGGCCATTTCACAAAACTTCAGATATTGAAAGTTTTCAGTGGCAAAGTTACTTGTATACCAACTTTCATGCACCCAAGAAATTAGGCAGAGTATTACACATTTCATTTTTAAACTCAGGCTCCTAAATTCTGCCAGACTCTAACATGAAGAGCCCCAAGTGCTTTCTCCAGCATGGTCCTAACATTTGGTAGAGAAGCCACAAAATTTGCATATAAATAAATCCACTATTGTATTTATACATGATTGTAAATTAATTTTATAGAGAATAAAAACCACCAGTAAAATTCTGTAGAAATCATAGGTAGATTCTGAAACCTCCATAGAAATCTTTATCTGTGTAACTGGCTGGATCATTCAATGAAATAATTATAATGTTGTAATTTATGAAGTCCCTACTGTATTACATAAAATACTTTATAATATAACAGTAAATAATGCCCTGCCAAAATGCAACATGAAAGCTAAAGGAATACAGCAGAAATAGCTAACTTAAATGTAGCTGAATTTAATGAGAATGGAAGTGGGGATATCAGGAAACAATTTTTTTAAAAAATGCAACCATTTTACTCAAGTAAGTAGATCACTTCATATGGCAGAAATGGATTTGAACTTTTACAAATAATCAGAAGAGAAAATGTTATTATATCATCAGGCACATGGCCATTCAAAATTACAATGGGAAAGGCTGCTCTCCAGAAATTATAATAGGAGAGGAAGACCTGTGAAATCAGTAAAAAAAAAAAGACAGACAAATGCTAGGAGATAAAATTATTAAAAGCAGGAGCCACTTAAAAATGAAAATTCTACAGTAAGTTTTAGCTAATGCTAGCTTCCTATTTTCCTATTTTTGGTTTTATTGTCATATTATTTAATCACTTTGCTGTAGCCATCATCCAACTTAGTGGCTGTAAAACAAGCAAAATAATTCCAGATTCAGAGATGCAGTAAAATGTCTTTAAAACAGATTCCTTTTGGCTTTCACTAAATTAATTTTTACTGCTTTCATTTCTACATGACACAAATGAAACTTTCCCAGTTTCTAGGAAAGGACTCACAGCCTTTTTAATCTTCCTGATGACAAGTGATAAAACTGCTGAACCTAAAACCATCTAGAGTGTTTGCTGAACACTCACCAAACTGTGCTTATGAGAGACACAATTCACACAGTAAACAAGTGTATTTGCAGAAATTGCTATTCTTGGATCATTCACAGTTACTGGTTTTTAGTTTCATGGGAGGGGAGAGAAGGAGTGGCACAATGAAAAAGGAACAAGAAGTCAACACTGTACCTCAGCCTCTTTGAAAGTGCCATTATCTGAGAACACAGAGATGAAGAGCTGCTTAATACGAGGCAAACATGGTATCTCCCTCCCTCTTTTTATTTTAAAATTTTCTAAGTAGATCATAACCAAGACCAGTCTGTTCTGGTGACCACTGCAGCTCTCTGCTCTTTATGCTCTCATTCTTAAATGTATGTTGCTGCTTGCAACATGAAGGAGGAACCACTCCAAAACACTACCATGCAACCTGCTTGCACAGAGAGAGAAGGGACCAAGAAAAGAACATGGCCTTAACGAGAGCTTCGCTGCCACAAAGTGCCTTGAAACAAGGCTCAAGTAGAGCACCAGGGAGCATATGCTGCCTCAGCACTTTTTTTTATTTATAAAAATAAATTCATAGCCATTTGACTTTGGAGGAGCCTTTCTCACAAAGGAGTGTTAAAAAAAAAGTATGTTAAAAAAAGACACTAAATTTCTAAATAAGTAAGCTAAAGGAAAGAAAGGAAGCTTTAGAAACTCATTTTCAATGGATAATAATGAGTGAAAAGAAACAGGCAACAGGTGTATCAAGGGATATTTACTATAATTCAGGGGTCCCCAAGCTTTATTTTCTCTATTTTTGGTGGGTAGCAGCAGCAACTATGGTAACAGCCATGACTATCCAACTGATAATGCTGAGCCAAGTACTACTTTGAAATGGCAGAAAATACACTCCCCACAATGGGAGAGCCCCTGCTTTAAAACAGAAACTCTGAACTTTCTGGAAACATTCCAGGTCAGGCTAGATGGGGCTTTGAGCAACCAGATCAAGTTGAAGATGTCCTTGCTCATTGCAGGGGAGGTGGACTAAATGACTTTTAAAGGTCCCTTCCAACCCAAACCATTCTATGATTCTATGAACTTTCAATCGAGGATTATAAACACAATAACAAGAAATTACTGATAGGTTTTCTATATAACCAACACAACAATTTTATATACAGTATATAAAATACATTTATATACATGTATGCAGATGCTTTTCTGGTAGTGGGGTATTTGGCTAGTAAGACAGAAAATATTTTGCAGTTTCTCTGTTGCAAGCACAGACAAAAAATTTAAAACACTTTAAAGCACTTTTCATGGAAAAATCTGAGTTTTAATTAATGCATTTAGAAAATAAGTCTGTTCTGCAAAAAAGATTCTTTTTTTCATTTAACCACTTGCAATTTACAACCTGAACAACTTTCCAAACTCAAAATTCTACTGACATGCCTACGCTTTCTTTAAAAACCAGCACTATAATTTTCTATGCCACAGCAGGCAACTCCAGACAGAGCATTGCAAAGATTTAGTAGTTAACAAAGGTGATGGAGCAATGAAATATTATGAGCTTTACCTGGAGAGGAAGGAGCACTGGAAGACTGCTGGTCTGCAGAAAAGGATGGCCAGGAGCGCTGACAATCTGAGTCAGAGTAAAGATGCACATAAAATAAGGAGAGATGGGGGGGGGGGGGGGGGGGAAGCTCCAGATAGGCAGCTGAGGAGATGAAGGCATACCTAAAATATAGTATGTTGTACATGACATCTTTAAAAACAAAAGAAAAAATACTGAGGAAAAGACTTTGTATGAAACTCTTGAAGTGTGCATTACATGTCAGCAGAATATTAAATCACCACAAGGGGAGGCATCGTTGTCCCTTCGAACCCATTCTTCATGACAGTGTCACCTGCTGCAAGATATTCCTCCCTACATGCCAGTCCCATTTTGAGGAAAGTGATCTATATGTTTGCCCCTTCCTTCCTGACTTTAGGGTTTCCTCAAGTGTTTCCCTTTCCAAAGTGTACAACCTCATACGGGTCAGACCCCTCTTGCTCTGGTTCATACTGTTCACATTGTAGCTAGCTCCCAGTCAGATTTCCGTGCTGTCAGGTGGACGGACCAGTACTGCCACCCACGTTTGAAGCTGCCTGACACATCCCATAAAAAGCATTTGAAGCTGCCCACTTCAACCATTTAAGCCAAGTGTCTGCCTCAAGCTGAATTTCTTGGGGAAAATTTTCAGGCAAGCAAGAGGAGTCAATGACGAGAAAGAGACTCAGCAAAACATAATGTTTATGCTATGCTTAGTTCTTTTTAATAGTTTTATCCTTTTAATAACTATTTCATTAAGAAGTGCCTGTGGGACAGAGTGGTATTTTTCAGAATTGTTGCCTTACTTTCATGCAAAGAGAAAAAACTCTTAAAATATAAAGGTATTGGTGTTAAAAAAATCTGAAAAAAGGCCTCATTTTGCAAGCGTTCTGTCAGTGCTACGCATGCTCCAGCCACGGCTCTTGGGTCTTTGCTGAACTGATGATGCCAGGAGAAAGGAGGAGGGGAGAAAAGGAGGTGGAAATCTCTGGTTGCACAAGTGTACTGGCAGGGAAGCCAGATGGGGGATCCAGGAGTGTGAAGACTTGAAAATAATTGGGCAGCCCAAAGACAGAAACAAAATTTATTGAGTATGAGAAAGCAGCATATGGATATGTGACTAGAGGCTTTCTGAGGATGAAATCAAAGCTGAATGAGCATCCATTAGTCTTGTACTTCCTAATTTCTTGTTTCTGAGCTTTTGACTTGGCAGCTTCAGTTTTCTGCGTAGGTAATCTTATCCACAGCAAGTACAAAAACACTCCCTCCTCTTTATTTCTTCGAGTCAGTGTGAGAACAGTGTTAGGTGACCTCTTAGGTTCACTGAGCTCACGCTGCCTGGCTAGGAAATAGAAACCGAACCATGGTGGCTGGCAAAGCTCCTCTGATATTTCCCCAAGATGAAGGAATTTCTTGTTCATGTGAAACAGGTGACTTCATGGCTCTTGCTGCTTTTCTGAGCTTGTTCTACCATGCTCAGCCCCAACAGAGTTGCACCGCTTGGAATACAGGAGAAAAGTGGAAACTGGAAAATGGGCAAATCAAGGATTGGTCAGGGGGAGTCAAGGAGATTCAGTTTGTTTTCTGCTTTTTTACCATCTTAATTGCACCTGTGCTCCACGTGGGTTCAGAGGAGAAACTGAACCTTGTATTTTCAGACAATTTAATCCAAGCCTGAGCATCCTTGCACTCAATCACTGAAAAGAAGCCTCTATTTTCTTTAGTGGCTGTAGAGCAGACAACTTGCAGGTGGCTTACAGCACTCTCACTAAATCACAGAGTTTTTTTGCCCAGACCTAGCTCTAATCCTAGACTCTTTGGGGAACACTCAATTGTTAAGAAAGTGCCTAAGCAAGCACATTAGAGACATCACAGGACTACATGGCTGCTTAAGTGATCACAGAATCCAGACAAACAGTAAAATAAATTATTTAATTTATGGGTCCCCATCTGTTCACAAATATCTACAGAGCATTTTTACAGGAACAGATGTGTGTACTTCAGAACGCACAATATTGGAGGTCAAATCTGGAAGTTTTTCCTCCATCCCAATCTATTTGTTTAGAAATTAATTCTCAGCTATATGCTCAGATAACTTAACTACTGGATGAATCATACCTTATTTATATGTACATTATCTTTTTCTATTGGTTATATATACACGAGCAATTTTTCTCAATAATAAAAAAAAAAACAGAGATCATCTACTTAAATGAGTGCTCACTTTTCTCTTTGTAAAGAAACCGTTGGTGCAATTGTGATTACAAGTGTGAGAATGTACATTTTTGTCTGTTTTGATCTCCTTGGCTGCAAAAGATTTCTTAGAAACTATACGGCACTAGACACACATGAAAAGCACTGCAAACACTACATGGTCATAAGCTGGCATGCCATAGATAGAATTATTTTCCTCAACTTACCAAGCAATTTTAACATTCCTGTTTGTCCTGTATACTTGTAACAGTTTAGAGAGAGCAGAACACAGATAAAAAAGAAAAAAGATAAGTGTCAGAAGAAATTAGAGAAAATCCTTTTATTGAAAGCTATAGAGCTGATTTTTGAAGTTGCAGTAGTAGGCTTCCTGCTAATCACATTGTCCTTTAATCAGCTTAGAAACTTAATGATGAAAGGTGGGACTTTACAAATCTAAGCATTTGTACAGTTCATTCATTGGATTGTTTTGAAGAAAGGTATCTGTAGTCAAAGACTGAGACACAGACTAAACTTAGTACTTGTCCACCTTTTAACAGCTATGTCATTTCTACAACCAGATGCAATTTTCAATCATTCCTTAATAGAGGCCAAGAAAAAGTGGAAAAGCATGCATGTTACAGAACAAGACAAGACAGAAGCATATCAAAAAAGTACATGGAAGGTGAGACTTTCTGCTTGAATTGAACTCTGCCTGGTGCCAGCCCACATTTCTATCTTATTTTAAAGATCATGAAATTTAATCAGCTCAGCCAAATTTATGAGGAGAAAAAAAACATAAGTACTTAAGGTATCCATAATCAATAAAACACACCTTAAAAATTAAACCTCATTCTTGCTGCCAAAATTTGAGCAATACACATTAAAAGCTTCTAATAAAAGTACATTTGTAAAAAAGCCACACTGTAAATTCAGAGTTATTTTGGAAGTTCATTACAGCTAAAGCAACTATAACTAAGCTATTAATTATAAGGTGACTATCAGAGTCCTTTCTTCTTTTTCCTCATACTGTACCGTTTTGTACAGTGACAGTTAATACAGATGGATCTACATTCATCTTAAGTACTTCTGCTTTCAAAATTTCATTCACAGCCTACTCCACTGAGCAGATGACAGGAAGAAGCACATGATAGTTTCATATAGCAGACTATGATCAGTGCAGCCAAGACGTGTCAATTCTTTTTGGTTGAAGTACAAGCACAATAGTAACACATCCTGGGTAAATTTGACGTGGAAAAGCTGACAGCTAATCCCTGTAGTTTCAATCAATTGCAGAATTGGGGAATGTATGCACCACCCTCAGAGACAGTAGCTCTTCTGGCAGGCAGAAATGACAAATAATCTCAGTTTGTCTGCAGTGAAGCATGCTTATTAAAGAAATGGTTGAACCTCATCCAGACAAGCCAGCAAACAAAGTCAAAAAGCAAAGTATTCTTGCTTTAGAATGACAAGAGCTTGTTCTGTCCTCATCCTTTCTCCTACAGATATTAAAGAGGAACTGTGTGTAAATCACTAATAGAAGCCACTACAGCTACTGCCATTTTATAATGGAATTTCTTACCAGAATTTTCATAAGCTTCAAAACTGAAATCAGGTTTCCTGTCCTCCGTCACATGGTCATAAGTGATGTGTGGAACAGTTAACATTCTATCTGGAGAAGAAGGCCCATTGTCCTTGTCTAACTTAAATTTCTTCTTTTTAACCTAAAAACACATGTACGTTAAATTACTCAAAGTCACATTTAGTTACATTTTCAGTAGTATCTTCAATAATAATGCAGTCCCCAATGACCTATAATCAGTCAAAACAGTGCCTAATCAATTACGTTTTCATGATGCTACACAGTGCATTTCTAAATAAGATTGACCCCCATCTTGCCAAAACTGGCTAATCACTAGAATTCTGCACATTGTCATTAGCAAATCCCTTGCCTGCAGTAAAAACATCTGCTAGCTCTGTGACAGTTTATATAAATCAAACTATTCTAGAATATCTTCACCATTTTATGGATGCAATACATCATACCTTCAGCAAAAAGCAAATGGATATATTGCTACTGAACGCAGATGAACCTGGGATACTAGGGAAGCTTTTGCACAACATCCTCTCCTTCCAGCTTGGCAGTCCTCTGTAATACTCTTACAACAGAGAGGATGAAGTATTACATAATCTAAACATTCTGACAAAGGGGTTTTGTTGCTGTTTTTAAAATAAAAAAAATTCTTAACTTATGGAGTCAGTTGATATGAAAATACTACCATATGTAGGCACAAGATGTCTTCACCATAGAAGCTTAGAAAGCCACGAAATCATAGCTAAGAGAAGCAGTAGTTTTGTTGTGGTTTTTTTTTTTAAACAAACAATTAAAAGTTACTGTTTTGGAAATAGAAATGTTCTTTTTTTTCCTTTGCTTATATAGTTTTCCAAACAACAACAGTAAGTTACTGACTGATGCGCCTGAATTAAGTCATTATTGCTCTTTTCCAAGCCCATAGATCCATTAAAAAAAGTTAAGATTGGGAACTGAAGCAAATTAAGTTACAGTTTAAAACATTTGTATACTGAAAATCTCAAAACTGAAATGAAAATAAATACTTTGAAACCAAGTAATAATCTGTAAAACAAACATAACAAATAGCCTCTAGAGAGTAAACAAATTCAATCTAATTTAAAAAATTTAGATTACTGTAATAGGAAATGTTAGTTACTGGTACCATCACTGATTTCTTCGGTTTTGGACTGGGTGACAGCAAATGATAATTTCTGGCAGGTTTTCGGATGTATATTTTCCATGTAGAAGAGTCTGGGTTTTCTGCTGCATAGCATCTCCATGCAGTCTAGAACAAATGTTTTAAGCAACAGAACAATTGAAGCAATCGGATTTGTAGCTATCTGTACTAAAAAGTAACTTCCAAGTAGCATGTTAGTCATTCTTTATTTAATAGTATTCTTGAATTTCCCTACTGGAAACATAAACTCAGCATGGTTTAGAATCCGCATTTAGTAAACAGAAACCACATAGTTTGAACTGGGCAAACCAGAAAGGAAGATCAGTCTTTTCAAGTGCAACTTTTGTTTGCATTAGCAACAAACAAATAGTAAGAGAGAATTCTAGACTGGACTCAAAAGATTGGGTTTAATTTTCTTGCTCTGCCCCAGTTTCCCTCTCTGACCATTCTGCCCATTGCATCCTGTGTTTCAAGCTCCTACTCGGAAAAGAAAAAAAAAATAAAAAATAAAAAAAATCATTCTTCCCTGCCTCACAAGAGTACTATCAGAAAAAAAAAACCCCAACCAACCAATCATGATGTGGTCAGTAGGGCTATATTCATACAAAGAAATAAGACTGAGGGCATGAGGCAACAGCACCAATGGTTAACCAGGAGCCAAAAGCCAAAACCAGTCCTCCCTCCTGCCAACCACCAATGATTAAAGTACCATGTTCCAAGACAAAAAGGAGGAAAACCAGGCCTAGGAAACAAGACCAATCAGAGACAAAACACTACTGCATTCTCACTTAATTGTGTAAATATATCATCAAAGTTGATTAATAATTAGTCTCCACATTAAAAAGGCAGATCCTCATTTACAGACTACATGAAAAAAGGACACACAGACACATACACAAAATCTAAAGTGGGAAAGGCCAGAAAACACTAAATGGAAGAAACAAAGCAAGGCAGAATGACAAAGGAAAACAGACAGCAGTTGAAAAGTAAAGGATCAGACAATCACCATGTAATTCCCGCCACGGTTAATAGGGTACTGGAAGAAACAACTGGTCGCTAGAAGATAAGAAGGAATACAAGGAAAAAGTATCACTCATTTCAGCTGTTGTCACCTTGTATTTATTTCATAAAATTCTTGGTTTAAGAATAAACTTATTGTAAATTATTTGTAGAGCATTTATTAAACTGGGCCTTTAGAAGTCCAAGACTATTAGTAAATCATAATTACCAATATTAAGAACAGGTAGTCAGCAACTCATTGTCTATCCTCCACCCCTCCTTAACATTTCAGATAGAGCCAAGTATAACATTCTCGACATGCAATCTCAGGCTTCCCAATAATTTGGGGTTGATTTCCCAAAAGAGTCAGTGGGAACACTAAAAATCCATTCACAGAATCATGGAATGGTTTGGGTTGGAAGGGACCTTAAAGATCATCTCGTTCCAACCCCCCTGCCATGGGCAGGGACACCTTCCACTAGACCAGGTTGCTCAAAGCCCCATCCAGCCTGGCCTTGAACACCGCCAGGGATGGGGCAGCCACAGCCTCTCTGGGCAACCTGTTCCAGTGCCTCACCACCCTCACAGTGAAGAACTTCTCCTTACATCTAATCTAAATCTACCCTCTTTCAGTTTAAAACCATTACCCCTCATCTTATCACTACACTCCTTGATAAAGAGTCCCTCCCCATCTTTCCTGTAGGCCCCCTTTAGGTACTGGAAGGCTGCTATAAGGTCTCCCCGGAGCCTTCTCTTCTCCTGGCTGAACAACCCCAACTCTCTCAGCCTGTCTTCATAGGAGAGGTGCTCCAGCCCCCAGTCATCTTCCTGGCCCTCCTCTGGACTTGCTCCAACAGGTCCATGACCTTCTTATGTTGGGGCCCCCAGAGCTGAAGGCAGTACTGCAGGTGGGGTCTCATAAGAGCAGAGTAGAGGAGGAGAATCACCTCCCTCAACCTGCTGGTCACACTTCTCTTGATGCAGCCCAGGATACAGTTGGCTTTCTGGGCTGCAAACGCACATTGCCGGGTCATGCTGAGCTTCTCATCAACCAACACCCCCAAATCCTTCTCCGCAGGGCTGCTCTCAACCCACTGATCACCCAGCCTGTATTTGTGCTTGGGAATGTTCCGACCCATGTGCAGGACCTTGCACTTGGCCTTGTTGAACTTCATGAGGTTCACACAGGCCCATGTCTCAAGCCTGTCAAGGTCGCTCTGGATGGCATCCCTTCCCTCCAGTGTGTTGACCACAGCACACAGCTTGGTGTCATTGGCAAACTTGCTGAGGGTGCAATCAATCCCACTGTCCATGTCGCCAAAGATGTTAAACAGGGCTGGTCCCAACACCAACCCCTGAGGAACACCACTTGTCACATGTTTTCCACATTCTTTGCAAAACTGTACCTTTTTCTAACCATGCAATCCAAACGAAACACACTGAGTCTGAAGATTTTTGGCTAATCTCTGGCTATAACCAGAGCCCTAAATTTAAACCTTTTTCACATTAACTCTGGGACTGTTTAGTTTCAAGCATAAACTTTACAGTTAGCTACTGTTTCCATAAAGAGCCTGACCTGGAAATCCACATTCACTCATGAAGCTAGAGAAATAAGTCATATGAGAACACAAAAATGATACAGCTTAGGTGTACATCTAGATTTCTTTTAAATTTGATCCCTATTGCTTTTAAAGCTACATGCAGATACCAAGTGAGGGAAGAAAAGCTGGAAAAAGCTAGAATGAAACAATAATACTTCTCCAGGGTGAAAAGCTGGCTCCACTGAAGTAAAGGATAAAATGTCATTGACCTTACTGATGCTGAACTGCAACTGTATTTTTAACAGAGTGGATCAAAATGTTATCCTACATGAAAAAAAACTGATTTTGCAGAATCCCAGTGGTTCCCAGCCACCTATCCTGGAGCTGAAAAATTCAGACAAGATTTTCCCATTTAACATTCTGACTTAATTCTCCTAAATTTGAGATTTTTAAGAATTTATTTGTCCCAACAAAAATAAGCATATTTGACATTTGTCTTTACAAGCAACAATGTCTTTTTTAAAAGTACAATTTTTCATGAAGCCTCCTCTCTTTTTTTCTCTACTGCAAGCATAGTATTTCATAATATTTTCCCCAGGTAAATTGTTCAATAATTGTTCAATAACTACACAATAGCCTTCAGTTTTGATTTTAACCAGCTGAATTAAACAGTTTGTACTGATTTGGGAGGGAACTTTTCTGCTTATTAGCTTACATTAAAGGTGGGATTTCCAAAACAGTTTGAAAGACATGCATCTGTAACTCCTATACAATTTTTAATGGGAATCAGGCACGAAAATACTACCAACAGTTTTGAAAAAAACTGTAAATGGAAAGAAATTATAGTATGCAAAATACAGGAACTCGGTACCTGTATGAGAGAGGCAGCAGCTGGAATTTGACGGTTAAAATGCTTCTGTCGTTGTTTCTGTTGTACCTTTAGGGCAAAGCCTGAACCAAGAATTCCCTGTGGGAAGAAAGAAAACACAGATCTAATTTTTTTTAAGGGGGAAAAAACCCACACATAAGCTTGCCAAATTATGTTGTATTAATAAACTTCTATTCAGCATCATAAAACCCAACTAATTATTTAGAGGAAATGACTTAATACTGTTAAGTTTTTAAACTCAGTATTACTTGTTGAAACAAACTATGAATGCTATCATGCCCTGATCCAAACTCTATTTAAGTCAGCTGGACTCAAACACTAAAGAGCGAGCAGAAATGATATTTCATACCCTCTAAAAGCCTCATAAAAGCTTGTGCAGGGGAACGACAGAACAGGGAGAAATATTAACCTGATGTGCTTAACTTCATTTTTATGAGAAATAAAGCTTTGGCATGGCATGATTCAGGTCACAAGAAAGATCTTTGAACTGTAGTATGGTAATTTCTATTTCCATATGTTAACGCATGCTGGGAGGGGAGGACAAAGAAGAGGAAAAGGAATATTACAAAATGGTCAGGATTTCAGCAAGTTCAACACAAGGCCATCTAATCCACTCTCAGGACAAAGGATATGGACTAATGGCACAGGATGGCATACAACCCAGAATGGCCTCCAAACGTAGTATAATAATAAAGTCCAAAATTAAGTATAGAGGGAGTCATTTATGCAGTCATTTCCATAGCTATAGACATATTTAACAGAGGTTTTAGTAACACGCATGAAATGACATCTTCTATAAATCAGCTTACATGACTACACCTACTCAAAAAAGTGTAATTCATTTTCTCCATATGGTAGTCAAGGTGTCAGAGCAGCCAGTGATCTTGGCTCAACCTCTAAGAACAGTATTAATCATCAAGTGTTTTGAAAGGAACAGGAAAGGCCCTTCCTATTATGTTCGTTTAGCAAAGATCAAAGAGTTAATGATGCTCAAACATCACTTATTTGGGAAATGAAGGATCATTGCTAGATCCAGAACCCATACCAGTTGTGTTTAGCCACAATTACTTTTGACTGTGATCTCAGCCAGTTCCCCTTATTTAAAACAGCAACAAGGCAGCATGCAGTAGTTACTACCTATCAACTATTTACTGCTAGAGCTTCAAACCCTAAATTTCCCCCATGGGCTAACTCACAAGAACAACTTAATTCAGTAATAAAATCACACAGATAAATGGGTGTGTGGTGGTGTTTTACTTCTACAAACGACTAGGGAAATCTGATAGGTAAACCTAAAAGCATTGCTGTGAAGGTGGGGCTGCTACACAATTATTTATAAAACATCTTTGCTGGCATTCAAGTCTGAGGGGAAAAAAAAAAAACAACCCACAACTCTTCAGTCAAAATAGTAGCTTTTGGCATTTTTCTTACAAATCATTTCATTTACCAGATCTCTCTTCTAAACAAGGAATAAACGTGAAAGAGATTAGAATGAGGAGGGGGGGAAGAATATGCTTTAAAGGCAAACTGATGCTGGAGAGTCTAAAAATCTACACTTAATTACCCTCTTCTGCAAAAGATTGCATACCTTTAAAGTAAGCAACAGATTTTAAAAAGCCATTGGAGTTTTAATAGCTACTGTTTCACATTGTGAAGAATTTTTGTGACGGTACTGGAATAAAAGCATTCTTCTCATCCATCCTGTACTTATCCCCACCACTTCCCTGCCACAACTACACTAGCATCTGCTAACACAACTGTTCATGTCACTGAACTGAAAAACTTGCTGAAAAATAAACATCTTAACAGCACATTTCAGGTTGCACAAATGTTTTAACAGCACAATTCAGGAGTAAAGCTAAATTTGTGAAAAAAATACCCTTAATTACCATTAGCACTAAACATTTTGGGTTTTCAAACCACAGTCCAGGTTTTGCTGATTTTGACTTTACCCTTGGTACTCAAGTGCCTTGTTTCTTGTCAGAAAGTACCTGGGAACCCATTTTCAGTGCAAACAAAGTGCTGTAACACCTTTAAAAGCTCAGCCCTATGTCACTTTTGGAAATAGGACTTTGGCCATGGACAGACGCTAATTTGGCAAAGAGCTGCATCAGTGTCCCTGGCTGCTTATTGTTGTCTCTCTGCCAGTGACACCTTTTCAGCAGCTTTGCTAGAAGGATGTATGAGAACTCTACAGTTCGCCCTGGACCTAATCAGTTGAGTAAAATATGAGTGAATGCCTTAAAAAGACAAAACATCACCAAGTCACTGAGTCCAAAAGTAATTAGCATGAGAAATAATTTCCTTTACCCTTCTGAGATGGGCAGAATAAGTACTTTGAATTAAATACCTTTTTCTCAAACACATACTAAATCTAGTGTTGCATACAATAAACACTGCATATGCAATTTTTTTTGGTACTTCTAGAAGCTCTTTTGCTACTACAATCTATATATATTTTAACTACAATGTAGAAGTTTAATACAAATCTTTCATAATATCAGGCTAAATGAAAGGTTAAAGAATGAATAACAAAATTTTCCTCTGATGACTAATGAGTCAACACCAAATTGCCAGCAAAAGCACAAGATAACCTACCGCAGGTAGTGCAAAAAATGAAATTGCAAATACTGAAAAACAAGATGCAATCGTCTTTCCTATCCAGGTCTGAGGCACTTTATCCCCATAGCCAATAGTTGTAACAGTCACCTGTAAAGAGAAATACATAGCACATTACAGCAAGTATCAATGTGGTCGTTATGGGTTGTTGTTCTTTCTTCCTTTTTTATTTATTTTAAAGAAACACTGGTTGCATTCCTAACTCTCCCAGTGACAGTCTGTGTGACATTAATGAAGGTAACTCTCCTCTCCAGGTTTGCTTCCCCATCTGTAATAGATGGGAAAAGGTACAGGAAACTGAATTACAATAAAATACACGCTTAAAATCTTGTAAAGTAAAACCATTAAGTCTTCATGACTGAGGCAACTATACGGCATATGAAGTTACTGGGATATGGGTTGCCTGCCCACGTCATACACTTTCCTTCGGGGGAAGCTGCCAACAGTTCTGAATTGCTCATTTTCTTTATGGGCAGGAGATGTTTGCTGAGAGGGCTGCTGCATAGAAAGAACATACATATACTGTAACCATGGACTATGACTGGGGTCAGACATGAAGTATTCTAGAAAATAATATTGGTATAAATAGCAAGAGAAGCTGAAAATTTTCCATGCAGTAAAGATCCTGAAAACATAGTCTAACAAATCACTAATTCGTATAACACATCAAGAGCAAGAACAGATAATTTAATGCACGCATGCAGGAAACATCTGTTGAGTCTGGGTTTCAAAACACTGAAGTAAAGATTACCACCACACTGAGGTAGCATAACAAGGCTTAATAAGTCATTATTTGCATGAGCTCAAGGAAAGAATGGATTTGTTTGAAGCAGAAGGATACATTTGGCACCTGAGAGCAATTTAAATTCACCTATGTCACAAGCTATTTCTGAATTTGGAAATTAAGAGAGATTTTTATCTGTGACTTTGAAGAAGGCTAACCAAATCAGAGCATGTGAAACCACATGAAGCTCTCAAGCAGTTGAAGCACACCTCAACTGCTGGCTGTTCAGATTTTCTTCTGACAGTAAGGGCTTCAGCTGTCCAGGACACAGAGGATGTTAGTCCCAGACAGTAATATACACAGGCCATCCCCACCTTGTCCTGCATTTGCTCCTAGTTCACCTGTCTGCTGTAATGCACACTACCCAGCAATTGCAGAAACGCAGGCAATACCTAGGGCAGCATCTCTAGGGAAGGAGAGAAGGGGAGGGCAGATTTACGGAGGCAAGATGTTTGTTAAAGGGGTGAAGGGATGGAGAACCTGGATTTGGGGAAATAAAAGGTCATGAAAGGTGCTTCAGGAAAAGCGTGGCTATTGGCCACTTCAATAATTGTCCATTCCTAGTAAAGGATGAGATACCAGAGGGAAATCCTGTGGATGTAAGTTCTGACCTGAGCTGTACCTCAGAAACACACAAAGCAAGCCATCCATACTCAAATGGCCCACCTTCTAAGCAATGTCATTATGTGTCTGTCAAAGACATGACAAACGGACAGTTCTAGCTGCTTGACATGTTGATGTTAAAAGTTTAGTGCGAGTTGCTGATACTCAAAACAGTCAAATATTAGCATTTAATTTTTAATACAAGTTTTTAAAATGTGGCTTATTTCCAAAACTGTTTCATATCCTACAAAAGTATTTTAAGAATCAGCAAGGTGAATTAAGTACCCAAGTACCTCTGCCTGTATTCCTGAAAATGCTGCTGAAACACCACCTTAATTCAGGGCCTGATGAGGAACTGAAGGGATGACATTATCTCCTTACCTGCATAAGAGGGTCAGTTTAAAAAAAATCCTAAATTCTAATTACAATTTCCTGTTCAAAATATATAGTATAAAAAAGGAAATATAATTATGGGAATAGTGATGGCTTCCAATGCCTCCTTCCATAAAAGATTGTGAGAGAAGATAGTGGGTTATGCTTCAGTTTTTGAAAAGATTTACAAATTGTCATTGAAAATTTTTATCAACTATTCTGTTACAACCTTAATATCATGTTGAAATAGATACATTAACTAGAAATGTGAAAAGAAATAGGTACTTTTGAGCTGACTGAAGTACAACTGAAGAAAACTTCGTACACAACTAAGAAGTATTTGTCACCCCTTTCCCATAACCCCCCTGCCCATCCCTTCCGAACTGGTCCATATGAAGCATCACTGACACAAGAAAAGTATTTTCTGTGCTGTTTGTTTAGGATTTTTTTTTTTAAATTTTGGAAATTGGGTTGCAAATCAAAGTGTGTGTCTAAGTTAACATTTTTCTCTGCCCTCATAACTCTAATCCATCTACAAATGCATTGTATTCCAAAATTACATTTTCTTTTTTCCCCAAGATATATGCCATTGAAACCTTACGTGCCAAGTTTCTGCCCTAAATTAAATTTTACAGCCAGATTATAACCCCCTAAAGGGTACAATACTAATTTTACAGTTGTAAAATAGGATTTTATTATGGAAATACTGACTCAACTTCTACTCTAGCATAGTAAATATGTTGGCATAATGAAATTAAATTGATACAAGAGCTCACACATTAAAATTTCATTGAAAAGCAGCATGTAAAACTAATTGTTTTAATTAGGAACAAAATCATATTCATCCATTGACTATTTCAGAACTTTGATCTGCTGTACATCACCACAGGCTTTGGTATTAAGACTAATCTTGTTCCTATTAAATATGCATCAATAGTCTGAAGCAAAAATCCACAGAGCAAGAAGAAATAGTTAGTCAGCACTGAATAGGGAAGGGATTTTATTCAAGGCTATCAGGCTAAAGTGAGCACAGCAAACTAATCAGGTGAGTAACAATGCTCTGTTGATGAAATTCTTTCTGTGTGCCTTGCAAAAATTTGGATAAACAGCTACAAAATACAAGAACACATGATTAAAAAGGCAGACATCACAGGACTGAGGGAGCAAACACAAACTAAAAGATTAAAAAAGCCAAGCGTTAAAGCAAATATGGGAAAGTCACCTTCTAGAAAATACCTTAACAACTTTGTTTCTAAATTTGCAGCACTGCAACTTCAAAAGCAATTGCACTAGGTATTGTTTTGCATACCAAATACCACTCAGAATTTTCTGACCCACTCGCAATACCCATCTTGATTAATTCAAGTAATACTAGAACAACATCCAGTGATATACCAGAAACATCAACTGGTTCCCTAATTTCTTTGCAACTGAGGTCTAGTAAATTGCAAAATAGTTTGAATGCTCTCCTGTGTGCCTAAGTGTAATGAACACATTAGAAGCCTTTTTACAGCTTGACATCTTATTCTGTCAGCTGCATTCATACAAGTTGAATATAAAGTCGAATCTTTCCAAGTTGCTGAAATCAATGCAGCACAAGTGCAAACAGATTAGACAGTCATGCTTTTATTTTACTGTGAAGTATGCAATCTATATAAAGCTAAAAAAAACCCCAGCTATCTTTCGATATTTTGGTTTCTTTTCCAAATGACATTTTTCTCCACTGTGCATGTAAGGATGTTAGCAATAAGAACCGATTCACACAACAGAAATTCCACTTTCTGCTGCCAATCACCTCTATGTACATTGCAACACTCCAAGAAGATTCAAGTTACATCCTTCAGATGAACAAGTTAAGAGACTATATTCTACAGGACACAAATGTTTTGAAACATTGGAATTAAAATTGTAATCCAAAGCTGAAGAATGGATTCCTTGTCACTACTATTACAAACATTTAAAGGGGATGTTTAGATTATTTTTCTCCTTAAAGTTTTGAAGTCATTTCCATAGTTATCATTGCAGGCTCACACCATCATTCTCGATGCAGTTGAAGTACATAACTAAGACACAATCACATCTGAAGGGCACTGAAATACTTCTAATAACTTAGGATATGAAATGAAATGGAACTACACAACCAAACTGCAAAAAGAACAAACAGAATACATTAACTTCAGTGTCATGTCTCTCAAATAGTAGATCCTCAGTGCTGCCTAGCCATCCCTCTTGGATCTTATTTTAATGCCTCCTCAAGATGTCATTTTCAGCCATCCATCAGTTCTGACCAAATTACTGGCCGCTCTAAACCTCCTAATCAAATGGTAGCCCAAACTAAACATCGGCACTTGTGAGATTTCAGAGATAAAACTAGAAGAGTCTTAAAAAATAACCAACTGATGAAAACTAAGTTGAAGCACTGAGCCTACCTAAATTTGCAAAGTCTGTTCTGTGCAATGAAAAAAGGGACTACAGCAGCTTTAACCAAGTCAGTAAGAATACAAAGGTTGAAGGGATTTTCTGGTTGCTATTCCTAGTTTCTGGCTACTTCAAGTCAGCCACGTTATGTCACCTCGTTCACTATCTCTTGAAAATGCAACTCCATCTGAAAATTAATTGGCTTTCCCCTCACTGTACCTGTCGGGATGTTATTCCAGAACCTCACATTTTTAATGGTACCAGACATTCCTGTAGGCTCCTGTCTTCATTTCTGAAAGATGGGATTTCAGCCTTGTTTTTCTGTTCCACTGTTTCACGGTCTCAGTTTGTCCACCTCCCCTTTTCTGTTGCCTCACTCCTGCAGTACAGCATGCTGCAAAGGCCGCTGAATCCCTTTCTCAGTGTGTTCAGCCTCAAAAATAAAAGCTGTTTTCACTTGCTCTTGTAAAATAGTCTATTAATCCCCTGGATCACCATGGCAGTAGTTCTCAAGGATGACACGATACAGGACATAAACTTGCATAAAAATAGTGAGAATTGTTCATTATTAGTGAAGGTATAGGCAAAGTGTTCTGGTTCATCCAAGTTTTGTTGGTTTTTTTTTGTCCTTACCCCCAAAAGCACGCTACCAAAATACAAAGGTAACTGAATTAGGAAAACATAGTCCAGCAAAAAGACTTAAAACCTCCCAGGAAGATGGTTATTTGATCATTTTTTTAATTTGATCATTGTTATGATCATTTTTACTTGGAGTAAACAGACAATTTTAGGTCTGAACTCAGTAGTAAACATATACATGGACACAAGCAATAAAACTCATAGGAGATCCAGCAGCTTTGTATCCTAGCCTGATAATTAATCCATCATCAGCTGTTTAAAGTTTACAGTACAGCGATACCCACTTTCTTTGGGAGGCTGCAGTGTGCCAGCCCTTCTCTGCTCGCTGATCAGATGAATGGGAAATGGTGGGAGGTCTGCCAGCCACCATCAGTCACACTGCTGGCAAAGTCAAGAGCCAGCTCTGCCTAGTGGACTTGACCTCACCAGTGTTGAGCTCGAGCACATATAGGTCTTCATCTAGAGTAGCGGAGTTTCTCTTACCTAAACCTTGCTCAACAGACTACTTCTGTACAAAAAATGTCAGAAAAAGCAGGCAGCTGGAGTAGTACCCTCTATATCTCAGTGTGATATCGAAGGAAGTGCTGGGGTAAGATATCAACATATGCGGATAGTTTGACTACAATTTCTAAACTGTTTGTGGAAATTTTGCAGCTATTTATATTCTATTCAGTATTAATACTATATTACACCTCACAAAATATAGTAACTATACTGAAAAGAAACAGCATTATCTAGGTACAACAAGGGGAAAAGAATGTTTGAGCATATACAAAGTAGCCAAATATCTTAGGAGGGACATTTTAAAACCTCTTCCTATGAGGATAATGCTAGCCATATGACAGAGGAAAATCAGAGTGAAGTTAGTTTCAGCCTCCTACAGATCCACTTCAACAGGAGCACAATTTGTGCTAAGTATTGAAATTTAAATGAAAGCTAAATTCCTTAATTATAATTATTTTTCCTAGATCCTGCAATAGAAAATTATCTATATTTTGAAATACTTTACTTTTGTTTCATCAAATGGAAACCAAGTGTTGAAAATTTCTGCATTCTTCTAGACATAATTTTTTTCCTAGCTCTTTGATATCTTTTGGTAAAGGTTTAAAGATTTGGGAATTAAGAAAATAAGTCCCAAGAGCGTTCTTTACATGTAAGAATATCTTCATCTGTACTTTGTAAGTAAGAATTTTAAAAGGTTTCTCTGCATCTACCACACAGATCTTCATTAATGAGAACAAAATGTATCTGGAACTGCTCATGGAGTTAAAGCTCAGAGATGAGAAGGCAGCTGCAACATGCATAGATTGCATGTAAAAAGCATTTTAAAATACTAACCCTTGCATCTTCTGACCCCTCTTCCAAAAATTCTTAAAATAACCACCACCACTCCCCAAAAAACCCCAAACACTTCATCCCAAAAATTAGAGGGGGGGGGGGGGGAAGGAGAGGGGGGGAAGGATATAATGGCCTATAGTTGGTATTCTTGACTTGTAAACCACAAGAAGAGTAAAAATGAAGTGTCGCCTTCTGTCTAACATTGAAGGCAGTGTATAGTCCTCCACAGCTTTTTTAATTTAGGAGGAGGGAAAAGAGGGTTCTGAATAACACAAGATCCCTTTTATGTAGCAATTTTTCAATATTTATGTTCAACTATTTATAAATTAAATCAGATCTGTTCTAATTTAACAAAAGTTCTATGCACATGTATTTTCAAGTGTATTTCCCTGCAACTTTTCAGCAAAGCTTTCCCACAATTTTGATTTTCAATTTATATTAAGCACATACTGATAGGCTTTACTAAATAGGAACATGGTTTTATGTATGCTCAGAAGCAAGCAAACTTATGAATGTTGTGTTGAATTCGGTCCTTGGTGAGAAAGCACATATCGATGAATTAAAGGAACAAGAAACTCTTAACTAAAGCTGGTACTTACAGACAATTGCTTGATCCAATTCAAACTAATTCAAAGGAATGGGCACAGTGTAATATCCATGCATGGCTATATTCAATAATTGCTTGTGACAAATAGTGTTCATGATCAAAGAGACTGTTAGCACAATCCACATAATGGTTTTCCTGAAGGATGTTTGTTCAGATGTGAAGGTTGGATTGTGTATCATTCAGTGGATATCAAAAGGAGAGCTCCCCTCGGTCTGCCTGAGGCATGATTGAATTTAATGCTGGGGGGGGGGGGGGGAGACAAACCACAAAAAAAAAAACCAAACAAAAACAAAAAACCCCAACCAAACAAAAAACAACACAAAAAAAGCCCCCCCAAACCACACAAAAAACCCTAGAGACAATGAGACAATACATTCCCTGAAGGTGGTCATCTTTGACAGATTTGGTGGGAACATTTAGCATTTTTTTTAATTTTTTTTAAGTGGTTTTTTGGGGGTTTTGGTTTTTTTTTTTTAATTCTTGTTTTTATTGTCCAGAATCTATACTAGGTCTTCAAGACTGTTAGTCTGAACATGAAGGACAACATAAGCAGAGTAATTTTGAATATGGGCACTGGGAAGCTGAAAGATGCATCATGTTACTTGTATTTTACTTGCAAATATTAAATTTGTCTTTTGAAAGACATACAGATATGCAGCCATTGGCAGAATTATTTATATAACATGTGCTGCATTCAAAACCAGCAATAATACAGACAAATTTTTATACCACAAGGTAACCTTAGGTTTCTTCAAGAATCCTGTAAACTGGAATGGTGAATAGCTACAGCCCAGAGTTCTCAAGGAAATTCAAATAAAGCCCAGGAGGCCAATTTACATATGGAAATGAAAACACAATATAGATTTATAAATAACAACAATGACAACAAGGAACACTTAATTAAAAGTTATGCACCCTATGGGTATGTCTATAGTCAGCAAAGCACATTAATACAAAAGTACCCAAATCCAGATGCAGTTTAGTTGTAGCAACACAGACCTTTTATATGGTTTACTTTATGCTATGCTACATATTCTATTGCCGCTACCCAAAGAACTTGTTTAGCAGTGCAGACATAAGCTGAGATAACAAAAAAAATGTTGTAGAGCAAGAAAGGGGATGTGGAAACGTTATCAGGTATTTTTCTTTTAGAACTATTCTCTACTACATAAGGTAAGTGCACTTTTAGAGCAGTGAGATCAGCTACGTTGCCAGACAGATCACGTATCTATGACAGTGTTTGAGACAGGAGCTGTGAATTACCCTCTTCTGCGTGTCCAGTTCAAAACAGACTGAGACAGGTTTTCAGTGACAAGAATTTGTGGCATTTAAGCGATTCTGAAAATTCTGGCTAAAAGGTAACCAAAACTTTTGAGACCTAACACTTTGAGAAGGTTTTTGTACGAGTTTGAGACCTTCACTAGGAAGCATTCAGATACTTAATGACCCCCCACTTATTGCCCTAATTTTAAATGGCTTTTTCCTAACAGAAAGCATGAAGAATATTACAGTATCAAAATACCAGAAATGGACAGACCTGAATCCATTTCAGTTTTGTTTTGCTAGATCCTTTTAGCAGTTAGCAGAAGTGTAGCATCTGTGTTTAGAGCAGAACAAGGACACTAAATTCCATTTTTAATATTAAAGAAGTTACATTATGGGTTCATTGAATGCAGTCTCACACTTCAAGTGTCATGCTGCAACATAATAGAAGTTATAACAGAAAAAGAATATTACCATAATTAAACTTATTGATTAAAGAAGTTTCTTGTAGTTAGAAAGACAAAATAACTGGCATGCCTATTAACTGAGCAATAATTCCCTGAAAGGAGAATATTTCAATATCCTGACAGACCATATTGCTTCTGTGGAAGGCTTCACTGTATTTTCAGTAAGCCAGTCTGGTCTGTCACATACTCAACTTTTAATGCCAACGCCAATGACAACATGTGTTTTTAAATGCAGCTACATCTGCCACTGTTAATTACCAAGTCATCTGACTGCTATACTGGAAAATAAAAACACCGTGATGACATGAAAGCATTGAAAAAGCTACTTGCCAGAAAGCCACTTCCTTGTGCTACACAGCAAGTTTTCTGATCCTAAGAGAGGCTGTATTTAACCATGGCAGACAGCAAGAGGAAGGACTTCTGCAGCAGACCTTAGTAGCAACCTAAACAAAACCTGTTGTATTAAAAAAAGGCTACATGTGTATTTCAGCACCAGGAGACCTGCAATAGACTTGGTCATCAATAGACCATTCCTTCCTGAAAGAACAAGTAGTACTGTTTGTAGAGAGAAGGCTATATAAGCACATACACGCAGAGGTTTATTAAAAAAATATTTCTTAAAAAAATATGTTTTATTAGTGAAATGGAGGTGTTAGTCCTATCGCTCTTGTACATAAGACTTAATAGCAGTCTCATTTTTAACAACAACAAAAAAAAATGCCTTTTGATTTAAAACAGCAAAGACAAGACTCTAGAAGATCAGCACATTTTGAAAATGCAAGTATTGAATCATTAGTGATGCCTATGCATTTTAAAGATCTGTAGCATTTAATGATGACTGTTTTATTAAGCTACATACAGTTAAAGCAGATAAAATCAAGTCATTGCTTGAATACTAATGATAAGGAAAAACAGCTTCCAAAAAGTACCTTTCTTTGAACTGTTATAGGAAAAGGAAAGGGAAAAAATTACAGATGGGAAATCCCAAAACAGAGCAGCCAACCTAATATTGGCATACCATGTGAGAAAAGAAAGAGGGAATTGTTACTAGCAGAAGCTAGAAAATTGAAGTGTTTACTAAAATATAATCCCAGAATAGAGCTGCCAAACTAGTGCATATAATAAACAAACATAGAGACAACTGTCACTAGCAACAGCAAGAAAGCAGAACTTTATTAGTAGAACTAAAGATTCGTCTACACCAAAGTGTGGCAGCACCTTAGAGAAACCTCAGAAATGTCTGAGCAAGATGGTATGTTCACACAGCACAGACGAATGCCACATAAGGATACTAAGTGTGTTCCAAAGCAATATAACCACTTTAAAACAGTCCTGTGCCTGGATTTCTTAAGTATCTCAGATGCTCCTTGTTCTGGAATTAGTCCATTCTGAATAAACAGGGAGTTACTGTCCCAGGCCAAATAGCAAACCATAGATATCTGCTTAAAAGACAACAACAACAACAAGGCACCCCCTTCCCCCAACCACACACCCCAAAAAACCCCAAAGCACTAGCCCTGATTTAGCAAGACTCTTACCACCTTAGAAGGTTGAACCCTACCATGAGAAAAATAGCAAGAAGTAATCACTATAACAGAAGGGAAGAAGAACAGATGTTTCTACATCTCGTATACATAATTTGATCACTTCAGATCACGTAGAACTATGACCACCAAATAAAACAACTGATCATCTGTAGTATTTTCTTAGTTTCATAGAATTACAAAAACAGAAAGTGCATTGAAGAAATAAGGGGCCATTCCAAAGTGCTGTTCTAACTCCATGCTTGCTTGAACTTTACTCCACATTTGAAGGTGTTAACTACTTTTAGTACATGTGAAATTGCTATACTTACTACTCCCCACCACAGGGCATCTGCATAGCTGCCAAACTCTGTTTCTCCAGAATCATTTACAGCATCTTTTTCAGCCAGGTACACAAAATAAGAGGAAAAAATCAGGCCCAGAAATCCAATGTAGAGTGTAGTTATCAGTTCCTGCAAAGAGAATCAAAATAATGGCATTATAATATTATTGAAACATTTAAATTACCCATCACTGATGTTTTTTAAAATATGATTGGAATAGAAGAATGGAATTTTAGCAATTAATAAACATCGACACTGACTGTTGGCTGTGGAAATTAACAAAAATCCACTGAGCTTAATGGTGAAAGAATTTACACCACTGCTGATGACTTGGTCCAGCGTGCACATTTCAAACACATTGTCAAAACAACCTCCTCACTTGCAATCGTGACTCATTAATCTTTTGGTCACCAAAAAGTAGTTGGGTAATTTTTTCAGACAGTGCCACATTCAAAACAATTTTGGAATTTAGATACATGTTTTTAGAAATACTCAGACTACTTTTAACAAGTCTCATTTTCTGTGGTTAAGTCCAAATACAAGCCAAAAGTTTGCCAAAGTGGAGGTGAATATTTTTAATCTTTTAGGAACTTTTTGTCCCTTGAACAAGGCAGAACAACCATACTTGGTTAAAAGAGATGACTGCCTGCCTCCACACTAAATATATTTGACATCATCAGCATATCTGCATACATGCTGTTCCAAATATAAGGACTTTTGCATCAATTATTATGCTATTCCTCAGGGTACTCAAACTTACTTGTCTGTGTATGAACACTACTGATCCCAGCAGCCTCCATGTACCACCCTGACGGTCAACATGCAGCATTCGTAAAATCTGCAGAAAACGGATGCCCCTGGAACGCAATTTTTAAATGAATGAAAAGACTAAAGAAACAAGAGAAGAAATACAGGTGGAGAGGGGAAGTCTGTCTCTTCCAAAGGACCGTTTTAAGAGAAAGACTTTTATTTTTTATTAAATTTTATTTTATGTTAGACTTAGCAGCCTATCTCTTTTCACTCCGTTCACCCATCTTTCATCTTGTTTGTTACGAAGACAGCATGGGGAGATTGCACGAGAGAAGGACAGACCTTTCTAAACATGGCTAGTACAGATAAGTCAAGGATTCAGGAATTTTGGACGCAGGCTGTGAATGCTCTAGAAATCATTCATCAACTCATATTTGACCTGCTCGCCAAGATGGGAAACAACATACAGAAACAGCTAACTAAAGATCTGAGTTCCTCACTTTTGAGGAATTTCATAGGCAATTCGAACTAGACAGTGCAATAATATTTTAAAATATTCTTTTTATGAGAGTCTCTGCAATCCTAGAGCATCACTGCAGCTAGCGAGCAGAGCACAGTAAACTGACATGTACCCTGTCATTCAAGAAAACCAAGTGGTGTGACCTTCCTGAGCACGAGCTGGGTTCAGTCCATCAGGAGCTCACAACTACTAACCCCAGGCATTTTATGAAGCAGCAGCTTGAAGACGTCAGAGACATGAAGCATGGAAGAGTTGCTATAAAACTGAGCCAAGAAACTAAAACAGGATTTGGGTAGAATCCACCTAGTTGGGGAAAGGAGGCAGGGGTATGTGCACCTCTTTCCATCAGACGTAAAGGTATTATGACCAGACAACACACTCAAAATTTTATTTCCCCTACATTTAATGGGATCACTGTTTCACACCAATACATGATTGGTGATCTGCTCTGTTACATGACTCTGAGCAGTGACTCATTTTCTCCTGGAAAAACCCAACACCTTACTCAGCACTATTTTCTTTTATTGCATACAATTACCTGATAGCTGAGGTTGCAAAGACTTGACCTTTAGAGCCCACACAAAGAACTATCATGGAAGCAACAACTACAATTAAATCTGGAAAATAAAAGTCAATTGAAAAAATGAGTTAGCAGCATCTTGCAATACTTCTGCAAGACTGTTACTAGAACCAATGACAATATTACTGTAACAAATTTGAACAGTCACCCCAAATTAAGAGTTTTGTTTATATATCAAGAGATCTCTATTGTAACATATGAAGAAAATATAATTGTGTGATTGTAATGTATGAAGAAAATATAACCGTGTGATATGATAGAAAGGTTTTACTGGGATGGGTCCAAGATGGCCACATTCTAGATGAATGACGAGAGTGATATAAGTTACTGTAAAGCAGCCTCAGCAGCCTGGAATGATTATTAGCTATAACCCATGAGGAATTTCAGCAGTTTCTACCCATTATCTGTTCAGTGTATCTTATTTTCTCTGCTGTTTTAGACAGTATTTTATTCATTGACAGAGGTTTCGGTGTTTATTTCATATATAAGACAAGTGCCTTACTATTATTTCATCTGTCCAGGTCTAAAAGTGAGAGAAAAATTGGAATTAGTGTGTATATCTAATTTAGTTTAAGTCAGTCATTACCCTAGGACTGTACTCTAAATCTCTGTGCATCAGGCCTAGTTAATTTTGGAAAGGAACTCCGTATTTTGGAGAGTGAAATAGTTCTTGATACTTATCTGGCAAAGCAGAACTTTGTTTTGCTTTCCAAGATGAAATAAATTGGATGACGTTTCAGAACCCCTAGTGTTCTAGGTCTCAAGAGAAATGGATTGTGGACAGAGTGCAAAGATGCAGTCAAAGCCATTTTATAATTGTAGTCACACCTGAGATACAGTTGTTATTTATAGATATGCACAGAGAAGCTAAACTAAACTATTTTATGATTGTAAAAATACTCAGGTACAAAATTTTGTAATTTATATTCAGCAAAATTGTAGATAGCTTATGAAATACTATATCCTCTACTCAACAACAAATACTGTTTCCAAGTAGCGGAAAAAACTATGTCACAGAACAAGAATTACTGTGCTTCTATAACAATACTCCTCTTCCAAAATCTGGTTCATTTAATCCATCTATATTTTAAGTGCTTCAGGGCAAGGGTCTTTACACAGTTCTCTCAATATTGGCTAACAAAATACAGATTGATTTTGGATTATTATGTTTCTTTCATTGAAATTGCTAAATGCATGACAAGCATTCTAAAAACAATAATTGTTTGTGACATATATGGAATATACGGATGTAATTTCTAAGAACACCAAAGTCATGTTGGGAAGCCAACTGCAGTGAATATCAAGGGCAGTCTGGTGCCCAGTTTCAGATGCATCACTGATAACCATATTTTAATCCAACAGATACACAAAGTAAATACAGTGCATCTATCATGCTCCACCATGCAGTACATAGCTCAATTAGAGTGCAAAATAAACTCATAAAAAATTATTCAAATGGTTGCTGGGCATTAAAAAAAAAAAAAAAGCCGTCCAGTATCTAAAAAAAAATACAGTTGTAGCTATTGTATGGTGTCTGGGATCCTGAGGTCACAGGAGACAGGACTATGGTCAAGACTTATTTCTGGCAAAGCTTCAGATCACTTGTGAAAAGAAAACACTCTGCTCTTCTGGAAAAACAAACCAAGCTACATTTGTTCTCAAATGACAGTGCCATGGATTCCTGAAAGGAAATTCAGATCTACGATAACGCTAATGACAACAGCTCTTGCTCTAACTTGGCTTCAACTACTGCAGAAATTCCATTTCTCAAAACTTTCAAGGAGAAGTTTTACTCATTGTTTACGTCAACTTTGCAAGCTGTGCATACTCACCAATGATTGAAATAGGCTTCCTAGCAAAACGAAGTCTTCCCCATATTCCAACATATTTACTGCGGCATCCTGCTGACCATAACCGAACCACATATTCTGTTCCAAAGAATACCACTAATACAATTTCCTAAAAGAAATAGACAGGGAACTAGGTTAATTCTCTACTGTATGTCTCTCATCTTTTTTCAGAATGTGTTAGGAAATGCTAAAATAAAATGTAAAATTTGGAAGGTGAAAAAAAAGTCAGCTATACCAAAATGATCTCAAGTAACACAGAAAAATCCTTAAGACTAAAGAAAGAAAAGATTAAGAGCAAGTTTAAATACTTTAATTGCACACAGTTTGGTTTGTCTACACATACTAAAACTGAAGACCATTCTCTGCAGTTCACTTGGTCTAATTCAAACAAAAGGTTTCCTGACTGAGCCAAAGAAAACAAGCAGAGTCTGTATTCAGAAGATGAGTATTTTGCTAGCGTATTTCATTTCGGGAAGAGGTGTGCTTCACATTCAATTTACTGTATCAGCTTAGCCTCCCACTTATTTATACTTTTTCAGTCTTCCTTTAATCTCACATGGATTGAAGAAAGATTTCTAGTAGCCATTACCAATAGGTCAGTTTCCAGGTGCACTGAAAACATAGTGAGATCTCAAGCATGCCTTTCCCATCCTCTTCTCAACAATTAGAGACTTCAGCAGAAACAGAGATCTAGTCCTGAAGCACTGCTAGTATCAAGCTACGTGTTAACCACAGACCTATGCTAAGGTATGACTTTGGAAATGCCATACAAGTGATAGGTGTCATTCCTGTTAATTAGACAGAGGTACAATTATGTCATATTTGGAATTTTGTCAATGTGTAGATAAACCTTGCTTTCCTACAGGCTGGTTGAGCATGGCATACTCAGCATAGTTTCCTCGAGTAACAGGGAGCTGCAATACTCCCCTTATTGGCCAATTCGACTAATAACTGGTCATATTCTCTATCAGACCCAACAGCAAGATCTACTAATTGGAATTGTAACAGTGGTTTGTAATTGAAAACATACAAGACATGGAAAGAATAAAGCAGGAAAACCAATCATAAGGTATCACAGTTACATAGATTAAGAGAACAAGCTGCTTATTTCATAGAGTGATTTAATATAAAGAGCAACTGCAGAGAAGACAACATACTGCTCAACATTTTATCCAGCCTCCTCACATTTCTGCAGGGTTCACTGCTGGTTTTTGTAACAGATTGGCAAAGGGGATGGTACCTATGATTATCTTCTAAATTAAATGAAATAACCAGGATACAACCCTAGTCCGGTATAGATGAAAGGAAGTCTCATAATTAGCTTCAAAAATGCATGGGACATTGCCCTGAGTACTGAGTAAAATAATAGGTCTGTATACAGCAAGAAGAGGGGGAAAAAAAATGTTATGTATCTGTTGACTTTGCTATAACCTTTTTGTGGCTCTAAAAAGCCAGTCTCCTGATGGCATGACAAACTGTTCGTCTCAGGGCACTATAGTGTTGAACTTTGACTCAATGATGCTTCTAGAAAAGCTAGGAGAACATCAGCCAGGACACTTGCCCTTTGTTTTGACAATCTCATAACCTGTGCAAGATGTCAGATGCAGCAGAACAGCTATCACTATTGTTTATAGTCACTTGTATTCCAGTTAGATTTTCAAGACATAATGAAACTGTCCAGATTGTTGCTTGTAATAAACATGAAGCTCAGACCCTTTGACTCAGCCAAGAACCTCTTCTACAGCTTCATTCTGAAAGGATCTACCAGAACACTTCACCTTTTTAAAAAAAAAAAGGACTATTATTAAATATATTTCAATAAAATAAAGTCATAATGAATGTCATAAATCTAAAGAAACAGTATGTGCAGCAGACGCTTTAAGGAAAGCCTGTGTCTTATGGCAGAAGCTTCAAGTGCAATGAAACTCTCCCTTCGTCCAATTTCACCTAATGTCATTTACAAACCTACAGTGAATGGCAAAATTATGATCCCTGCTTTACATGAGGTGCTGTTGAATTGTCATAGCAAAATAAAGCACCCGAGGCCATCTTTTCTGATCAGGTGATTGTATTCATTTCACAGACATGGTCAATAAACTCTAACATCCAAGTACTCTTCTGTATGCAGAAGGCTAGTACAGCTCCTTTCATCACTACCACAGAGGAAACTCCCTTAACAAAAGACAATAGCAACCATACAGGGAGCAAAAGCTGTCTTTCATTCAAAATAACTAATTTGAGGAAGGAATGTATAGCTTCACATCGTATGCGATAGCACAGATAATACTGTTCAGATATCCCCTAAAGCAATTACCAAAAGCAAAAAGAACAACAAAATTATCTCAGTAGGCAAAGAAAAACCCAGAGAAAAGTTTAGGTTTTAGCACAATGAAACCACAAACAGCACTCTGACCAGGCACCGTGGCCTTGTCAGGATCACAGTTTCAGTTTTATAGCAAGAAGGTAGAAAGTGAAAGCCTGGATTGTGCTTTAAAGAAGCGTGTATTCTCTGCGTAGGGAATTTGCATCGGAGTTGTGCGCCTATGTTTTTTAAAGGCCCTCCATGGTTCATTGGATAACAGGCACACCGGCAAGTATGCAAATAGGGGCTGTCCCAAAGACAATGTGACAGACACGCAGTCAATGGTTACTGTCATCCAGCTCTTTGCGTGACATGCAGACAAGCTTAGAGAACATTGATTGTCCTATAGACGCCGGTGACTGGAGGGAACGACCAGTCGGCTTACACCAAGACACATTTTTCACTCCTGACGTTTTGATAAAGGCTTATTGACCTAAATGAGACCCAAGTTATTCAGGGAACATCAGGGGTGAAAGTGCACAAGCTGTTCTTCATGGTCATACACAAAAACTCCAGGTATCCATTAGCAACTGGCAAATTCCCCCTCCCCTGCCCGTGGCTATGTGACAGACAAAAGTATTTTTAATATCTTGTGTTGCATAAGTCTAATAAGTAGTCTCTGGTGGGTGGGGGAGGCTGATGAATTTCTGTCCGTACACATACTAGTGGCCAGAAACTTGCAGACAACAAGGAAAATTGCATTAGAGAATTATGCCTTCCTGAGCTACAGACATATGGCCTATATTTTCATGATTAACAGCTTAACATGGAACTTTACATTAACTAGAAGGATGCCAACCTGATCCTTAGTTCATTTCTGCTGGTGATAATTAGGGCTAATTCCATTTAATAGCAGGTACCCTGGCAGAAAGCAGCAATGCCTCACACCTGAGAATTCCAACAAATCTGAGTTGCACTACGGATCAATTTGGTCCACTGTTTCATCGATACTTTCTTCTAATTGCCCACTTAACACCTATCTACTAAGTGTACTGTATAAAAGTTTGCACTTCTCACAAAGAATCAGCTAGACTGAAACATCGCTTCAAGAAGCTGATATAGGAAAATGGAAGGATGAAGCGCTGAGCAGACAGAGAGGTTGTAAAGAATGAGTGAAATAAGAAAAAAAGCCACATTCAGCACAAGGGAAAAATTAAAATACAGCGAAAATAACTGCCTGCAAAACACTAGTGGGAGTGGGGATTAAGCTCAGTGGAGGAGTTTTCCTGGTTAAAATTACAGACGCACAAGAACTGCACTGTGCAAGGACTCATTCAACCTTATGTAACTTAACTGTGATCTCCTTTCTACAAGGTCAAAACAGAAATACAACACTGAGATAAAAAACTTATATTGACATGGTAAAAAGACCCCTCTGAGATGTGACAGTAGTGCGGGCATACAGGAGCCCTCTTGCTTAGGAGAAGAGACTTTTTTTCCTTTTAATTATCAATTTGTACATGGTACTCTCACTTCTGCCATCCTTCCTCCTCAGCCCAGGCATAGGGTTAATGCCATCTTCATGCCTTCTCAGCCACATAATCTAAACACAGCCAAATACCAGATTAACTCTGGATGAAAAGGTAGAGAAGATGAACATGAGATACACATGTAGATCACTTTTCTTGAAGAACTCTATCAGGGTCAGTAACTCTCCAGCTGCAAGCAACGTCTCACGTGTAAATTCACAACACTTTCAACTATAAGGAATAAGCAGACGAGAGTAGTGTAACAAGCCTTGGGCTTTTCTACTGTGGTACTGTGGTGGGTTGACCCTGGCTGGATGCCAGGTGCCCACTAAAGCCGTTCTATCACTCCCCCATCCTCAGCTGGACAGGGGAGAGAAAAATATAACAAAAAGCTTGCGGGTCAAGATAAGGACAGGAGAGATCATTCACTAATTACCGTCACGGGCAAAACAGACTCAGCTTAGGGAAAATTAGCTCAATTTATTACAAATCAGCCACAGTAAGGTAATGAGAAATAAAACAAAATCTCAGAACACCTTCCCACCACCCCTCCCTTCTTCCCGGGCACAACTTCACTCCCGGATTTCTCCACCAAGCCCCCCCAGTGGCACAGGGGGACAGGGATGGGGTTTACGGTCATCACATGTTATTTTCTGCCGCTTCACCTCCTCAGGGTGAGGGCTCATCACACTCTTCCCCCGCTCCAGCGTGGGGTCCCACCCACGGGAGACAGTCCTCCACGAACGTCTCCAACGTGGGCCATTCCCACGGGCTGCAGTTCTTCACGAACTGCTCCAGCATGGGTCCTTTCCACAGTGTGCAGTCCTTCAGGAGCACACTGCTCCAGCGCGGGTCCCCCACGGGGTCACAAGTCCTACCAGAAAACCTGCTCCGTGGGCTCCTCTCTCCGCAGATCCGCAGGTCCTGCCAGGAACCTGCTCCAGCGTGGGGTTCCCACGGGGTCACAGCCTCCTTCGGGAACCCACCTGCTCCGGTGTGGGGTCCTCCACAGGCTGCAGGTGGAGATCTGCTCCACCATGGACCTCCCTGGACTGCAGGGGGACAGCCTGCCTCACCAGGGTCTTCACCACGGGCTGCAGGGGAATCTTCGCTCCGGCGCCTGGAGCATCTCCTCCCCCTCCTTCTTCACTGACCTTGGTGTCCGCAGGCTTGTTTCTGTTACGTGTTCTCACTTCTCTCTCCGGCGGCTGTTTCTCACTCTCCCAACTTTTTTTCCTTCTTAAAAATGTTATCACAGAGGCGTTACCACTATCACTGATTGGCTCAGCCTTGGCCGGCGGCGGGTCCATCTTAGAGCCGGCTGGTATGGGCTCGCTCTCTCTCGAACACAGGGGAAGCTTCCAGCAGCTTCTTACAGAAGCCACCCCTGTAACCCCCCCGCTACCAAAACCTTGCCACATAAAACCAATACAGGTACAGTGCGTGGTGAAACTACAATAGATCTCCAGCTAGCCATTTAGCAGACACCAGGGAATGAAGTATTTCTCATGAAGACCAGTAAAGGAGCTTGAGTCCTCACTGGTGCATTGGTGCAGGAGTGGGGTCAGCATGTGGGATCCTTTTCAGAAGTCTCACAACAGATTCTCCTGTGCATCTCACTACGCACTTTCACAGTTTTGAAATGGAAACAGAAGTTCCTTTGAGCTGATCAGGTACTACATGAACAGTTTTGGGAATCGCTTCAAGTATAATGAAAGAGCCATCAAAACATAAAAATTATCCTCAGCCCAAGACAGACATGTCATAACTTAATCATGTGGCTAAAGTACAGCTCTCATCACCTGATGAAAGAACTTAGGCAAGATCCATAAAAACGCAGTCCCCTGACAAACACACCCATGCTATTTGTCATTACAGCCCATATCTCCACAGTTCCCATGGATTAATCACAGTTTCATAACAGCCCACACAGGGAACACACAGAGAACGGCTCAAAGAACAGCTGTGATGAAAAGCCCATGTATTAGGTTTGACTTACACTGAAGAACTGGACCTGCTATGGGTAAGGCCACTTTTAACTATCACCTTGACAAACTTCAGGATGCCATTAGGCAAAAGAACAAGAAAGTCTCTTCTATCAGAGGACAACAAGGAAAAGTTACTTATGAAAAGGACTGTAACTGAATTGAAGGAGGAACCAGACTTTGTCAGCTGTGTGACTGGAGTCAGATCTATGAAAACAAATATACACAAGTATATTAGAAAAATGAATATCTGGTTTATTTTGCTAATAAATGCATCTTGAAAAGCCCTTCTTTTACTACTCCATCCCCACTGGATTGGAAGAGCTACAATCCAATGTTGGGAGGCATCCAACATCCACACTGCGAGGTAAAGTGCAGTAGGAACTCCAAAAGCAAGGACAGAGTCCCTAAACTTAGCTGAAGGACATGTTTTTAAGCAATTAGGCAGATTAATAGCTTGGGGAAACAAAAACCACAACAAAACCCTGACATAGAATGGAACATGACACCATAACAGCAGCTATTTAACAGATAAAGAAATTGTCTCTGGAGGCTGAGAAAGCATCTGTGTAGAGAATATATTGCCTGATGCTCTGCCTGTAGACCTCAAAGCTGTAACTGGTCATGGAGCATCACAGAAGTTCACACAGCCATTCGATGCGGGAGGACTAGATGAGGTCATCTGAAACCTGTTAGGAACAAGAATGCCTTTACTCTGAGTCTAGACTTTTTTCAATGAACTCAATAAACATAAGAGAGGTAAGAATACATGTTTCAGGAACAAGGAGGCAAAGCATACAACTATGGTATTCTAAGAGGAAAGGGAGATAACAAGCACAGGAAAACAAGAGGCATTGATGAGGGGGATGACTTTAAGCCTCATAAGCACACACTTCTTGTACTGTAAGAATTTCCTCCCATCCCAACATTTTACTGGGAATATGACTCTTACCCATCTCTGCCATATCACAAGCTCTATTACTTTATCCTCATTGGAGGGATCAACCACATTGTTCCCACAAGTCTTTCAAATCTAGCTTCTTTCAGACTCTAGCTTCAAGCACGATAAAGTTCCCATGAATTCCTTTAAACAAGGAAATAAGCTCTCCCATAGCTTGTATAGAGATTGCATGCCAACCAGCATTACCTCAGCTATAAGATTCCTGTGGCACTACTTGCACCGATACCTATTTGTAAGGCAAGGCAATGGAAGAGCTCTGCTACAGAGCTACTGAGCCAACAGTAAAGTGGAAACCTCCTCGCAATCTCAGGCAGCAGTAGTGGAGCGAGGACACTGCCAAAAGTTTTGTTCAGAAGTCATGACAAGGAGGTCTCTGAAGTAGCCAAGAGAGGGGACAATAGATCTGCTGATGCTAATGAGAAGTGACCAATGGAGCACTTGCTGTCAGCCAAGGGCTGTGGAGCTGGATTGGGCAACAGAGAAACAAACAGGCTCAGCAACTTCACAAGCAGGGACACAGCATATCCTCTACGGCCACCAAAAGGTCAAGAAAAAGCAGGAATGTCTCTCTCATGTAGAGCAATAGGTTGCATTTACACTCAGAGAAGGGTAGCATGCAAAAAAGGAACCACTGCAGGCTACAAATCAGTTCAGACAGAGCTAGAGTCCACTTCACAGCACACTGTTCACCTGACACATCAGGGCTTGCAAATGCTTCAGACGGCACTTGTGTATAGCCAGAGCAGCACTTGTCTGTACAAATTAACAGCAGGCAACTGTTTCTTCTAATCTCACTCACTTTGTATAGAGAGGCCCCTCTTTGTTCTGTCAAGAAAGGCAGGATTTTTTCCTGAAAGCTGTACTGTGTTTTCTAAGATACACAGAACAGCAAAATCAGATGGCCTAGGCAAACAAAGACAGACACCGAGCTCAATAAAGTAAAAATCCCAACTTGATGAAGTACAGATCAAAAATAAAAAGATAAATAGTTTTTCATATATATAAACACTTACTGAGCAACAACAAGTGCCAAAAATGCTATTTAGGATTGGGGATTTTTCTCTCCCTACTTAAATCTCTTCACTTCCAAAGATCTTGTAAATTGCATCTTTTCAAGTGAAAAACAATCATGAAAAGTTTTTAAAACAATGTTCAAAGCCAGAACACTTGGTGTTCCTTCCTTTCAAAGAGCCTAGTATCATTTGCTAAAATTCTTTATCTAGCATAAAGAATATAATAAATATCCAGCAAATTTGGCACCAAATGATTAAACAGGCAACAAAACCCAAAAAACATGGTATCAGTATCACATTTCTATCTTCAGAGCCCCATAATTAATCCTAAGAAGTTACTGGACATCATTAAAGTCCCCTTATTAATGTTTTTAATTAAGATGAAATAATATTTACATAAGTGTTCATGTTCTGAAAAAAAAGGGACACTTACTACGAGACGGACTTAGAACACTTGATTGTGCTGAAGCTTTTCTGTTTTCCCTTAATCGGTGCCGCGAGCACAGAACAATAGCACTGGGACCAATAAAGAATACTGCAGGCCGGCAATTTTAGGTTGAGATTTTCCAAAGACTCCAAGCAACTAAATCCTATTGAATTTCAATAGGAGTCGGGCACCTAACTCCCTTAGGTGCATTTAAAAAGCCTTTAATTGATTTCTTAGCTTTCTTCTCACTAGAGGTTTCAGCCAAATCCAAATGCAGGCAGTTGAATTTTTTCCACCAACTACAAAAGGCCTCAGATGTCAGTGGTGTAACTTTGCACATGAAGGCATGGTCTCAGAACGCGGCTGCGTTAGAACAACTTTCCACACCGTCACCCCTGCACAAGTCTCTTCATAACGCAGTCATCTTTAGCTTTTGAACTTACTTGCTGATGATATCCACCAGGAATTTACAGAAGTAAATTAAGCTGGGCTTGCACATTTAGTTTATGATACTTGTTTTAGTGTGAAGTTCTCCCCCATCACAAAGTATGCTCAAGAACTAGACTTTAAATCCAAAGTATTTGGCAAGAGAAAGGAAGTGTCAACATGTTAACACTGGCACAAAAATGATTAAAACCCCCACTCCTTTCTGTTTATTTCATGAACCTCTTATTCAGGGCTTCATAAAAGTCTCTAGAATGAATTCATACAGGACCCTCTCCTTCAAAGTGAAAAATGCCCTGGCTTCTACCCAGTGCAGCATATGCTTAATTTTATATCTCAATGAATTGAAAAGAACTATTCACCTACTTAAGATTAAGCACACATACACACAGTTCACAGAGATGCACACTCATTCATTAGTACATACAATATGCTAATACGAGTAGAAAGGAACTGTTACAGACTATTAAAAAAAATCAGTCTGAGCCAAGTAGTCTATATCTTTATGTTACAGAGAACTTTTCATATTAACACTAATTTATACAGTGGCTACTTTCCCTGATCTGATTATTTTTACCCTGTCAAGTGTCTTGTTGCATGCTTTTTATTAAATAGCCTTCCTCACTCATTTTTAAAAAAGCTACTTCATATCCACCATGTCCTACACCGACCAGTTCATAAGTCTTCCCTTTGCTCCACAGCTAACATTGAATTTATTGGGGGATCCCATGAAGAGACAGTATGTCTGTTTTTTTCTGGCTATAAATGACAGGGCAATAAAAGTTATTGTGTCTTTCAGTAAACCCTGTTTCTCTTATACCCTTAGACTATCACAACACTATTACTTTCTGAGAGAAAATCAATATCGTACAATATCTCTTTCCTGAAAGCAGAGCAACACAAAAGGAAGAATCTGGCCAATATCAGCCCAGCTTAACCTGCAATAGCTTCACTTTGCATACTTAAAAGGGAATGTGATGGTAGATGGCATTTTTAAGATGCAGTGGCCAAGCTCTGGTCACCTGCTATGCAGTTTGGTAACTGCAACACTTGAAATCTAGTGGTTTCAAACACACCAATGTACTTTTTTTTTTGTTTGAGGCCACACTGTGATAGCAGCCAGGAAGCAACAATACATTTTAAAACAGAAATTAGAAAGATTATTGATGAAGAAATATTTTTGTTCCACTGGCTTTGAAAAGTAGAAAATAATTGCAGGCTTTCTATGAATATTACTTTTTCCTCCTTACTCATCTCTTTTCATTGTATTAGGAAAGGGCAGAAGAAAAGAGGAAAAAGATTGGTAAGGATGGGAAGCTAGAAACCTCTAGTCTTCAATTATCTTTTACATTAAATCCATCTTTGCTTTTGACAAATGGTGTTTTTCAACAGAGTCATATTTTACACAAACTGCAGCCAGGTTTCATTTTATATTTAAATTTTAGTGATTTTTTTCCTTTTTTTTTAATGTGTAGTGTTTTTAAACACAAGATGTACATCTGCAGAATCATCTGTAGATTTAAGGCATGAAAGGGAATACTTTTTTTATAATAAAGTAGAAAAACGTAGAAACTACATTTCTCTCTCTAGAAACTTGCAAAACAAGGACTGTAAGAAAATAAGCTTTCATGAAATTCATTTTCCTTTTTTGTTGTTTCTCTCTCCGTACAGTCACCAATTGACCAAGGATATCTATATTCCTACTTTGCAATAAACCTGACCTCCGAAGCTCTACTAGTTCTTTGGGAGTCTCACTCCTCCAAAGCTGACAGCACTGCATATCCATCATCTCAACCTTACCCACAGCCCAGACATTCTGACCTACGAAGATTTCTCAACTTAAGGGCACTATCCAGAGTCCAAACAAAGAGAAAACACACCCACAAGCTGTAGCAATGCCCTTCTTTGTTCCCTGGCTAGGTAGGAGTCAGGAAGACTGAAATGATAGGGGAGATCAGAGCTCAACTTGCTATTCAGGTACAGGTTTCTCATACAGCTTTAACTCCGCTCCAGAGAAACCCACTACTCTCACCATCCTCTCCCACACAAATGCTTCAAGACAATGAGACAGTAGCACTGGGGATCAAAGTATAGCTGGATATGCACAGCAACATCACGAGGCCCCCACATCTAAACCCCATGAGCTATTATGAGCTATTTCAACAACTAGCTCCTGCAAAAGCAGGTACAGAGTATGCTGAAGAGGAACTCTTTCTGACAAAGTTCTAACTTCTTACCTCTCTTGTGTAGACAAGACATCCCCTCCCCTCCCAGCCCTGCCCTCCCTCCAGAATGGAGTTACAAAATGGTACTGTGTGCTAGATAGCCTTGCTTCAGGATTCTTAGCTCTACCCTTCCAGCTCCTTTATGTGGTTTTTGGCTTTATGGGACCTGTCTGGGATGTGGTATATGTTCTGCAAGTAAGACATTTCCAGAAGAGTGAAAGGTCACCAAAAGCAGGACATTACCTCTTTTCTACATATACTCATGCATGATACCCTCATTTTCTAGAAGCAGCATGTTTTCAAAATTCATCGTCCAAAAGTAAGATTTCTGGCCTGAGCAATGACTGTACGCTTCAATAACAGTTTAACAAGAACTAAATTTCAAATGGATTAACACTGGTTTCAACCACCTCCAGATAACAAAGGGAAAAAGAAAACTTTCATTTTTTCCGGACTGGCAGGACAGCATTGCAGGATAGAGACGTCAAGTTCTGAAACACAATCCTGTGCAGTTAGAAGTAGGGGGCATTCCTTTCACACACCTGGGCGACCACTGCTTAGTTACTGGTATCAGGCTCAGCGTTGATAAGAGTTCAAGTGCCATATTTCTGTTTGACATTCCCATAAACACAACCTGCTTTTGCCTCAACATACTTGAGCTCTCTCCCAGGCCTGCTCCAGGGAATACGCATCATGCTCTTCCACACAGCTGCAAAAACAGTCACACACTAAACCTGTAGTCCAGGCACTTAATACTCCTCACAGGAAAACACATGTGCTAGTTTAAGCTAATAAAAAACCTCTCAGATGCCATATGTACACAGCCCATTCAGTCAGCATTTTACAGTTGCCTCTAAAATTTGTGAAGGAGGAGAGGGGAATTATTTGACATGCAAAATAAACCTAACCGAAGGCAACAAAGTCAGCATTTTCAGCTAAGTGGCAAATACATTTCACATACTGAAGGCAAGTAGTTTCCTCCTTGTACCAATTCCTGCGCTCGTTCAATCAGCGAGCATTAAACAGTTGTGGCTATCATTTAGCACATCAGGATTATAGCATACCAAAATGGGAAGTTAATTTATACCAACCAAAGCACATGATTAACTCAGTGCAAACTCTCCCTAGAGCTTTGATAATGTTCCAAACGGACCAAACTAAACTTACATTTGCAAAATGAAGATATAAACCAGATCCCTCTGAAGTTGCATACCCCATTAACCAAGCTACCGTTATGTGCAAAGACTTATATTTTTACTTGGATTCGTGTTTCTATCAGTTTGGGGTCCAACATAAATAAATGGTGCAACAGAGGCAGCTCTTTCCAGAATTCAAAGTTACGAAAGGAGAACTCCAGCTCTGTGAAACTCCCTTCACTCACTATCACCTTTCCCCTGCTCCCTTTACAAATAAAGGACAAGTGCACTATTCATTGCTGGAAGAAAAAAAAAAAAAATCTTAAAAAAGCCATGGCCTTCTCAGTGGCAGCTGGTCTGAGCTTCAAGACATCAAATACCTCAGGAAACTAATAGGCATTATATGGAATGAATTTAACAACAACAAAAAAAAACCCAAACCCAAACTGATATTTGGCAGATTTCAGCAACACTGTACTCCAAAACTCTTTGGAAAAGGAGAGACCTTATAAAAGCAATGCCTAGGACATGTCAAGAATAAACTGAAGGCTCTGCAACAGTACATGGGCTAGCAGGCAGCTGATGTAGCAAGCAAAAGCCACCCAACCAGAAGAATACCCTCTGTGGAATGGTACTTGAAGAAGGAAAACAATTGCAACCTAAAGGAACAGGCACAAGTAGCATAGTGTAGAGACAAATGAGCCTTTTCTGTGCTGAAACACTGGGCAATGCAGAACAGATTGAGAGTCCACTTTAAGATATACATTATCAGAAAAACCAAAGCACTGCTTATGCGTTTTAAATGCATTAACATACCAGAAAATCCAACTAGTAGCAGTGGAGCAGAACTTCATATTATTGCATTACTATTGCACTCATTTTTCTGAAGCTTGAGGCATATCTGCTCTCTATGTGAGCAATTCTTCCAGGTGATTCATGGTATGATTTTTTCTAGGAACAGCTGAATTTTCAAGGGCCTTCTCTTTGATCTGAGATTTACTGTTGCTTAAATTAGTAATTAAACTGAACACATCATTGGAAATGCCCCATTTCCAAACATTTTTTCCTAATACCTTATGTGATAAAGCAAATGGCAGTCTTACTCCACAGCCAGACAAATTCTGTCAGTAATTATAAAAACTTTTTTTGGTGTGTTTGTGTTTTGGGTTGTTTTTTTTAATGTCAAAATATCATCCAGTTTTTTAGCTTTCCCTTTACACCTTCTCTGCAGTTCTCAATACTCACTATTTCAAAAAGTTGGTTTTAGTATGTCTGTCCTGCTTAAGCCTCTCAAGATCCCATTGTGTTGGATGTGATAGTAACAAAAAACTGTAAGTCTAGTCTGGACACCAAAGGTCTTACTGCCAAACCAGAGAGCTAAGATTACCTACTGGAACCAAAGATGCTCATCCCACCCAAAAAGATACTTGTTCAGCAACAGAGGAACTAGTAAGAACCGACGCTTGTACCAGTTGTCTTAACAGAAATGAAGCAAGATGTTAAAGAAAGGCGACTCCTTGCTTTAAAGCTACTCAACCTCAGTATTTACTAACCCAGTATGCAAGCCACCACTGTGTGACAAACAACTGAAACATGTGACATTTTTCATATCCTGTCATTACTGAGAGGTGATAATGTTCTTTACACTGTAAAACATTCTTTTAAAGCAATATTTTCTCAGTATGCAAAATAAATAATTACCAGGCTAAGTTCTTTTCTAGGACTAAGGGGGAGGGAAAAAAGAGTCCTGATGCACAACAACCAAATACTGACACACGAATAGTGCATGTAAAGAGTTCGGGTTACATCCTTTTTTAATGGTTTTACAAAAGAAATAATAGCTTAAGTGGCCAAGACCTCTAGGAATGATCAAATGCCACAGGTTTTAGACTACCTTACAGAAGGAAGAGGCTACTTAAACTGCAGTTCAGTCTGGATAGTTTTCCAGTTTTCTTAAAGCATCAGTAAAGGTGGCTAAAATATGGAAACCGGGGTCAGAGGCCTATCCTCCTCTGCCGAAGGGAACAAGGCAACAAAACCAAACTCACCCATTTGGCGAGTTCTTTCTCAGTGGATGAAACAAGTGGGTCTGCCACGCTTGGATTTGTGTCCTATTTCCAACTCTGCTAAAAATGGCTTTAATGACAACCTCGTGTTTCCCCTTTCCTGAACACATAACTCATTGCACATTTAACTTTGTACAGAAGTGTCAATTGCTAGTACTGTTCAGGGTGTAATTAATAACAATTACATTACACTAGAAAAGCACATAAGGGACTGCTTTGTGTACAATGTGCATTTCCTCATCAGCTGGATGGCCAAAGGAAACCTACTAGACATGAAAGAGTGGTACAGCTGTGTCCCATAACTGGCTATTTGAATATTTATAAGCTATTGTACTTGGGATACCAAAGCTGATGACATGAATGCATGTTTTAGTAAGTTCATCAATAAAGCTTTCCTCATTAGAAATCTGCCCCTAGCATGTTACATCAGAGAATTCTGTTATCATGAACCATATTACTTGTCCCAAGTGGCATACTCTTAAAGCCAGAAACATTGTGCCTATTTTAACAGCATGCTTTACGGTACTCAAAGTGGTAGAAAGCCTCTGGTAATACTATCTGTGGTTTCACACCTTTTGAGTAATAGTAATTAATATTTCATGCTATGAAGATATGAAATGTGTTCATCTCAGCTGCTAAATCACCCTGAAGAACACTACGAAAGCTCTGGTTTTTAAATACTTTGTGAATTATTTGCAGGCTGTGGGAATTCTCTCTTCGACAAATTTGATTATTTTTTAGGTTTAAAAAGACAGCAAACAATGGTGGTGCTGGAATAAGCCATCAGTTATCAGCACAACACCGAGTAGTTAGCACTGCGTGACTCCTAGTATTGCCATGAGACGTCATGTTTGACTGTTTCAATCTTAAGCATAGTGTTAAACATGGACACATTTTTAACATGGAGAACAGGGCAAACAATCTGGGGCGGGGGGGGGAATCTATTGCAAACTGGAGGTATTTGTATACTAACTGGCTACTGCACTAATGTTTTCCACGGAAATTCCAGCTGCATTAGTTTTGGCAACAATTAAAGACTACTTTTAGAATCCTTAACAACATTCAAGGAGTTCCTTTTAACTTTACTTCATGTTCTGTAGTTCTTTCTACTCTTTAAAGCAGGAAAAGCAGGGTTTTTTTCAACCTTCAACTTGTTTTACTGTTAAAATAAATACAAAGATAAGTTTGTCAGAATTCATGCTCAAAGGAACCCCACTGAAGTATTTATTCCTCTTTGAGAGCCGAGAAGCTCCTCTTCTGCTCAGGTTGTACCTCTTACTGCTGCACAGTACATTGTGCAACTCTGCCTGTGAGCCAACACGATCATAGGACTCAATGATAAAAGAAGCTATTCAGAGTTTTGGCAGAAAGAACACTTCTGACATTTTGTTTCATCTGGATGACAGGATTAGACTTCAGCTCAGGGCTTTAACACTAAGCTGCCCGTGCTACATCACACAGAGCTGCTTTCTGACACCTCTTCCACTGTATAGCACTTTATTCTTGAATATTCCCATCCAAGTCAACGGGATGACTCTTGAAGCAAGCTGCAATCCGTAACAAGCAAGCACAGTTGAACCTATCTGTTAAAAAGGGAAGATTACACCCTTGCACTACATATATCTAAGTACTGAGCCACATAGTCAACAATTTGTGTTTCTTGAAAGGAAAACACAAACAAAAGCCAGCACGTATGCAGGCATCAGAAATGTAATTGCACCATATTCCAAAGAGCAGCTAAACTGTTAAAAACCTCTGTGACTAGATGTGATGTATTTCAAGCATGTTTGTAACTACAACACAATCACACAAACAACATTAGTATTAATACTGATTAACTAAATTAATATTAACTGCCCGGCTAGAAGGTGACTTCATGGAGAATGAAAACTCCAAGTATTTGAATAGGGTAAACATGCAGGGCTTTTTCTATAATTAATAGAGAGAAATAGGCACATACAAAGGGAAATTCATCTGAAGTGTTCTAGGCACCTTAAGATGTAATACACTACACTTTCAGGAGTACCTATCCTTTTCCATGAAGGGAAGGCCTATGTGATTGGCTTATACTACCTAACCTAACTTTTAGACAGCTAAAAGCTGCAAAAGAATTCAGAGTCATCCTAGAAGAACTGCTTTGAATTATCCAATAAAGTATTCTCAGCTTGGAGCAATGGTATAACAGCAGAGGAAATCTACTATCGGTTCTCACTTGAAAGAGAGGTTTATGAAGGGTTTCTATTTTTGGGGTAGTTTCCCTAGAGAGGTCCATGTGATTACCTTGTTTACCTCCAGTTTCCCTCTCAAAACTCCCAAATCCATTAGTTGATCTGGACAGATCAGGTCAGGCATGTCAGAGGAGATTTAAACTTCCTGAAAGTGGTGTGAAAATAAGGAGCCTGGCAGAAAAGAAATAACCTTTCTACACCCTCAGAGAAAAGATTTCATGCTAATAATCACACTCATTGGGATTCTCTAATTTTTATCAACATCAAGCATCAGGAAGGCTTATTGCAAGTTTCAACCGAAGCCATTGGGCTTCATAAAAACAAACAAACAAAACCCAGAAAGGCAAACAACCGTCCACCTCAAGACCCCCAAAGCCCCCTAGCATCATAAGGTTTTCCAGTATCATTTTTCTATGACTAAGCAGAATTTTTCCTACTGATTCCTGTAACCTATGTTTACCCAAAAAAAGTGACTAAAAGCAAATCACTTTCATAAAGAAATTTTTTTAAACTATGAAACCAAGAGGTTTATTTTTCAGTTTCAGGAACAGTTTGCTTAACTTCATACTGAGTTTTATGGCAAGAGTGAAACAGGAAATACTTCCTCCATGTCCTTTCCACCACCACCCACCCACATACTTCTTCACATTGCTACATGACTGTTTCCAGGTAGGAAAAAGAACCATTTCAAGGAAAAACACCTGACACCTAGTTTCAAAGGTTTAACTCCACAGAGAGATGTAACTCTTGATTCATCAGAGCATGAGCTCAGCAGAGAAATCAAACCAATGAATCTTCATTCAATAAAGAGTATGTATTCATTATGTAGTCACTTCTTGAATCAACTCAGATTGATTAAACTTCTTTCATTAACTGATTTCAGCTCATCTGGTATATTAACATCTATATGACCCACCTGGGGCCCTCGAACATCTGCTGCACTTGTCTGACTTGTTTTAGGAAGCCCAGGCCCCTTTGTTTATTATAAGCATTTCTGAGATTTCTGTTAAGACCTTTAGATTCCCTGGATCTTTCTTAAGAACTATGGCAGCTAGCTGCTTATTCTCCATAGAATCATTTATTGCTGTTGTCCAGCAGAGCTGAACACACTTCTCTCATTCAACCACCCATGCTCAAACAGAAATCTGCTGGTCTTCCATAAAAGAAGACATACGGTTCATGCTTATGCCTGTCCACACATTTTCATTTTCTAGTTCATGATGGTCACAATAACCCACTGAGTTCAAATATTTACAATCAGGAGTAGGTGTCAGTAGTGAGCGGGGGGGTTGTGGAAGATCAAGCATTTATTTGTGCCCCACACATTTAGGATGTTGCTCTTGGGCCTCTTATAAGACACTTTTCTGCATGCATTATACTTACAGAAAAGCTATTGTCCACTGCGTTCATTTATTAGCATATGAAAAATACATAATGATGTCCTCATGTGCAAACAGAAAAAAAATTTTCTATTCTTCAATATTCTCCAAATTTCTGAATGTTACACAGGATAGTATGAGCTGATAAATTTTATGGTAAACAGAAAAAACCAACAGCATACACAAACACCATATCCTCAGTATAGTCTCTGCATATTGGATGCAAAATTTGGTCTGCAAAAATCAGTTAGGAATTTTCCTGTATTGTACACAAAAATATGATCTGTACTTGATTTCATTGATGTTAAATAACTTAAGACTTTTACACATATTCACCAGTTATTTTGAGGTTTATTTGTAGCTGTATGAGCTGTTCAGAATATTTCTTTTGAAAATAGTTAGAAGTTAATTGACTCAAGATTTTGGGGGTGAGGAGTGAACTTTCTAGACTACAAGCCATAGTATGTTAACACAGACAGTATCTCACACTATATTGATCTCCATTAAAATGAAAGGCTTAGAGGGTTCACTGTATAATAAAAAAAGCTCGTATAAGCAAAAGAAATGAATATTTGCAAAGAGAAAAACTGCCTTTAAATTCCTAAAACCCACCCCACACTGAAGATTCACCATCATATTAGACAGAAACATCACCATAGGGAAGAGTGGGGAGTAGGAGAATGAGCACAAGCAATAGCCTTCCTTAAAAAAATAGTTATCTAAAAGTAGTTAGACAATCTTTGACTTTCAAAACTGCTGAACCAGTCAGTTCTATCTCATGTTCAGCATCATACTATTAAACTAAGTCAAAAGTTTCTGTGGTTACTATCAGATGAAATGAGCTAATTTCCCCTGAGAATTGGCTACACTGACCAGATGTCTTAGCCAGCTACTCCCCAGATCAAGCAGGAGCAGCACATGCAATGCCTTCTCTGTTACTATGGAGATGGGTTTTCCCATCCACTATGCAGCCGGGCGTATAGTAGCTACCAGCTGTTGTCTTGACTCATACTCCATCAGGAGAGACTGAGGAAAGAAAGTGGGAGACATAGGGCTGAGCTTCTCCCAGCCCTGGCCCTCATAAACTGTAACCACAGCGTCCAACCCTCAAGCTTAGCTGCTGCTTTGGCTCATTGCTATTGTTTAAAGCCACCTTACAATGCTTCCTCCGCTGGTTTTACAGATTCATAATAAGTCAACACACAACCACTTGGTGTAACACATTCGACTGCTGGACTGGAAACTTAAGCCTTCCCCAACTCACGCTTCTAGCCCAACATTCCCATCTAAATGGTTTTATGAGCTTAAAACTAAATCTCCAGCAGTAACTACTTCAGGTTCCTGACATTATTCTTGCTTTCATACTTTCAAAGAAAAACTTCGTGGACTAATGGCTCCCTATCCTTCCTGCAAGGCTGGTTAATACCTTCAATTCCCATTACTTTTTAACTCCTGTGGAACTTTAATCCATCTCTGACCATGCCGATGAGCTGCAGAGAAACAACACTGGCTAGAATTTTCATTCTTGCATTTTCTTTTTGAATGCAGCCAAGTTCAAATGTCTAATTATAACATTGCAGAGTTAATGATCAATTTAACAAAGGCTTTAGAGTATCTTTGAAGTCATAACAACAAGCCAAAGGGGGGTTTAAAACGTTAACTGCACAGGGAGCCTATGTAGAGAGCTTTCTTAGGATTATCTCTCTCACTTAACAACAAAGTTGAGTCATTTCAGAATAATTCCAGAAACCCCATGGCTCGATCTGGTTGCCACATAGCACAGAGCTCTAGCTAGTGTTTATTTTATAGCTCTGAGCAGCACCAATCATTACCCTATTAATTCAAGCATGTTTAATTCAATGTCCTTCAACTACTCAGTCATGCCTGTTTGTAACTTTTAAGCAACTACAGAAAGGTACAGCTTGTCACCACATTTATACCTAACAGGCGCTAATCACTAGAGGTTAGATATACAATGTAAGTAGGGTATATATTAAGACAGCTACAAGTGAGGTTCACTTAAACGTATGATATGCAGCCTCTGCTCCTTTTGCGTAAGGCACGCTTTTTTCCGCTTATCACACAGGCTGAATTTGCCTTCAGATGTATGTAGCTCCTGCTGATGTCAGTGAGCTATAAATACACATCAGAGGACACACTCTGACCTGTTTACTTTTTAATCTGACGTATGTAGCCCCTCATATTTAGTATATGTTACGCACCATTGCAATGCTGAATCAGCACATCCAGAATAACAATAAGGGCATGCTTAGCCTGGAGCAGCACACAGGGAAAGCAGTCAGGCTCCTCCTTGCTTTCCTTTTACAGCAACCCTGCCAGTCAGCATCACCGGACACATTTTGCAGAGGTTTTTTTGTGTCTGCCCTCAGGTATCAGACAAGGGTGAAGCTGAAAGGCATTAACCTGTTAATAAAAGGTTAAGCAAGGAGTTAGGACAGCAAAGGAGTTGTTGATGAGGGGGCAGCCGTTGTTGGTCCTCCAAAGTGAGCTGAGGGGAAAAACAACAAAACCTCAGGCTGCCTGCAAGATCTCCACCAACACTTTCCTTTGCACTATACTGGAGAACAGGGCTGGACATTCCTCCCCTTTAAAATTACAAGTGAGGAAAATTTCCATAGCAAGAAGCAGAGACAGTCTCTAGAGCTGAGCGCTGTAAGAGGAACATTTCACAGGTTTGACCAATAATTTAACAGACACTCTGTGGCTTGTGCAGAGTGACAGGGCTGTAATGAAAAACTTCTAGGCACATAAGGGCTTATATATAGGGCATTATCAACAAAGAAAATTTATGTATCTTTTTCTCCCAGTGCTGCAGTTACAGACCACAATAATTGTATGGTGACATGTAGGATAAGTAAAAGCTGGATAAATTACATCAGTGAAAATCAGTGTTTCCTCTCTAAATCAGCCAGTGCAATCAGATTTCCTTTCAGATCTCTTGGGAGATTACATCTTACTGCTTGCTTCATTTAAACCCAACTTCCCTAGACTTTATCTATGTGACAATTTCCACTTCATGGTGAGTTTGTTCATTACATTCAGGTACTTACCCTTATAGCCCTGCCACAGCAAAGGATTACGGATGCTTGAGTCTAAAGATCACTTAAGCTCTGATAAAATGTAAAGCAATAAAGAAGTGAGAGCAGTCAGTCTGCATCATGCTAAAAAAGGCTTTTAATGAATACCAGAGTATAACACTGCTGCAACAAGACCATGGAGCTGGCTTCCCATTTTAGGGGGAGTTTACTTAAACTCTGAAGAATGCTAGTCTTCCCAGAGATGATCAGGGCACTTATATTCCACAGAAGTAAAGGGATGATTTTTTGTTCTATTTTTAAAACAATTTTGCTAGAAAAATCACATTATGAAATGGTATTTGGACATTTATCACAACTATCCCTACCATTCTTTCTAAGTGTACAACACAAACATTGTACTGCAACAGCAGTACAGACCTGTGTATTTTTAATAAAATACAACTGCATCCAACAAAAGAGAATGAGGTATCAAATTTGTTTGCTTCTCCATGCTTTGAAAGCATAAGGACTTTGTTTAAATCAGAAAAACAAGCAAGCTCATCAGCTCTCCTAGGACATACAGGACCTTGAAAACAGGGGTTGCATCACAAGGCACAGCATTTTTGGTTGATACAGCAACACAACAGCTATAAATTCTGAGACAAAGTCTTCACATGTGTTTCAGTGGTTTAGTAACCCCTATCATCTCTTCCAAAGCAACATAAGCATTAGGAGCAAACTTTGCACACCTGTAAAGAAAGCTGGATTCTTCAAGCATAAACTGTGCCAAGAGAGGTGGTGATGACAGGACATCTGTCAACTGACACTTCTTCACCTACATCAGAAAGATTCACCCATGATTTTTAGAGATTTTACAAGCTTATATTTAATTTCACAGATGCAATTAGGCCTACATTCATCCCACCTCGCTTTCTGCTTTTAGCTGGAAAACCCATGGCTCCATCCATAAATCTGTGCAGGAGAGGGGCACCTCTAGAAACATGCTACATACCTAACTTTGACATCTCAGCCTCAGGTTAGATGGCATGTGCTCATACTTGATCCTCAAGTAAAGCAGCACTCAGGTTCCTGAAAGCTATGAAGTACAAACAAAAAAAACCCCACCCAAACCACAAAAAGAGCTTTGCCATACCACAGTGAGGTAAATGCACTGATTTTCTGCCAGATCCAACAGCAGGGATAAAAGAAGTGAGTGCATGCCAGCTCTTCAGTAGGCCATAAAATTCTCATTCTATTGTAGTAAGTTAATCTGAGACCAACAAAAGTTTAAACCAATGATTCAGACTGTGAACAACTGCAGCAGCAAAGAAGCCACTGCAGATGACTGTCTGCCCCCTCTTATGGGAACAACTCACACCCAGGGGGATGGGCAGGTGAATTTTTGCATCCATTGATACTAAATTCAACAGAAACCATCTCATAGATGCTGGCCCAAAAGCTTCTTTTTCAGACAGAACCACTGCAGTGCAACACAGCATCTTACAGTTCCTTCTCATCACTTAGCTCAGATTTTGAACACCCAAAAATTCAGGCAGATTCTTCATTTTTAGGCACTATGCTTCATGGTGCAACATATATTGAAAAAGCTGCTACTGCTAGCTTGTCACTTTTTGTGCAATTTATCCAGTGGTTTGTATGTAGCAGATCATAGCTTTAAGTTTTTGGCACAAGAAAGCTCCTTAACATATTTATATGATGGCAAAGGCCTCTCCCTGCTTAAAATCAAGTTACATCTTTCTCTGTCAAAAAGGGACACTGTTTTGAATTGTAATCACTGCAGACCCTACAAGTGCAAAAGAAGCAGCAAGCAACATGACAATATCTCACAAATACTAAGAGAACAACCTGCAGTACAAGGCTCTTGTAGCTGCAGTCTTTAATATTTCCCTCCACAAGGTTGCAATGTACAGGTGCTCAAGACAGTATAAACACTGTCAAAAGCTGAAACCTCTATCCAAACAGGAATAAGTAGCTAGGTTCAATATACATACAAGAGGTTAGACAATATCATAATTTATCTTAACCTTCTCCTTAAATTAATGGTTTGGTTATGTAACTAAATGATGTATTTATTGCCAAACATGTATGTCTTTTAGTAAGTGTACTTAAAAACACCTTGCACTACTGTAATTCTTGATTAATTGTATTAATTTCTAAAACAGATAGATATGTAACTTCTAGAATCCACCTGTTTTGATTCATCTAATGCAATGCACTACAGCAAGACAGAAATAAAAGAAGTTATTTAAAGCTTTCCATAAGAGTACATTTGTCAACAATACTTATTCAAAGCATTTGCTTTGACTGTGCCATATTTGTTTAACTACTACTACTGGTTATTTTAGCCCATACTGAAGAGTTCTGAAGAACATAATCTGGGCAGATGCCAAAGGAATGTAGCTTTTAAACATAACCTTATATTCAAAGAGCAAAATCTAGCTCTAACAACATAAGCAAGCAAAATTTTGTCATGTACACAAACCTTTCCTGTGTGTTTTTTTCTTTTTTGAAAGATTTAGTGGCAAAAACAGGATTTAAGTAGTTTTCCTTATAAATATTTCAGAAGACAGTAGAGAAATTCGTGCATAGCTCTTGCTATTGCAAGAGCTACTTGAACAAATTTAGAAGTTTTACTTTAGTATTTTGATAATCAGAAAATTAAGCATTTCACATCAGATTAGATTTCACTGACTTGTGTGGCTTGTTTTCTTGACGTACAGTCTTCTGGGAGGGATTTGTATGTTTGTTTTTTAATCTGGTGTGTTTATCTGCTTACCAGAATCACATTCTCACACTTCAAGGTGTTTTCTGACTTTATTACATAACCAGTGTGGTGGGTTGACCCTGGCCAGACTGCAGGTGCCCACCAAAGCCACTCTATCACTCCCCTCCTCAACTGGGCAGGGGAGAGAAAATATAATGAAAGGCTCATGGGTCAAGATAAGGACAGGGAGAGATCACGCAAGCAATTACCGTCATGGGCAAAACAGACTTGACTTGGATAATTAGTTTAATTTATTACCAATCAAATCAGACTAGGATAATGAGAAATAAAACCAAATCTTAAAACACCTTCCTGCCACCCCTCCCTTCTTCCTGGGGACAACTTCACTCCCAACTTTCTCCACCTCCTCCCCGCCAGTGGCACAGGGGGATGGGGAATGGGGGGTGCAGTCAGTTCATCACATGTTGTCTCTGCCGCTCCTTCCTCCTCAGGGGCAGGACTCCTCATTTGTCCCCTGATCCAGCGTGGGGTCCCTCCCACAGGAGAGAGTCCTCCACAAACTTCTCCACCATGTGTCCTTCCCACAGTCTGCAGTTCTTTATGAACTGCTCCAGCATGGGTCCCTTCCACCACAGGCTGCAGTCCTTCAGGCACAGACTGCTCCAGCGTGGGTCCCCCATGGGGTCACAAGTCCTGCCAGAAAACCTGCTCCAGCCTGGGTTCTTCTCTCCACAGGTCCGCAGGTCCTGCCAGGAAACCTGCTCCAGCGCAGGCTTCCCATGGGGTCACAGCCTCCTTCGGGCATCCATGTGCTCCAGCGGGGAGTCGTCCATGGGCTGCAGGCAGACATCTGCTCCACTGTGGACCTCCATGGGCTGCCGGGGGACAGCCTGCCTCACCATGGTCTTCACCATGGGCTGCAGGGGAATCTGCTCTGGTGCCTGGAGCACCTGCTCACCCTCCTTCTTCACTGACCTTGGGGTCTGCAGGGTTGTTCCTCTCAGATATTCTCACTTCTCCCTCTGGCTGCAGTTGCTGTTGTGCAGTTTTCTTTTTCCCCTTCTAAAATTTGTTCTCCCAGAGGCACTACCACCGTCACTGACGGACTTAGCCAGCAGCGGGTCTGTCTTGGAGCTGGCTGGCATTAGCTCTATCAGACATAGGTGAAGCTTCTAGCAGCTTCTCACAGAAGCCAGCCCTGTAGCCCCCCACTGCCAAAACCTTGCCACACAAACCCAATACACCAGTAATTAATTGTCACCATCTTTCATTTGATAATGGTCATGGATTCTGACACTTTGCTTAGAATCAATATAGTATCTTTCTACACTCACTGTTCTCAATTGCTATCAACTGTTCTTTCTAAATTGTAGTGTACACACTAACACAAACAACTGCAGAATAAGAATCGCAGGTGATTTAACGAAGCACATTCATAGATAAGCAGACTGTTCTGTGCACATGTACTTAAACTGAAGGGCAAAGACTAACATTTAGAGCAAATCACTAGGTTATAGGACAATCTTTTTACACATTTATTGTGTATGGAGATATAAACATACTTCTTTACTCTTAATTGGCAGTAATGCTACTCTGAATCAGACAGTAGGGATACTTCTCTGAACCCCAAAACTCCACAAAAGGCCACAACTTGATTTCAAGTGCACTGAAAAATATAACAGGTAGGTACCAAACCTGAATCTAAAATTCCACCCGTGTGCAAAGAAGGAATAAGTATCTGTAGTTCACCATTTTAAAATTGCAGGTTAAGCTTTATTAGATACAAAGGTTTCACAACAGCACTGCAGGCATTGACATTTTGGGCTTACAAATGTATTTTCAGGTCTGGTCCATACATATTCATGGTGCAGCTGGCAGGGAAGATCAAAGCAAAATGCAGCTGAAAATGCCACTTTTCATCTGACTTCAAGGTTTGTCATGTTTCACAGGGTTTCCATTGCTAATAATAAATCTGTCCCTGCCAGCTGAATAAATTGCACCAGATGAACACAGATTTCACAGTGCAGGACCACTGAATGTTTCAAAACTTGGAAAGGTGCTTCAAATTTCAGATGGTGACAAACACACAGGAGACTTTCAGGGACAGTTCCCGACACACAGCAGTAGTTACCTTTTTAGGCTCCTGAGGCCAACCTCTCTAAACAGCACCTACATCAAGACTGCTATTAGGGCCAACCCTAACAGCAGCACTACAGGGAAGCAAATTGAAACAAATACAACCCATCATTCTTGAAAGCAGCCACTGAAAAAAGGATTTTAGTGTAGCTGTTCTGGATCAGCCCACTAGCAGTGTATCTCTCCTTTACACTCCTATTAAAATGTTTTATACAGTTCCACTTCACACAAAAGAGGACTCCTGGCAATCCAGGAGTCAAAAGCAAGCTCACAAATATTTTTGTTTCTTCTAGACAAAAACAAATCTCCGCAAGCCAGACTGCAAAGAGCAAAGGTCTTTGCAAACATAGTAAATGTATTCAGCTACTTAAAATACAATGTTTATTTTACTTCAAAGAGTTTTAGACTAAATTACCTTAAAGCAAAAAGTGCAAGCAAAATAGTTTGGTCTTTTTTTCTTTTCTTTCCCAACCTCTTAAAACATGCCAGTTGGTCTAGACCTGCATATCACAGGCTAACATAAATAAGTGCATCTTTCACAAAATTTATTCCACAAACAGGAGCTAGACCACTGGACAGATGCAGCAGCTATATTTTAAACATTTTGGCATCCTTTTTCACCCCTGTTTCCGTTTCCCTGCACCTTCCTTTTGATCTGTCCCCACCCCAGGATCAGTCATCTTCCCTTGGGGGTGGATGTACTGGCACAGCTCAGCTCAGCCAGATGTTTTGAGGGAAGTTTCATTCCCTCCCTGCTACTTGCTCAAGAGAGAAGAGGTACTGCTCTGGGCTGAACTTCCCCCTCAGTGGCTCTAGTCAAGCTTTCCAACTTGTGAATTAGTACCTAAAATAAGAAGGCAATTCACAGAAGAAAACAGAGGGACAGCGTATGAGAAAAGATACCCTATTTATCTGATGGTTCAGAACTCTGTCATTAGTGCTAACACATACTTTGCTACCTACAAAACAGAGCACAGATCTTGGGAAGTGTCCTTCAGTTCAGCCAGCTACTGCTTTTATTCTTCAATACTTAGGTCTCCGTATTATGTTGGGGACCAAAACACAAAAGGGCCCTCATTTACAGCCAACTCCCACATACAACAAATAGCATACGATGTAGCAACAGCAATCACGGAAGCATGTTCTTTGAAGCTTACAGTAAGCCCAGAGTGAAGATTTGTGAATTTTCCTCTTGCTCAAGGACAGGCTTGCCTGCTTTCCTCCAAGGTCTTCCCCAGCTAGGAAAGCATGGTATACCTACAGGCACATTGTCAGAAAAGCCTGACAGCTGTAAAGGTACTAGAGGAGGTGGAAGGCAGGTGGCAAATTTTAATAGCATTTAGTACATTAACTATTACAGATTTTTCTTTCAAGAACTGACTTTGTCAGGGAGGTTGAGAACGCAGCTGTAGACTCTAATGCTTGTTCTTAGTCTTTCCTGCAGTCACACCTTATCGTTCCATGGAAACATTAGCCTTCACTTTGTAAAACGTTAAAGGAGACTGAAGAACCACTTTTTTAGAATTGGCCCATGAAATAAAACACTATACATTCACCTCAGACATGCTCAAGCATAATCCCACACCTTTCTCCTTTGTTATGAATTTTCTGGCTTTTGACATGAAGGGAATGAATCTAGTAGTCCATTACAGTTTAACAAGTGATACAGTTAAAAAAAAATTTTCTCTTGGGAAAAGGCTTGTCTGGTGACATTGGCAGCACTGGTCACTGACCCCTAGGGAAGTGGGACAGTCATACACAGATGGGAAATAGCTGGGAAGGAACTACATGGAAGCACTGAAACATTAGACCCTACCTAGTGCCTGAAAACTCAAGTGTGAGGTCCAGATGCTAAAGTCTGAATATGTTAGCATCATTGTTAGGGAACTGATACTAAGTGACAGATAGATTATATTACATAAAGTTCAATTTCTGGCTGCCCACAATGGCTCCTAATTCAAACAAAGGCCTGACAAGCAACTGACAATAAATAAATCAAAGTAAAAAGCACACTGCTTTGAAACTTTAGCCTTACGGCCAGGAACATTACAGTAAGCTTATTTGTTAAAAGGACTGCTTGATTTTGACCTAATACTACTTTACCAAAGCAACTGAAAATTATTCGTTTCCTATGTTAAGAATTGAGATGAATAAAAATCTAAGAGATTACAAGTAAAAATCTTTCTTTGTTCTGTATATCACTTCCACTATGCTGGTCAGTCAGATGCCATCGTTTTTCCTCCTGGCCCCATGGCACATGAAAGTTGTCTTACTGGGAAATTAAACAAAATGGAAAGAGAGAAACAAAAATATTTTCCAAGATTTTTACTGTTTGTTTTCAGCCTTACATCCAAGACTAAGAATAAACAAGAAAAACAGTAGCAGTTTTAAAGAATGCCCCACACTAGTTCAATTTTCATTTTTGTTTTAAAATGTTTGCAATTCTTTTGGTCCTGAAGCCTCTTGGGATAGAGGCCGGGATTAATATTTATCTAAAGTGATTAAAAGACATTTCATTTTAAAAAAGCTGACATGCAAGCAAAGTGAATCTGTGCATGAAAGCCTAGATGCACATTCAGAAAGGCAATGCAAGTCACTTACAACCCTAAAAGGGCAAAAGCTCCCCCCCGATTTTAACTGACATTGGCTTTCTGTGCATTTCAATTCTCCGTGCCTTGTAGACTGCTTCAGTTGGTAACCATTTTTAAGTTCAAGCTAGGGAAAGAATAACAGAAGATACAGTTCCACAATGAGTGACATCTGCAATTCATTAAGGAATTATGATACTCAAGAAGTCCCTGTTCCAAGAGGTGACAAAAAACCAGAAATGATGAGAAGTATCTGATCACGTGCTTCATCTCTCATCCAAGCCACTTAGTATTTCTTCCTCCACCTCTTACACCTTCACACGAAAGGTTTCACTGACAGTCTCCACCACCTTGCTCCAACTCTCTAAAGCAACTAATTTTTTTAAGTGAAAAAGCTCTAGCTCAACATCTCCTTTAAGTATTAAGAAAAAAAAAAACAACCAATTAGCAACTTTGTCAATGCCACACCAAATTTAAGAGCAAGGAGAAAGACAGCTGTTTCAAGGAACAGACAACTCGGTGAGGTAACAGTCATCAAGAAGAGATGTTTCTCCTGCTTGTCTCCTTGTTCACTCCATAACAAGCAGTCATCTAACACTAAGACTATTTATGATGCTGTCCTGCATTTTTCTGCCATTCTATGCTCAGAGGCATTGCAGCAGAATCTCCCACTTCTCATCTGCTATTTTCCAGATGACCACCCTACCAGATGCAAGTAGCAATAATCTACACATTTGCAGGAAATCTACAGGAACCATAGCACTGTGATGGGTGGGAAAAAGACATTAAAATCTAGGCCCCCGTTACCTGACTCTATTTAATGGAGATTTAAAGTGCCAGAGGATATTTGTCTGAATTAGCATTGATACAGTCTCCCTAGCAAAGAGTGCAAGCAGCACTGCAGTGGGAAAGGGACCAAAAGAAGGTGCCTTACCCTATGCATTTACAAACAATAGTCTCTGCTTTCCAAATGAAAGCTAACTGCAGACACAAAATCAGAAGAAATCAGCAATTTACATACAGATCACAGAGCTCATTACATATCTATGAAAATATGATTTGTTTTTAAAGAGAGAAGCATCCCTGCACACAAGCTATGAAACAAATGAAGCTGCCTGGGATGTGAAACCTAACAGTCCCTTCTGTCCAAACACTAAGAAACCAGAGTTCAGATGCTTTCCAAACGTGGAATGAACTCCTGAAACAGCTTTCTCTTAATGGCTTCACTGGCATTTCAGAACCACAGTTTGTTGACCTTGAGAAAGTAAAGATTGACAGGCTGCCTGTTTGTTTTGGGATTTGTCATTTGACAGAATGGCCACAGTGCGCATTTTTGTGCGACTTGACGCATGGCTGAGCTTCTCACCTCTGACTCTCATTGGCCATTAACCTGACATAATCAATTAAGAAAAGAAAAGGAAATTTCATGTTATCACTACACTACTTGAAAGCATTTTTCCAACATTTTAACACAGAGTTTCCTAGTTTTGTTACCAAAACATAAAAACAGGTCTTTGTTTACAGTTATTAATTTTGATTACTGCTGCAAACCTTGTTCTGCTTTCGAGGTCTACAAGATCCCAGATCTATTCCCTCCACTTTACCCACTGTATCACAAATGTATTTTAAGCACATACCAGTGGAAAGTTTGACTTCAATACAGTCAATATACTGCCCCTACTTTTCTTGCATTTTTTCCTTGCGGATGAGATAGCAACTCACTAAGCTTCCAGTTCAGAACTGGGAGTAAAGGAAGAATTTTTTCTTTACATCCTTTTTAACTCTGTTTGCTTTAAAAAGGCACATGACTCATAGTGGTTAAATATTTAACCATTTCACTAATGAGCTGGATCCTAACATGCAAGTATGAAAAGAGCCATCATTATGTCTGAAAAATCCTGCTCATATCCAGGCAGCTTTTTTTCATTTATATATCTATATACACACACACGCTAGGGATCTGTAAGGTAAGTTGCTATCTCAGGACTAGTCTATACACACATTTAGTACTGGTATTCTGTGTAGAGATATGTGGGGGTTGGGGCCTGGCTGTGTTTTGGTTTTATCAAAATAGTTGCAATAATTCAAACCCAAATGTGCCTGTTATTGTATTAATAATAACAATGACATAATAGTAAAATTATACCCTATGGGACTAGGCTACACTGACGCATGCAACCACGTGCTCTCTATCACTTCAAAGACAGCAACAGATGGAAGATACTACCACACCCAACTCCTCATTACTGCACCTCTCATCTTAGAGATTACCACCCACAAAGCTGAACAACGGTAACCTGTTGTGGAAGTGCTCTTAGCCCTCTTCAATCTAACCAAATTAGTTTTAACCATCTTTAGTGGTAAACAAAGCTTTCTGGGGCAACTAGGCACTGCAGCAAACTATGAAAGCAAATGCAGTACAATGCAGTTCTGGGCTGAGTAAAATCCCATTGAGGGGCAGCAGCAAAGAGCTAGCAGATGACTGCTTCTTAAGCTTTTCCAGAGAGACATGCTTCTGCAACTCTATCTACACCCTGTCTGTACTAGCCGAGTTTGAACAAAACAGCTTTTGTTTGTAGAGACAGCCTAGCTGCCAATTCGAGTTCAATAACTGGCTCTGGATTATAGTAGGCATGCCTAGACCTGTAGGATAAAATTAATTTCTGTCAAGTTGGTCTCAATCAGCTGTCAGGCTGATATCCCGCTGTCCTGCAGCAAAACAGATGCAAAGTAAACATAAAATGCTACTTAATTCATTATTCAGTCAAATCAATACAAAAGAGGCACAGAGCTAAGTATGTAAAATAAGAGCCAAAATCTCAACTTTCATATAAAAAAAGCTTTCAAAGTTCTAAATTAAGAAACGAGACAAGAAATTAAATATACTTCTCTTTTCAGTGTTATGATTTCTAAGGCCCATCACTGAACCTGAACACATGGAGCAGGCTAAAGCTGGGACTTCTGTAAGTTATGTTCTTTCTCTGCTTCAGTGCCTGGCTGCGCAAGAGGCTACTCACACTTCCTTCCTCTCACCTTTTCACCACATTGTCTGTTTAGGCTGCAAGGTCTATGAGGGTAGAAGCTATCTTTTAGAGTATGTGGGCCCCACTCTGCTAAGTGTTGTACTTGATCTTACAAGCAGGACCCTTTGAATTGGCTGTAATGTACACAACAATAATAATACCCTTTCTCAAAAAGACAGCACACAAGTCTGATTGTAAATTGTGTTGCAGATAAAGTTTCCAACACACTTTTAACTATCAAAAGCTAACAAATCTTAATCTAGAGTTCCACAAACACTTTAAACCAGCACTGCTGCCAAAAGAAGCAATCTCATCTGGCCAAAAAAAAGGTTAGTTTGAACCCATCTGGGTTCTCCAAAGCAATTTACAACATAGCTGCACAAATGCTTGTATTGGCACAAGGAATGGAGCAGCAGGACCATTTCTTCAGGTGGCAGTGCCAGTTTATGCAGGCTGAAACTCATTCTTAAAAGTGCAGCCTAGGTTCTTTGAAGGATTTAACTCACAAAGCCAAGCTAGGGTGGAAAAGCTACAGGTCACCCAATTTTACTTGTAAAACTACTAATACTCACCTCCGAAGTATGTTGCCAGGTTAGGTACATTTCTGTTTGTAAGGCATTACAGAAGTAAGATTAGTAAATATTTAATTTTCTCTCCTCCCTTTTCCCCTGCCCTGGCCACTAAGTATAACTCGTTACGAGTTTCGTACACTAAATCAATGAGTTGGAGCAGCTCCTAGAAGGTAGCTGTCAAGCTCCCTGCCTGTAGGCCAGATGGAGGTCAGTAATCATACACACGTATTCCAATTTAAAACTGTTCTGCAACATTGCAGCCAAAACAGCATCTAAATACAGTCTACTCACCCTGCTGTAGGGAACCATGAAATAGGCTGATTACCTCTACAGCAGACGTTCTTTCTCACCTTGATCTGGGGAACAGCTGCAGAGGGATAAAGGACAAGTAAATAAACTCCTTTTGCATGCATTCCACATGTAAACACATCGTCAAGCTGACAGAAACAACAATGAAAAGGAGTGTTTCTGAAAGGTGCCTTAATAAGGATGTTAACAGCATGCTGGAGGGAAAAAAGGGTCAGCCTCAGTGTCATTAAGCATAAGGGAAACCATCAAAGTGAGGCAGTACATAGCTTGCTTTCACAGAATGGGTGTGGTTAACCATGGATTTTGGTTATGTTGCTAGTTCTTCAAAGTCCTGCTGTTTCTGAGAGCTAATAACAATTCTTGACTCCCTATCATCTTAAAAATATGCTCACATTCGATGAGTTAGGTGGAAATACCTGATGTAAACAATACACTAAGGTACAGGTTCCTGAAATCAATGAACAACTGGGATGGCTGAGAAGTGCAGTAGTTTTAGGACATCTATTCCAATGTTTGGTTCCTAAGGGCAACTCAGAGAGACCTACAGAACTTAGTCCATCACACAGCTTCTGATGCTGTCACTACCAGGGCACATGGGCACCCATACTGGTTTGCAGCCAAGGCACAGGACATGCCAAGAATGCAGAACAGAAATGCAGTATGCGGCAGCTCTCTGGGCTATCAAGACTTCTCCAGCAGCTCAGTACAAACACCAAGTTCTAAGCTCTACAACAAAACAGATTTATTTTATAAGCTGAGATGGAGTGTAAATGCCCATGCTATGTATTACTAGCCACTGAATCAACAGCTCAAACTCTTTCACAAGACCTTTCTGATGACCGAGACAAAATAGGGCTGGGCCTCATATTAAAACAGGAACAATCCTAGAAACTCTTTGTGCAAGACAAGTCTAACAGAACTGATGCTTCAGTCACGCTGACATTTTTCATACTACCAAAATAAAAGTAAATTAGATAAAAATAAATTTAAAACATTAAATGTGAGATAAAACCAGCTTGTAGTTACATAACTCAAACTCTCATGCTTCTGAGATTATCCTTAAGTACAAGCAGAGACAGTTCAAGAAACCTTTCCTATTATGCCCCGATCCTGTTAATACTTAGGCATACAGGAAGCTCTGTTGAAGTCATGATGATTACTCATATGCACAAAGTTAAACATACTGCACAATTGCAAGTCTCATGCCATAAAAACTTCACTTATAAATGTAGAACCTAATTTGGTCACCGGTACCCATATACATAAAAAAACAGCATATAGAGTCTTGACTTCCCCCCCCCCACCCCCACCCCAAACCGTGGAATAAACACTTAGTAGGGTGGAGTTGCCAGAAGCTCTACTCAATACAAATGACACCTAGCTAGAAGTGTTTTCTCTCATCATTGCTAAAAATAGAAATATGTTCTATATATAGAAATATATATATGTAAAGAAGCATACACAAATATATATTTAAGAAATAACAAGGCGATCTCGATACCTTCTTGTTCCTTCTCTGTACACAAAGTCAGGTATTTGTCACGTTTTTCATGGCATGGCAAGTTTCTAACAGGATGTTAATTTACTCATTCCCCTTCCAAGAGCAGTCAGCACTCAATGCTGAGATGTGCTTTCCTACTATCAAACACAGAATTCAAGAAATGAAATAATGAAATAATATAAAATAAAATTGTAGAAGCTTACTTTAGAAACTGCCAAGAAAGCCACCAAGAAGCCCAGTTGCTTTTGTTTTTTTAGCCAGTTAATTGAACTTACTTAATCCAACATCGCAAAATAAAATTCTTAATGCATTCAGTTTATTTTCTCTCTGCTGACTCCTGGAACCTCCTTTCTTCCAAGACATTGGCACTCACTGCTCTTCTGTACTACAGTTACACCACACCTGCAGAGTTTATTCCAGTTTTGGCTACCAAGGGCCACTTAAAGCCATTCAAGAGCCACCAGCTAGTGACAGCTGGCAAACTCAAACCTGTCTCAGTAGTCTATCATATGTAATCAATTGCAAATAGAACTTCAACAGACTCATCCCATTATTTCCTAGCTCATTCCCCCTGGGAAAACAAGCCAGCAAGCTTCCACTTTGAATCATGAAGCTAGTTTTGCCTCTGTCCCTCCTTTCCAACTTCTCCCTTTCTCCTCTCCTTGCATCAGTTCACTGCACTGTTTCAGTTTTTCAGCTTGATATCCGTTATGTTATGTCAGCTGTTACATTACGCTTAAAACAATAGACTCCAGCTGGCTGAGGTCAGATGTGAAAACAAGGACCTAACAAAGCCATAGACCCTCCAGTTATACTGAAATTGAGATACACACTGAATGTAGCACTTAATGACAAACTACTTTCCAGACATTTGGGCAAAGCATAAAGGAAACACCTGTCACTGCAAACATTACACACTAATCCAGATAAACCCTAAATTTAAATATATTTTTTTTTTCCCCACTGCTTGGCTCTAATATGTACCAGTATTTCACAGTTTTAAATTTTTTTCTGAGATGGAATTTGTATTACTCTGCTTGTTTACTAAAATATTATACAGTGAAAAACGTGTATAATTTCAAAGAAAATATGTTTACCATGTTTCTTTTCAAGTTTACCAAGCAAATGCTCTGAGTTTGACATGGATTTACACCCCAGAAAAATTTAGTTAAACTTTAACCCTTAAGTAGAAAGCTTGACAAAAGTGAAAAACAGATGTAACAGTGAATGAAACACACTTTTTTCAGTGATGGTATTTTCTTAGATGCACCTTTGAACAGAATTTGTTGGAATGCAGCTATAGTAAAAAAATAAAGAAACAAAACATTGGCATACTATGCAACTTATGAGGGTAAACACAAGCTCTTGAGAATAGGTGATCTACTAATAACTCTGGAGCACATATCCCCCTAATTTTCAAAACACTGCATACCATATAAAAGCAGTATTTCCTGAAAATATATGCTTACATATATATATATGCTACTGTAGTTCACATATGAAAGGCTGGGAAGCTTGCTCAGCACAAAAGGACAACTTGGCACTGTGCTCATTTCAGTCTATGGCCAACACCCCCACGTTGCCAGCCAGGGATACCACCACGTCAGATCATGTAGGCCACCAAGCAGCCAGCAGACGGCACCAATCTAACACCAGTGTTTCGTGCTGGCCTGCAATCTGTCACCAGCTCCATCGTGAGCTTGAGGAAGGTCGCTCTTCCCAGAGCCTGTCTTAGTCTTCAGAGTTTGAGCCCCAATAAATGCTTGGTGCTTTATAGCCATCTCGTCCCAAAGTACTGTGGGGATAAATGCTAAATTCTGATTCTTTTACTCACAGTGATGTACTTGCAGACTTTATTTTAAATAACAGTGTTCAGGTATGACACCACAGAACTCCAGGTACAGAAATCCAACAAGAGGGATTATTTTTTTCTCATAGTTCTTTGAAAAGGCAGAAACAGAAGTAACCAATTTTCTGCATCCAAGCTTATCTTTATCAAATACACACTCCAGTGTAGCAGACTAAAATAAGAATGCAAACCCAGAACTTTTGAACCTGCTAGAAGAAATACATGTAAAAATAGTTTTATTTTCTGTAAAAATCACTGCTTATTCTTATCATATATATCTAAAACTAATTTCTGGTGGTAACTTCAGAGAACTGTAGCCAAATAAACTTTTTCTTTCCCCCCCCTGAAAAAGAAACATCTAAGACAATAGCAAGAGCATACCTGGAAGGACATAACATACTAGAAATCTTTCAGTGTGTTAAGAAGTTTAGTATATTTTTCTTTCTCCTCCACACAAATACTTGTCCAATTCATTTCACTGAAAGCTTTAATTGTTCTCACTTTTTTCCAAAAGCCATCCACCTGATGAGAAATCAGGTAGGCCAAACAGCATGAATTTTGTGGCTACAACCATACAAAGTGGCCAGAGTTGTCTCTGGCAGCAATGTTTACACAGCCTTTTTCTTCCACTCTTCTCTCCCAGAATTATCTTTGTTGATTACTCTTATAAAATTCCCCAAGCCCATGTGAAAAACCATCTCTTTATTAATAGTTCACTTCTTCCAAAAGCTATTTTTATCTACTTCAGGACATCATCCAAGGTCTGAATCCAGTCACCCCAGATGAGACACAGCGTGGTCCAATGCTGCCCTCTACAGATTTTAAAGGGAAACTATAGCTCCCTTCTACAACTGATTTTTAGCACATGTGAAAAACAAGAAGCAGCTCTTCTTTCCCTCACTGGTCTTAGCATACTTTCCTTCCATATCACCTCTTCGTCCCTTCCTGGCATTCCTCTTCAGCTCAGACTTCATCTACACCAAACAATAACAACAGGCTTGTCTTTTTTTTTTTTTTTTTAAGCCTATTTCATTAAATTGGTTCTGCTGTCCCTAACAGACAATCTTATTTCTACTTTAGAAGCATCTGATTTGGCTCACTCAGACCTGTTCAGAATGGACATGAAGCAGAATTTAAACTGGACTAAAAGCATGTTCATGCAACCTTCTGAACCAAATTAATTAAATCCCTTTAACATCACATTTGCATTAAACATATAATTCTCCTATACTGACCAGGGGAATTGACAAGGGATTGCTTTGCAAACAGCTGGAACAAGTTAAGATGTTAGTTACTACCAGTAGCATTTCAAACCAAAGCAGCTGATTTTGCAATGAAGCAGATTAGAAGCACTCACATTATCTGCCAGCACAGCTCAGCTACAAACATCAGAACCACAGGCTGAAGCACAGTGAGAAACACCTGGGTTCAGATTCAGAGGAAGCTCCTTGTTCCAGCTCCTAACTATACTGTCACCTAATTAAAAGGGGGGAGGGCAATTTTCATTTCTATTCATGTTTCCTGAGCCTTCGAACCACTCACATTTGGCCTTTTTACTACAAACTAAAATGTAGAGAAGCTGAACTATACTGTCACCTAATTAAAAGGGGGGAGGGCAATTTTCATTTCTATTCATGTTTCCTGAGCCTTCGAACCACTCACATTTGGCCTTTTTACTACAAACTAAAATGTAGAGAAGCTGACTTCAAATGAAAGCTGGGATTCTTGACTTCAGCTATCAATGGAGTGACAGAAAGAAAATGCTGCAGTGAGTGATTCTCTGGACAGGTCTATCTGCAGGTCCAGCAAAGGAAAAGGATTAAAGAGCACAAGTCTACCACACACACGTCTTCTACACCAGCTGACCTTACTCTGGGTCAGACCAGGGGACATTGCTGAGGCTGCAAAGACAAATTTTTCACTTTCTCAGCTACAGTTGTTCTTTAGAGAGAGTCTGTAGACTACATTAGTCTGTACAGCTATCAACAGGCATCCTTTACAGACGTTAATCCCATTTAATTTTTCAAAAGGATGAAAATACAGCAATGTCTCTGTCTTGGTCTTCTTAAGCAAGGAAGATAATCAGAAAAAAAAAATATGCTGGAACCACTGTGAACTATTTGAACCATTTGTTCTCTCCGAAGATCGTCTTCAGAATCAAAAGCCGTAGGTATTTTTCTCTTTCTTCCTCACAAGACCCACAAAACACTCCAGCAAACAAAACCCAAGGCTTATACTGAAAAGATTATATTAAAAAAAAGAAATAAAATCTAGGTCTCTCACAGGCTTAGACTCTGTGCCACTTTCTTTTAACTGTAAGAATAATTTCAATGCCAATAACATAAATGTTAACCACCCAAAACTATTACCTTTTATCCTAATTGATAGTCTTTTTAATGTTTAAAAATCATTTAATCTCTTCCGTAAGAAGTATGCTAAAGTAGAAGAGGAACTCAGAAAGCTGGAAAGAGCTTATACTTTCATCATAAAAACATAACTTTTTTTTTTTTTTTGTTGGAATCAATATTGAAATGAGATTCCTACCAGAAAATAGCTTTTTCAGGCACACTAAATATCCCTTGGTTCAGCAGAATATTTAATCCCCTTGGATCAGGCATTTGGATTTTCTTAGATCATGCTGAGATAACAGCATTCTGCTGTGTTCTGGCACCATAAAATCCTTGCTTATGAAAATAAAAGAAAAATATGGCCTCTCTGGGAACATACATCTCTGAATTACTTTTTTCCATAGTTTAAATATTGTAGTCTCAAAATCAATTTTTACACAGATATACCACATTCTCTTTATGAGTCATGGCAAAAGCTCTCCCGCACCACTATTTTAAATGGGCCAAGTGTACATATACCCTTCAAAATGTCGATCCTTTCACAATCTTGGCTCAGACTCCAGCTCATGCTGGGCAAGTGCCAACGAGTAACTGGAGTCAAACCCCTCCAACAGCACCATCTAGTGAAAAAAAAAATAAAATAAACACATGCAAATTTAAACAGTTTTCACTGCATTCTGGAAACTAACAAAAGGCCAATTCTCTCCTAATCTCCCATTACAACTGCATTTAGGTATAGCTTTCATCAAGTCTCTTTGCCTTGTGAAGTGTGGTGACAAGCAGAGACAGATTCAACAGCTAATTGTAAGCTTTTTGTCTAAAAGTGGAATACCACTTGGAACACATATAAACTTTCCCTTGTTTATTTTTCCAATATTAAGCTTGCATTTTTCTTATTGTTATTAAAAATAGAAGCATTTTAAAATGCTTTAAAATTACTGACAACATCTTCTATTTCCTCCTCTGGTAGTGGGAGGTAATGTTATAAGACAAGCAGCTCCAGAATAAAAAGGAAACAATATATACAAATAATCTCAACCACTTTTTTAGCTCTTACTTTCATATAATTGTAATATCTTGTAAGGATATATTATTGAAGCATGAAATTCTTATTCATGAAAATGGGCACACTCAGCTTCCATCTGTAACTTTAATGTGACCAGTCTCCCTGGTTTCAAAAAGATTATCTGCTCAAGTTGTGTAGGTGCTTAGATCTTTCACAGGATCAGGGTAAACTACTTCGGCTACATGGAGGAAATAAAGCCGTATAGCTCTTAATTGTCAGTGTTTTCAAGGGTCTTGTTTGAATAGTTTTTCCAGTCAGGAGGAACGGATTCTGTACTTTTCCCAACATGCATCTTCAATGCCATGCAACTCACAAGTGGTCTGTAGAAGGTATTCTGTGATAACAGTAGTTTGCAGAAAACACACACGTGCTTTTACAGTTATTCCATCTCATTTTCAAGATGAATCAGATTTACAGTGCCTGTGCAGTAACCTCATCTAATCGGACTTGCTTCATGGGGCTGTTCAGCTCAGCATACCCCTATGCTAACTGAGCACTCATTTACTCATTTCCAGACATTTAGCATGATATAGTCATATCTTGCATTTCCAGACCTATGGGTGCCTGATCAAAGCCTCCCCCCCTCCCCTCCCAAAATACAAGAAGGCCACAAATCCCAAATAGGCAAAATTTCAAAGCATGACACCGCACATTTGGTATCACTAACTACCTCAGTCTTATATTTGATACACTACAAAGCATAATTCATTTAGAGAGAATTCTACACTACATAGGAATTTATGTCTAAATAAAAAGCAATCTGCTCTTGACAAAGCTTCAGGCATTTTCCCTTTGGAATGCAGATAGGGAAAGGTGGACTCAATTTTATAATCTACAGAAGTCTCTAAGTGTTACTTTAATTATTTTAATCTCACACACACTCAGGCAGTGTAAATCAAGTTTCATGGAATGACTTGAGGTCTCATAAACCTCAAATTACACATGGCCAAAGGCTCCCTCCTTCTCACTGTCCCAGTTAAGCCCAAGCAGAAAAGCCTTCTTCAAGATTCCCATACTCCTTGTGGCAGGTTATTGCTACACCACTGCTCCTTTGAGGTCTCTCTCACTCAGTATTAGTTTTTAAATCAACTTGTTTGCCCTTCTTTGCTCACCTACAATGACAAAGTTATCTACTTTCATTGTCTGGCTCCAAATTAAAACTATTATTGTGGTATAGCTAAAAGTCCCTCTACAAACACAAAAGATAAATTAATTCCTACTACAAAGTAGTAGAAAGAGTGCTCTCCTAAGCTTTAATAAGTCTCCTTACATCACCATTTGGGTTGGAAGCTTGCACTGTGTTTTTTCATCCCTGTATGCTGTTACACTTTCTTTTACTTCTTTCTTTGCATTTTACAGTTTCTCTTCAACCAGTCATCTGTGATTAACTCCCCCCTTAAGAATTCAGTTACATCTAATTTTGACAGCTCATAATGATATAGTAGAGTGAAAGTAAAATCTTAAAATAAGAACAGAATAGGAAATTTTACTGGGTAGACACTAACAGGAACCAGATTCTGACATTTATATTTGTGTTGCAAGGTGCCACAACTCCTTTGAAAGTCCCACGAAAACTGGATAGAGCAGAGAGCATATTGGCCTATCTACTGCTTTGGACCAATGATCACTGTAATCCCCTTAAGTTTCTTGAAAATAACCACAGTTAATCCTTTAAGAAAACAATATCAGAATATGCCAATACTGAACAAACAAACAGCTGCTGAATTCCCAAGAAACCATAACAGCAGGAGTTCTATGTTAAAAATTAACCATAGTTTTTCTCATTATATGGAACAGGAAAACTGATCTATACTACTTAGAAAGGAAGATAATACAGAATAGTATGAACACCCATTACATACTGGATATTACATAGATTGTATGTAATCCGGAAAACATTGCAAACATACTACACTGAACATATTACACACGTGCAGACAATACATACTGCATACAGTATAAACACACAAAATTAGTTCCGTGATTTCATGGGGGGTGGGGGGAAGAAACATCACTGGTTGTCACTAGAAGTCATTCCACTGAAACAACACACGTGTAAAATATTATGATATATTTCAAAGATGAGTGAGATATTATCACAAGTGAAATTCATCACAGAAATTGGCATAAGTATCCATAACTACTAGTTATGGATAGAAAAAACCACAACTAAAATCTGTACAAAAAGAAAACCCCAAACCACAAAACAAAAAACACTGGATGCAGAATTTCATATATAGACTCTCTTAGCTGGCAACTAATTATAATGTTACACCTAGGAGTTCAAATATCTTACAAGTTAATTAAAAATAATATACCAGGCATGAAGGTACCTTAAATAGAAACAGTGTGATTGACACTAAATTTAATATACTATATCCTTATTCTAACAGTATTCCTATTAGGTATAAAACTATAGCATATTGGATAGATAAATAGATAAAATTTATTATAATTGATGGGGTTTTTAAGTGAACTTTTTCACATTAATAATGATATCATACATAACAATGATATTACTGGTGTGCTGCTACAACAACTATTTTGAACAAACATTTAAACTGCTAGTTAACTTTTTCTCAATATAGTGACAGTGTTTTCACAAGTAAAATCACGGTCATTTATTTACAATTACAGAGAAATCAATGATTTAGCTGGGAGTACCCCACCACTGAGGTACAACAAATTTATAAATTTTTTTGTATGTTTAAAATCATGCCTCTCCAAAACTGAGGCTCTTCAATGAAATCTAAGCTGGCTGGACAGTAATACTCTTCGAACATACATGGAACATATATGTTGCAGCACTAGTGTACTATAAACTAAAGCTAACTATGTTTTCTCTACTGAAGGAAAAGTGCATAAAACAGGTAGAGCAAGTTGTCTTAACTCTGAAGTCAATGAAAATACACGAGTTTTCCACTTGTGAAAGCACCAATGAAAAGAAAGGACTTCCACTTACTTTTTGCCCCCCTATGGTCAGGTGTCTGGTCTTCAGTATGGCTGAAAAATGGATTAACCTGAGCAATATGACAGATTCAAGCTTAATTAGAACAGCCATGTGTGTTGGGCACAACATAGATGCCCTCATTATAGGCCATATAGGGCAAGACTTGGTTTTTGCACGACCATGACTTTTGATGTTTCTGTGGCTTTACAGACTCATTAGGGAAAAGCAGAAAAGCCGAAAAGCCTCTTGTCAATTAAACTACAAGGAACATTGTGCTTGATATGGTATTAGCTCAGAAGATCAGAATTTGCACATTAAGAACAAACATGCATCAATCACATTAATGTCCACATACATACCATCCAAAATAATGTCCCTGTAGCAAGAGCTGCATACTGTTCAATTGTAGAAAGCACGCTGAAAATAAGGCATATCAGCACAATAAGGAAGCTGTAAATAAAAAAAAAAAAAAATGTAATGTAGTCTAGTAAGAACCTAGAGGGAAGACAGATAATTATGCCATTACAAATTATCTGTACACACAGAAATGTTATTGGCATTGGATTATCTTAACACACAGCTGGTAACTTTTGAGTGATCCTGCTTCATATTGGATAGTTCATTTCTCTTCAGACACTGAGGTTTTGGGTTGGACATTATCAAATGAACCTGCACAATAATATTAGCTTTAGCCTACCTATAAGACTTGCTGCTTCCCAGTCCCTCAGGAAAACAACATTTCTTGTTCTTTCCCATTGTAAGGGCTTCTACAGCTGAATCACCACCACACAACCACACCACACAACCACCCCACACACAACCCCCGCAACATGATTCAAATATTTGCCTTTTTGCTGTTCCAAATTCTAATAAATTGCAAAGAGAAATCCCAATTAAGACAGAGTTCAACAGGCTCTGCCCACACTCTTTTATAACCAATCCCCAAAAGGCCCCAGATAAATGAAATCTGACATCTGAAACACAACCTAGGACCAATTCCATTTTTAAATAAAACAAAATTTCAGAAAAAAAACTATCAGAGAGTAGGAATATAAGGGTTTGTTCCCTGGTCCCTCCTGCCCAACTGAGTCCTTAGGGAGGGGGCCCTGGTTCCCAGAGTAAGACTCAGGACAGCCAGGGAGTTGCAGCAAACTCAGCCTAACTGCCTGCAGCACCCAGAAAGCTTTTTCCCCCAGCTGGGGAGCAAGGCTGCCCAGACCTGCAGCCTCAGCCTTCAAACCCCTTCCCTGAGCAGCTTCAGCTGTGCCCACCACACTGCAGGACTGCTGCTTGCTTTAGAGGAACATTTGGGAGGCAAAACATTTGAGACCCAAACTGGATGCTATCTACTACACACTAGGCATAGGCAGCTTCCAGTCCCCAAACTGTGTGTTTCTTTTTAAAACATGACATGAGCAATGAATAAGACTGAAAACATTCACTTATTAAAAACAGAGCTAGTTGTTAGGGATATTTTTCACAATTCTGTTGAGACAAGCAACACCAACCCTTTGCACTTGACAGAAACTTGCTGAAAAATCCAGTAACTAAATAATCTCCCCCATTATAGATCTCTAAAACCATTAATCCATTTTTTTCCTCAGAAAAAAAAAAACAAAAAAGAATTGGCATAATGAATAAAACTGAACTTAAGAGGAGAAATATTAAAACACAACATCACTGGCTGCAAATTGGCATGGCTCAGCTGAAGTCACCCAGGCCTTTTTCTTTTTTTTCACCTGAGTAAGAACTCCATTGGGTGAATCTTTCAAAAGGCCAAGCACTCAAGTAAAAAAAAAAATGTGTCAAGGTTGACATTATAAGTTAGACTGTCCAATGATTGCTTCAAAATATGGTGCAAGTGAGTCCAATTCACACATACACAAATGATATTGTAAACACATTACAAAATCATGGAGAGGAAGTCTGTAGGTAATTAGGTACAAAAATCAAATTAGTAAGTGATAATGAATTGAAGTTAATAGGATAGAGATTATCACACATCAACACACTTATGAGAATATACTTTTACCTAGGCAAAGTATAAGTATGTGGGTGTTTCTGATTTATCTCCACAATATTCTCATTTTACCTTGTATCTCTAACTTTGGCCATTCTTAAATAGAAGTAAGGTGTGCTAACAAGGCGGGGAATGCAAAGATGAGCCAGTCATTTGAAACATAACATAAATGTTCCCCAAGTGTCCAGCCCTTCTATCTGCAATATTCCCACAGTTGCTTAAGACGAATACACATGACAACATGAACATAAATGGGTTCAGTTACACAGAGGTAGCTGAGGGTCTCTGGATAAAAAGTCCAATATACACAGAAGTACCAGTTCGAAGCAAACAACGAGTTGCATGGGATGGCGTAAGCTGTCTGAATACATCTTGAGCAGTAACAATTTATACTTATTATATCCCTTAATAGTAGTAGACTTCTTAAAAGCATAACTCAGCCAATGCATGACACAAGAGGGCACCAAAGCAAAGACTATCCATTTCTGTACTTTTCCTAAACAAACACAACAAAAGAGACCCTAATAAGGATTAAAGGTGAAAGTATGTGTACTTAAGTGACAGGAGGATAAACTTAGGGTAAATCATTTGCCAAATCTCTTTACTTGTTACCATTAGAGAATTTGAAGGCTGACATAAGAACTGCATCAAGTGCCAGTCACCACACTACCTACTTTTATGGGTTTTATGCATGTGGATCCATTTCAGTTTACTAATTTTTTTTTTCACCCCCAGAAAAACTCTTGAAATTTATTGTTGTGCTCCTTGCAGGCTGAAGCATGAGACACCTTCACACTCACACATACACATTATCCCAAGCAAAACAAAGATGTTCAGTGAGATATTGCTCCTGCTCATCTTTCTTGGGCATAAGGGAGAAGGTGCCCACAAGCCCCACTAGTACAGCCATGCCAGTGGAGCACCACAGTTAAACTACTAACTCTGTCACACTGGCATCACTATTTTGCTTCTGAGATAGATCAATTGCACATAAGGAACAGATGGTGCAAAATTAAGAGACAAAAAAAAAAAACAACCCACAGTCCTCCTCTGGCATCAGCCTGCTGTTCATTTCCTTCCAACACTCAGCTCTTACTCTGTTTTTGTTTCAGTACTAGTGGCTTCCTCCTCCACTTCTGAAGCGTAAGAAGGGAGTGAGGCACCAGGAAAATGGAAAACAGGAAAAGTTTGCCACTTTTTTTTTTTTTGACAGCTACCTCCCCTCTCTTCAGTGAGAAGTGGAGCACAGATTCTCAGTTACTGCCTACTTTCATTTGTTGACAGCAGATAAGACCCCAGTAGATAAATAGTTACAAACAACAGTTGCAAGGACAGACTCTGCCTCAAACTTGAATTTGCTCTATGCAAAAATCATCCTGGGGAAATTTAACTGTCAAGCCTCAGAAAGCTTCCACTAGTCATGTGAGAGCTGTGGTTTTTGTCCCCAAGTATTTAGAACGTAACTGAACTTGTGTGAATTTTCATAGGGAAAAATCAAAGGTGCAACCCTGACAATGGAAGATAAAATTTCAAATTGGTTTATTTCTTCAAAGCAAACGCTACAATTTTCACATGCCCAAAATAACCTTATCACTCTTAATACCGCTTTACTGTCATCACTATTACTATATTTTCCAAAAAAAGTACTCACCTTGATACAGATGCTAAACATGTAAACTGTTCATCCAACCAGTTAATATCAAACTAATGAGCAACTGAAACCTACGTTACAATAAGAAGCATTAGACAAATTACTAGTGGCCAGATGTATCAGCCCTACCCTAATCAACCACATAATTTCAGATAGGTAAGTTAAGAGAGCTTTGTTTCAGACAAACTAAGTCTCACCTGCATGTCAAAGCTCTGTTAATGGAAAGACACTTGACACCTTCAGGAAGCAATTTATATCCCATGTGAAACAAGTTACTGTGCAAAACGTTTAGTTATTTCAACTGTTGAGCAGATGAAGGCTCTAAACATGGACATTTAAATCAGGCAAACTGAATATGGGCTGTCCAGTGTACATGCTAATCCCAAAACACTTACTCGACTCCACAGAACCATCATTTACTCTTCACTGGGTTGTAGCCAAGCTGCTTTGCTTTAACATAACAGGTGAAAAAGCACGTTACTTAGTCAGCCTTGCTTCTCTGTCTCAGTAAAAAATTAAAAATACCTTAGTTCCCATAGAATATCACTGAGGGACTTTAAGATCCAAGACAGATGAATGGTTTAACTAGTAGCATCGGCCACTCTGGAACACTGCTAAGCATACAGTCCCATGCTGATTTCACCAGTTGTATATGGAGTAGCAGAACAAACATTCACTATTGTATCTGCCTTAACAGCTCCAGCATAATACCTTTTTCCTCTAAAGGAGGAACAGAGAGCAAAACACTCAAATTTCTTTAACTCTAGCAGTCAGAAAAGGCTTAGTCTCTTGGAAACCACCAATCTTTTATCTCCTGCAACTCGTTGCTTGTTTACCCTCTATGCACACATGTGACCATCTTCAAGAGAGGAAGCAGAGCCATGAGGAGTTCAGCTTTCATCAGCTCTGATCTAACTCTCAGATTGTGGGGCCAAGAAAGCATTAGAGATGAGGCGATAGTGTGTGAAGTCTTTCATATTGCCTGTCCCAGGTTACAAAGTAGCATCTGCCTGCATGTAGATAAATCCCAGATACTGCATCAGTAAATGCTCTCAAAAATACTTAGCTTTATGGTTAACTTGTATCTAACAGTGCTATGTTTCTTTTAACACCAAGAATTTTGCAAGTGTTAAAGCAGTGTGGACACGAATGCTTACAAAGCAGCAGAGGTTTTCTTTCATGGACTTCGTTTTCAGTAGACCATTACAAGGCAACCCGTTTCCTCTCAGACAGCCAGCACTGTTTTACTAGAAGCCAGTTTCTGTGGCTGCCTCTTCAACTCTGTTTTTACAGGCACTGCATACCTGGTGAAGTCATAGCCAGAAGAGGAGCTATCTCAGTGTGCACGAAAGGTCAGCATGCAACCCTCCAGTAACACTTTGAGCTCACATACATCCAAGCCTGTATATAGACTTGGGATGTCTCTCTATGCTATACTACCCATTAAAGAGAAAAGCACATACATAGACACAGGTGTATATAGAGTTACATGAGACAATGTGTGCACAGATGTGTGTATGTGGGCAAACATGTAATAAATAATAAAATTTGGCTTACTCCATGAAGTCATCCAGATGATTTAGATACTTTTTTGTCTCAAGCAGGTTTGAGAACTCAGAGCATTTCCAGGAAAGAATCATACAGCTGACAGGTAAACATGACCAGCTAGTCTATGCCCTATATTTAGCAATATATAGGAAATATATAGGGACTATATTAAGGACTAAAGGTGGATTTAATGGTTTCTGACTATTCGAGGATGTATTTTGACTTTCAGAACAGTTCCAGACTTAGGGCTTTTTCACTGACCTCACTGGCAGCTACAGAAACTTGACACATTACAGGTAGCTATCAGTACTTCACAGCCTCCAGCTCTGAGCTACTGCTTTTTTTTTTTTTCTGTATTTAACTATGGTTTTAGAACATTACCATGTCTTTTTTGCGGCTTGAAACAATGTGTGAAATGATCAAAGGAACAATTAACCACTTAGTGAGAGATAACAATGCTCATTTAGTAAATGTCACAGGTAGGAGAACTGATTAAGGTTTATAAAATAAGTCCACTGATACGACCAGGAACATTTAAAAAAAAAAAGTGCATGAGACAAGCTGGAAGTACTTACTCACCAGATTAATACAGTCTCATGCACATGCAGCCATGACCATCAAAACCAGTATTAAAACGTGGGTAGATTTTATTAATTCTTGCAGTGTTTCTTACATACTCTCAGTGGGAGCCTTTCCATGAACCTGGAAAAGGTTGGCATCAGGCCCTAAATTAAGCTGAAACCTCAAAAGCATTTAATAGATGAGAAGGGAGATGCAAAGTTCAGCTCAATTTATATAAACCCAACTTGAGTTCTAACCCTCCAGGAAGACAGCCAGTTTTTCTTTGTTCAATGTCACGTAAGAGCTAGCTTAAGTCTGCTCTTTGATTCCAAACAACCTTTATTCATTACAGCTATCAGTCTTGTAGGTATCCAACTATCAGTGTCCTTCCATACAGGGAATACTATTTTAGCTTATAGCTGCTGGATCTGTGCTCTTGTTTTTTGGCAGGAGGTCAATGACTAGTTGTAGTTCATCCTCTCTGTCTACTTGAGAAAATTACTGAAACTAAAAAAGAAATATTCTGTAAATAAAAAAAAAATGTCTTTTGGGTCCTTCTATGTCCTTGCTAACATTCCACCTAAGCCTTCCTCTTGAACCTCTGTTTGTACCTTACTTTGGGGCAATTGGATTGTCTTTCTTTGAATGTACAGCTTTGTTCAGTCACACGCATGATCAATCACCAACCATGCAACTTCCTCACCAACCCTGTAACTCAGGGGGTGGATTTGCTTTTTTGTTTTGTGGCATTTTGGTTGGTTGGTTGTTTTTTACAGAGTAAATAACTTTTTTGCCATTTAGCTTTTAACCGTGATAGGTTGAAACCTATATAGGTAAACAAAGTAATACAAACAAAGTTTAACATCCTCTAAGCGTACAGCTTTAGAGGAACTGGAAGGATGACACTGAGAATGAATGACATGAGTGTGCAGATTAAATATGGGCAGATTCTTATCTTGATCATCGTAATTTGCAAACTATAATGCTGCTGCATATCCAGTTCATGTTAGTTCATTAAAACATATGACAGCAGTATTATTTCATCTTTCATCTCCATGGCTTACACATACTGACACTTCATTTTCAGATTGTGAACACAAAGGTCAATGGTATCACAAAAGGACATTTTCACATAGCTTTCCAGGCAACAAAGACTTATTGCAATGAGGATTTAGATAGATAACTTCAGGTAAGACACACACTGAAGACAGAGGATCACTCTTTCACTTTGTCATATATTCTGTCCCATTCCAGGCCAGAGAAGTCATTCCTTCCTTAATTTTCATGGGGAAAATCCTGACGAAAAACCTGAGCAGGTTTATATTACTACAAGTCAACATAAATCCCTAACCTCCCCATGCAGTATTGCACAGTCTGCCCAGTCACTTCCACAGTGCAACTAGGTAAACATTCGTACTAATACATATCAAGTAATTTCTTACTGTCGCTAGGCACCAGGTCTTCCTTGTTCTTTCATTCAAGGCATTTTGGGATTGCTTAAGGAAAAAAACAATCTAATAAAAGGTAGAAGTCAGAAGGGGAATAGGTAGAACTGGTCAAATGGAAGACAGCTGGCAATAAGAGAGAGGAAAGGACTCTAGATAATAAACAGCAGCGTCAGGAAGCTAATACAGGGTGGCAATTTATTTTATGGGATCATCATCAAGGTATAGTGTCAAGTAAAAATACCAACTGGTGCTTTTAAAGGTGAGAAACTCAGAGAGGGTTGCTTTTTAAAAAAGAAACAGGATTTCACCATGCAGAGAAAACTTTCATCCTTAATGAAATTCACACACATAAATATCCTGTATGCGTAGGTGTTACGCTGAACTTTTTAGCAAGTCCGAACTGAACACTGGAAAGACACTAATTGTGTCATGACTATAAACTACTGGAGCACAGTGCCAGTCTGCTAATAGAAGACTAAATGAGCATTTAATTATACAACTGGTGGATGTCAGAAGTCGTCCATCACTTCCTCCATTAAAAAAAAAACCTGTTTGTTTTTAAGAGAATGGTCCGGTGAAGATACATGATTAGAATGAAGGAGCCCTGTACTTCAGTCCATCTTTGCCCATATCTTTGGCCAACTTTAAAATTTTTATTAACACATGCATTTTTCTTCCAGAGTATGGCTGTGAACTCTCTAATCCTTGAATGAAAATTGCATAATAACTGCATTAGCTGTGCTGCTTAACCAGTCCAGCTAACTTTCTTAGGAGACAATCATTTAAATTCCAAAAATATATAATTTGTGTCTAGATCCATTAAACAGGGCAAAGTATTTAAAAAAAAAAAAAAAAAATCAGTGTAGCAAGGAGTTAGAGGAGACCAGCAACTTACATAAACTATAGCTGAAGATGAAACAATTAAAAAAAAAAATAGTACTTTAGTCCTGATAACAACAGAAGAAAGGTGAGGGTTTAAATCTCTGGCCACACAGGCTCTTTGCATGGTTTTTCTCTAAGAAAAAGATAAGACAAATCCTGTTTTGCTTTTAAGGCAGGGGAAGGAAGGAGGGGTACAGCCCCTTCCCATCTTCCAGCCTCTCTGCAGCACGAGGATGCCCAGCAGAAGGGGAAGTATACTTGCATTCATGCAGAGAAGCATGATTCCCTCCAGGAACTGGCTACGACAGTTTCCTGTACAATGCACACTTCCTCTCTGTTATGCCCTACACAGGTCAAGCTAGTAGACAGGTCACTATTCTCAGTTGTCACTTGCCATCAAAAAACTTTCAAGAGACAAAGTACGAATGCTCTGTTTGTGTTAGCTTAGGTCTATCAGATGGTGCTTCCTGTTAATACATATTTGTTCCAACCGCAAGGCAAAGTATAGTTGGTGCTTCCTGAAGGAAACAATGGCATAATTTTTAACCAGCTCCTTGACTTCTTGTCAAAGAAATACTGTCTTCTAGCTCCCGTGTGAGAATGCGGTTTTATTGTACGAGAAAGATCATATACAATACAGGGTAGTCTGATACTAAGGAAAACAGGTTAGCTGTACAGCTAAATAAGCAAGGCTTCTATCACACTTACGTGGCTCTTCTGGGAGATTAGAGTCTGTAAAACTAATTTAAATTATGGGCAGTGTACCAAAGCACAAAAGCACACAATGAATCAAAAGTCATTTAGGATACAGCACCAGAATTATTGCAGGAAAGGCCTTTAAGCTCTTGGCAAAGGGTATGATTGCAGTAGAAATACAAACCAGACGTCAAGATGCTTCAAGAGGAAAGGTTAACTGCTCAGAAAAAGCAATGTTATTGCATCCTGCAATGAGGTATTGGTTTCTTTGAGAATAGCTATGGTTGAACAGGAAAAAGACGATAGGTACTGTGTAAGAAACTGGAAAAAGTATATGCTACATTTAAAACAAGTGCATGACCCAAGAGATGTGAACCACTGGACTGCAGAAGATTCATCAGATGGTTCATAACGAGCTTCCGATGTGCCTGATCATTAACATGAAGTCCCAACACAGCAACATGACAGCCAGGGAATGAGTAAGTACACATGTGCGATGGGGAAAGCATGTCACCCAATACTACCAATCGAACGAATTTTTGTAGTTCTTTTCACATGTACTTCAGGCTTAGCAAGAGAAAAATATGTCATTAGTGCTCTTACTTGAAGACTAGAAAAGTACAATGAATGTACTCTAACACAATGAAAGATTTTCTCTTATTCTTGTGGTTTGATGAGGCACTACAAAGTAGGAGAGAAAACATAATTTTCACAGCTTATTTTGCTTGGAATATCTCATCCTCACTTTTATCACTCTAAAATACCATCAGGAAACCAGTACAGTCCTGTGTGCTGTCCTCACCCTCTCAATTCCACATTCAGGTTTGCCCAAGTCCTGTAGTACCGCATCATTCAAAGCAAAACCCATCATCCAGCAGCATGTTCCAAAAGATATCCACTGCTGCACACTCATTGCCTGCAGCTCTAACACACTGGCCATCTCAAGGTCATCAAGGTCTCAATGCCAAATTTAACCTATTCTTGGTTTAAGCATACATGCAAGTATAAGCAGAGCTGAACCATGGCTTTTCAGCTGCCCAGGCCAAGTCACTTGGTGGTGGTGGCACTGGCAAGAGAATAGGCAGCATCCCTTAAAGTGCCCTCAAAGGATTTGAGACTAAATCACCCTTACACTGTGCTGCAGTCAAGGCGGGGGTGGACATCTGCCTTATTTTACATAACAGGCAGATTTAGGCAAAACCAAACATGAGTTGCAAACAGGGGCTTAGGACAACACATCAGTTGCACACCACCGCTGAAAGCAAACGGTTTGTTCTTATTGCAATAGAGGACTTTCCTTTTTCTTGGCCAGTTCTGGGTAAGTTTTCATTTTAATGAAAGGGGAAAAAAAGATAGAAGAGAGGTATGTTCTAGAAACTAGAGTGCCACAATACCAGTAAAACTTGTTTTCTAGGCGGAGTTTTATACAGTTGGTCTGAGGGCTCACTACATCACTATTCCACTTTTCTTGTAACAGCAAATTCAAGGCAGCAGAGTTTAAAATAATTTAGTATCTAAATATTAAAAGAAAAATACTAAAAGCTCTCTGATACGTTGTAAAACCCAGCTTCTGAAAAATTGCCAAGCCTAGACTATTGCTCTGCTTTGCTGTTATCAAACCTAAATTAAATCTTTCTCTATAAAATGCTGTACTTTTTTTTAAATAAACTTGAAATTACTTTCCTTAAACACACAATATTTATTTAGACAAGCAACAATATTTACTCATAATGGCTTCTCTTGTTTGGGCTGGCTGGACACTATTTTGATAGCTTCATCTGACAGCATTTTCAAGAGAGGTATGTATTACCCCTCTTTTTCTTTTTCTTTTTTTTTTTTCTTTACCCTATTTACTTTCATCACAGCAGTACTACTACAAATCACTTTCCCTCCCAAATTAAAGATCAAAGGACATTGTATTATGTGTCCTAAAGCATATGCACCTTATAATACTGCAGAAAAACTAGATTTGGTCAGCTTGTCAGCTCACAGAATTGCTTGCTTAGTAACCAGCTTCTGGATATTGCAAGTAGTCAAGTAAGAATGCTATCCTACCCCAAAGAAGTAGAATGAGGCAGAAGAAAGGAAACATTTTCTCCACACCTAAGGAGAGAGGCACTATCCCACAATGTTGTACAACTGATTTACTAGTGCATGTAAACTTGTAGACTAATTTTATTGCAGTACAAATCAGGACTTATGCTTCTGTATGTTCTATAAACACCCACAGTGTTAGCTCACTTAAAATCCTTCACGACAGGAAAACAATATTGACATTTTTGACAGCTTCTTTTATCTTTAGTTGTGAACAGAGTGAAACAGTGACAGGGAATAAAAAGTCACAGATAGATAAATATACAAATGGAGAAGCAATCATACCTTGAGCTTCTGACCTGGATAGATGCTTAATTTGATTTATTCCAAATATCACAAAAGTGATACCAGACCTGAGGAACTCTGGCCTACCCCCTCACCTGATCCCCCAAATGCCTCTTCATGCTCCTTTCTCCTGAAACAATTGTGTCTGAAAGGCATTTTCATCAGTACTGGCAAGTAAGATGAAGACCATGAGAAAGATCTGAAGCTAGGATAATACTCTCACCACTGTTTCCATTATGGTCCTCTGCTTTAATTATCTAAAGGTACAACTGACAGATGCTTTCACAGAAATCAGTATTGCCACCTTCTTTTGAGTTTGAGCTTTTCCACATTCAGTTCTCTGCTGCATGTTTCTAGGGGTGTTGGGGGCAGAAACACAGCACCCTTAATGCATCACAGCTTAGAAACAAGGAAGAGAAACTACATGACAGGTTAATATTTCTAAGGTGAAAGCAGAAGAATTCAGCAGATAGACTTTTTGACATTTCCAGAGAGGAGAAAGTGTTTACTGAAGGAAAGACATAATGCTTGGAAGCTATGGCAACTTGACCTTCTTAGTTTGCTTTAAGCATGATGGAAGTTTCAAGTGCCCCTGGAGGAAAAGAATGAAAAGAGTCTAGAAGGTGACAGGCAGCTTTTACATTTACAGCAACAGAATCTTTCTGTAAATAGAAAAATCTCTACAAATATGTGCCATGAAATACAGAAATGCTCAATACTCCTTTTCCTCAAAAATGCCTAAATAGATTACATTCCCAACATGCAATCCATGCTATGCTTAAAGAGCTATAGCTTTGTGCCCTCATCACACAATAGCCAGTTTTCCAGGCTGAAAATGATGAGGTGAATTATATCCATCATTCCAGCAGTCAAGTTAGCTGTTTGTGGAAATTCCAATTGTCTATCATTGGGCTAAAAATTCTGCTGTATCGTTTGAACTTGCATTAAAACCATTCAGGACTTTAATCTATAAATTGATTTTACCCTTTCAGAAATAAATGTTGCAAATCTACACAACATCCCCACAGACACTGGCCTATTTGTTAATACCATACACTTTATGAGTGGTAATACAAGAATCAGTGATAATACAATCACACACAGATAGAAGCAAAACAAGTTTGGCTCTATCAAGGAAAAAAAGTATTTTCCTGGAAGTGTGGAAATGGCATGACCTGGGTTAACTGTTTTTGTTAACTGCCATCACTAATCATTTACAATCCAAGAGCAGGTTGGCAGTGTCAGCATGTGAGAAAATCTAAAGTTCAGTGCAAAATTATAAGAAACTTGATATTTCAGTATATCAGTAGCATCCCTCCAATAGCAATCATCTATTTGCCAATCTACAGCAGTAGCTGTGGTGGTGTGACCATAGCAAGATGAGTACATGAGTGAACCCAAATTCACAGAGAAAAGTAGCATCTTTTAAAATGAACTGATAAAGGTGGAAGAAAATTAGGTAAACTCTCAAGCATTAAATGCTTGACTCTCACTTGACTTTGAGCTTATCTGTCTTTTCCAGCCATACCCACCAGCCAATGTACTGAACATAAAAAAATGGATGAAATTCTAACAGGATACTAAAGGAAAGCAATAAAATTAAGAAGAAAAAAAAAAAAAAAACCCACAAACACCAAACCCAAGCCCTCTGCCCCAAAGAAAACAAAAGTAACACTAAAAGAAAATAGTTCAAGAAAATTATAATCAGTTCTGAGGCCTGCATCCAAGTGACATTACAAGGTGATTTAGTGTCCAAAATATTTAAGTTTCAAGATGGGACTTCAAACTCGTACACTCAACTACCAAAGAACTTCCTTGTAAGAGAAGTTAAGAAGTAATCAAAGGTATGAGATGCTTAATCTGCTGAACCTTACAGGAAGGGCTCCTATTCAGGAATACAGTGGCTCTACATAACAACAAAAAATCAACTATTAACTGAACACACAACCCTGCTGTGCTCACAATAACGGCCTCACTGCTGAAGCTGCCAGACATGTGCTTTATTTTTCCTCTTCCACAAACCTTTCCATCGTTGGAATTTTAAAAGACTTGCCCACTATAATAAGCAGAAAGTTTGGTTATAAAATGCATATTTTATGTTATAAATACTAGTATATTCGTTTAGACTGTTTTCCCCAACTAGCACCAATTAAAAGCATACTTACTGTAACATTATATAAGAAAAATACATCAGCATGTGTATACCTAATGCCATTGCCACCTTCTGCTGCTCAAACATCAGGCTTCCACTCTAAAAACCATAAGGCATCTAAACATTTCTCGAGTCATCTTTTGATGCTGCAGAAGAAAGAAACCCTATTTATTTTGTAGCAAAATCTCAAATGGTCAGTCAAGTAACTTCAGGAAAAAGGATTTATCAAAATTCATTAATGAAAAGAAGACCTGAAAGATGGTAACATTTTGTGGCACATCTGAAGATGGGCCACAGCCTTAAGAGTGGAAAGCTAGCACAGTACCTTTGAAGTCAGCCATACAACCACAAGTTATCTCCATAGTGAGCTGGCAAACATTTTGCTATATGTATAAATGTTATTTTTCACTTGTAAATGAGACCTCAGATTCAGAATTCCAATGGATAGCTTTTATGTATTTTCTTAAGATTCCCAACTTTGGCTGCTAGTCCTGCGACCTCCACAGTAGTGCAAAAGGTCAGTGCACTCGTGTAGACCAGCTGCTTGGGCTATCCATCATACTAGCTGTGAAGCAATCAAAAGAACAGAGCAAAAAATGCCTTGAATGGAAACTCCCTCTGAACTTTGTTATGCTGTTCTGTCTCCCTGAACTTAAAAAGAATTGTTCCTAAGCTGCATCATTTTAAGGTTATGATTTGACACTCTCCTTTAACACAGTTACCCTCATCCAAATTCAATTGGACCTTGAGCACTTGATTAAATGCTTGCTGAATTTGGGCTTCACTCAGGACAGGACAGATTCTAGGTGAAAAGTATATCTTCACTGGAAACAGCAGGGGAGCTTAGCTATGAAATTTAGTTTAATATTATTAATATCTTCCAATATTTCTCATAATTCTGATATATCATCACAAGACAGTATGAGGAAGCAAGGGTGCAGTGCATGGGAGACAGCACGCTACATAGTCCATATTCCAATGTTAACACGGACTTAAAATTAGTTCTATTATAGCTCTTACTAAGGCTATTAAACTATGCAAGTGCTTGCTAATGGCATGAAATACGTTTCTGAAAACAGAGTGATACAAGCCAGAAAAAGGCAAAAAAGATTTGAATTCTTTGGCACATTAATTGACTTGAATAATAAATGAAATTCTAGTTAATTGTTAATGTTGCAAGGCCTGACATAATACATAAAAGTTTGAATATAAACTTGTTTCAATTGCATGGAGGAAAGCACACAGTACATCTGCAACATTAAGATGTCAAAAATACTAAATTAGTCAAATTTAGGACTCAAAAAATTCTACCTCATTTAAGCTTTAAAAATACCAGAAGTATTAGGGCATTAAACCATAGTGCTTATTATTTCAATTCCTGCATATTTCTTTCTAAAGCACCAATATTTCTAAGTATGTACTTTGTTTTATATGTGGTCCTCTGCAATGAATACTAAACATAAACATAAATTTATAATACATAAAGCAAAGTACGGGGATGCAAGCCTTCATGAGAGGCAGACCTTGACGAGCTCTCTCCAGGAAGTCACTGTTTCATGGCTAAACTACCAGGAAATATAAAATTATGATTTTCTGTCAAAGTTCAGTGCCCTTGAGATTAAGCTGCCATTTCAAGTGTATGTTTAGAAAGTGTCAGTAAAATGTATTGATATGATCTGCCAACATATTAAGAACATCCATTTGAGTAACATACGACCTCATGGCAAAAGTATGCTTTAAGGTACTTTTCTTGGCCTTAAACTACTAGACATTTTAAACAAGTATTAACAACATTGCAGCAGCATCCAAAACCCTAAGAAAACTGCAGGGTCGAGTTCACCCACCTATGTGACACTGCAGTAGATGCATATCCTTCCATGTGCCTAACTGGCTGCCAGTCACAATATTCAATAAGGTACTCTCCGGTAGCCATTCACTTCATGGTATCTATTAATTCTACTTTAGTTTTCAGTCATGGGAATTTCTTGTTTATAACTACATCCTGTAGATTCTGGTGGCAAATCACTGAGGGGGAAAAAAAGCAGAGATGAAAGCCAAAGAGAGAAACACAGTACCATAGAATCACCTATCAAGAACACTGAACTTTTTGCTTTGCTTTTTAACAAATTGTGATGGGTTGACCCTGGCTAAACGCCAGGTGCCCACCAGAGCCGTTCTATCACTCCCCCATCCTCAGCTGGACAGGGGAGAGAAAAATATAACAAAAACTTGCGGGTCGAGATAAGGACAGGAGAGATCATTCACTAATTACCGTCACGGGCAAAACAGACTCAGCTTAGGGAAAATTAGCTCAATTTATTACAGATCAGCCAGAGTAAGGTAATGAGAGAATAAAACGAAATCTCAGAACACCTTCCCACCACCCCTCCCTTCTTCCCGGGCACAACTTCACTCCCGGATTTCTCCACCAAGCCCCCCCAGCGGCACAAGGGGGACAGGGATGGGGTTTACGGTCATCACACGTTATTTTCTGCCGCTTCACCTCCTCAGGGTGAGGGCTGATCACACTCTTCCCCCGCTCCAGCGTGGGGTCCCACCCACGGGGTCAGTCCTCCACGAACTTCTCCAACGTGGGCCATTCCCACGGGCTGCAGTTCTTCACGAACTGCTCCAGCATGGGTCCTTTCCACGGTGTGCAGTCCTTCAGGAGCAGACTGCTCCAGCGCGGGTCCCCCACGGGGTCACAAGTCCTGCCAGAAAACCTGCTCCACGGGCTCCTCTCTCCGCAGATCCGCAGGTCCTGCCAGGAACCTGCTCCAGCGCGGGGTTCCCACGGGGTCACAGCCTCCTTCGGGGACCCACCTGCTCCGGCGTGGGGTCCTCCACGGGCTGCAGGTGGAGATCTGCTCCACCGTGGACCTCCCTGGACTGCAGGGGGACAGCCTGCCTCACCAGGGTCTTCACCACGGGCTGCAGGGGAATCTCCGCTCCGGCGCCTGGAGCATCTCCTCCCCCTCCTTCTTCACTGACCTTGGTGTCCGCAGGCTTGTTTCTCTTACATGTTCTCACTCCTCTCTCCCGCGGCTGTTTCTCACTCTCCCAACTTTTTTTCCTTCTTAAAAATGTTATCACAGAGGCGTTACCACTATCACTGATTGGCTCGGCCTTGGCCGGCGGCGGGTCCATCTCAGAGCCAACTGGTATGGGCTCGCTCTCTCTCGAACACAGGGGAAGCTTCCAGCAGCTTCTTACAGAAGCCACCCCTGTAACCCCCCCCGCTACCAAAACCTTGCCACATAAAACCAATACACAAATAAAGATTCGTGTGGTTATAATGAAAGCTATTAAAAGCAGTCTAATATTTTGAAGGCACTTCTGGAAGTACATCATAATTAAACCATTACACTTCACCTACACGGAGTAATCCATACAATCCTTCCATGTAAGAATAAGATTTCCATGTATGTTCATCATCCAGGAGCTCAGGCATGATTCTTTTGAATAGATCTTCAACTTAGAGCACTGATCCCTTTTGAACATGTAGTTCCAGTTCCAGATCCTAATTGGTTTTGACCACTCAATCTCTAGTGAATTTAATAAACTATAAAGTAAGTAAAGGAGAGGATTCAGATTCCTTATTCCATGCTAATCAATGAATTTTACAATAACTAAAAAGAGGTAAAAATTACCTCAGGACATACTAGTCACCTTGCAAGTCACAAGACTAAGAAAAGAAAATTACAACGGACAAAAATAGTTGACCTTCCCTTTCAAACTGCAGCTTTAATGAAATATTAACTTCTTATTTCCAAATGATTTTAGCAACAGGCTTGCCCAGATTAAAGCACAACTTCATTTTTAATAGAATTTTTTGAGAACAGGCTAAGAAAGCCCTATAGAGTTCAGAATTTCAGGCCAGACCATGAAGACTTTTTAAAAAAAAAAAAAAAAAAAAAACAAAAACACACAAACAAACAAACAAAAAAACTTAAATACTTTGCTTCCTTGAAGTCCACAAGACCAACTGGAGGCAGAGGGGTTACTCTTTCTGTTTATCAATATTAAAACCCAACCTGCAATAATTAATACTGCAGAAGGCTGAGGAACACCAGTAATGCCAAACAGCATTAGAATAAAAGTCAGCAGTACAGCATAAGCCTGAAGGACATGGTTTGATTACAGACACTATTGAAATGGCACCTGTGCCATTGGAGAATACTTTTCTATGCAGTTTCACCTTCGTCAGTACAAACAAAAGCATTGTTCTACTTGGAAAGTCTTTGGCAACAGGTTTGGGAAAATAACAAAGAATCTCTAATGTGCATAGCATATAACATTTGTTTCATAATCTGATGGAACAGAATTAATTTCTTGACCAGCTGACAGGATATGCTTAATTAAAAAAAAAAGTGGAAGGGAGCTTTCTTAATCTATGTACTCTCTTATGTACTTTCTTAATCTATGTACTCCTCCTTTTCTTCTCCAAGCAATTGCCTGGGCAGATTCCTACTCTAGGCAGTCTGCATGTGTCTACCACATCAAGCAATGCTGAAAGCCAGAAACTGGACATGAGTACAAGCCTCTGGCTTTTACATTTCTTAGATATTGTTAATATTTTTCTTAATATTTATTACATAAATACAGTAGATGGTGACACAGATTTTTGGCTATCTGCTGCTCAAAGGGCCACAACCATTAAAAATTTAAGTAAATAAATAAATACCAAAGTCCCATGCCCAAAGTGTCTTCCCCATAAAATAACTCTCTTTTCTGAAAGTGATTATTACAACTGGTCTCAAAAAAAAAAAAAAAAAAGAACCTAAGGACAACTTATTTATAAACTTCACATTTCCAGGTTTCCTTTTAGATACTGTTTCCCATTACTCAACAAATACCAAAAGAAAATCATACTACTGTGAGGTATCCTAACAAATTCTGTTGATGTGAATTCTTAATTGGGAAGGAAGGGGCAGTTTCACATCATCCATCTCTGACACAGATTTACAGGAGAACAGTATTTTATAATAAAAATATATTCTTTTCAGTACAATACTGGCTCCAGACCTAGCTCATCTGAGCTCAGAAAAACCTAGCATTGCAGATAAAGAAATAAGTGGGGCACATCAGCAAACAAAATTTTTATGTTTAAGCAGTGAAGTCATGAACTCCCTCAGCAATAGACTTTAACAAAACCCCACAATTATTCTGAACAGTGAGAAACTTCTTTGTCTGAAACAACAATCCCTGAACTTTTAGAAGTGATCCATTAATTTTTTGTGCCTTGCTCAAGTTGGCACAGAGACACATTCCTCATTCACCTCAGCCACTTTAGCATCACTCCCTCAGGAAAGAAGACTTCCAGGAACAGGGTTCTTTTTAAATTATAAAAATCACCTGTTCAAAAGATTATTTTTTTCTGAGAGTGACTCCTTTACATAAAGGTAAATTGTCAGATAAATAGTTGCTGTTTCCTATCATGATTAAGAGATAGGCGCACAGGAATAGTTTGGAGATGGAAAGCATCAGAAGTCAAGCATTCATAAAGGTCAGGGAAAAAAAGGTTCAGTGAAGAAACAAAAGTCTGTCTGAAGTAACACAGGCATGGGAGAAAGGAGGCTCCTGAGGGAGGACTCCAGCAGATGGCCCCAAAGCAGCAGCAAGGTTTCTCAGAACAGCTCCTGGACAAGGAGTGCCATTTCTACCAGTTTTCTGCACATGCTGCAAAGGCAAGCTTAAGTCCCAACCTCAGTTTGGTCTGTTGGTACTGATGCATTTGAGAAGGCACCCTTGTTTTATTAAAATGAGTGAAAGTTTTATTTTATTTATGTATTTATTTTTAAAAAACATAAATTAATACAGATAATTAAATCTGGTCAAAAGTTGTGATCACTTAAATGGACAGTTATTTTTTAAACTTAAATTTTCTAAGCACACTGTTTCTATTTTTTATCCTTCCCTCTTTCTGGCTTAGGCAATAAAAGACAAGCCATTAATTGTAACAAAAATGCCTTTTCCCCTCCCTTTTTTCCATAAAAATTAAAATTTTACACTTCAGAGAAAAATGAGAATTATCTACAGTAAGTTTTCTTTTGAGACAAATGCTTTTATATTGAAATGTTTTTCAATGCATATCCTGATCCTGCCCTTCATAAGCCATTAAATATCATTTCAATGTGACAAAAATCACATTTACAGTGCTGCAAACCTTTCCAAAAGCTTCTTCCATTGTGATTAAAGAACTTCAAATCACTGTAGAAAGTATTTTAAGCAGACATTTTCCAGCAATAACAGGTCAGAGGGTACTGCACATATTTCATTACATGTCATTATTCACACACTTCCAAGGTTAGTTGTGTCAAAGCCCTTTTAAAGAAACTTAGGAATGGTTTCTCCTACAAGAACATCTAAAAGGCACATGCTCAAAAGCAATGTATTCTGGTTTAAAATTACTGCATTCTGAAATGGGACTTTCAGGTCTCATGAAAATGTCTTCCTTAAATCTATTCCTTCAGAAAATTTGTTTCATTAATCACAGCTGAAAACCAAACTGGCCTTCCTCTGTGTTCAGGAAGGCATGCTTGGCCCCAACACAGCTGTGGTGATTAATGAACTTGTCTAAGAAAATAAAAATATTAAAAAGAAAGAAGTTTCACTTTTTTTTTTTTTTTTTTTTTAATGTGACAGTGGGATAAAGAGCAGCAGATACTAGCATATTGTCTGGTTCAGGCAGACACGTCTGTCACAGGGTGAACAAGAACACCACATAGAGGCAACTGCAGCACTGCACTAGCTAAAACACTGTCCATAAAAAGTTTTTAGAAGCCTTGGAAAGCTGCTTTTTCTTTGGGGGGGTGGACGGGGACAAGATTTTTTTGTTTGGTTGGTCTTTTTTTGTTTTCTTGTAATGTTTACTCAGCCTGCTATTCTTTTTTACATTATAGCCTCCACCACTTGTTTTATTATTGCTGCAGCATGAGAAGGCTTGGAAGACAATTTTGTTTTCAGCCTTAATATTCAGCCTGTAGTTCATTAAAAGCAGAAAAACCTATTCATAAAGAGCCATTTACAGCTCACCTCTCTATCTGTAGTAAACATACACACACTAATGATCATAGACAACTCCAGAGCTACCAAAGGAATTAACATAAATTAAGGACGGCCATCTTTTCCATGCTTTGCAATATACACTGTGACAAGATAGGTCTAGTTCTAGGTGATTTAATTTACAGTAAGAGATCTCCCATTCCACGGCCTTCCCTACTTAGCATTTTAAAGAAATTCAGTAGTATCTAGTTCTCTTACTCTACCTTCTCCTAAAATTATTTGCCAGCTATCAACTAGTCATGCATTAAAGTCTGATACTTCAAAAAAATGTTACAAGCCAAGAAACTAAAGTTCTGCATAACTTCTACCCAAATATACTTCCTGATCTTAGGTAGTTCCCACGCTCTTACAGACTGACCTTTACTGAAAGCGTACTGCATACTATATTTTGCAAGTTTGCAGGCACAGAGCACATATTTTGGTCAGGTTAACCTTGGGGGGGGGCGGGGGGGGGGGGGGGGGAACGCTAGCTACTTCCTAAGTGCATGCAAACTTCCACTGCAGTGACCTATGTAGCAATTATCATCTTCATCTACTAGCAAAGAAAAATGAACAGCAGATTAAGTAACTTGTACAAGGTCATATAGCAAGTCTAATGCAGAGCTGAAGACAGATCCCCAAGGACCTGGCTTCTAACAGTGAGTTTCACACAGTTAGATTTCCACATGCTGCCTGGGCCAGCTCTTCACACCGAAGAAACCCGCAGGCAGGGGGAGAGCAGCCTCCTGTCTTTGCCCCATGTGGCTTACATTCAAGTTGGCATCCCCCAGCCATTCACCAGTTCAGTGCAGGCACCACCAAGCCTAGGCACAGACACTGCAGGAGATGTTTCTTGCCAGCTCAGCAGGGACAAAGGTGGCTGCATCCCAACAAGTCCAGCACACCCACCAGCTTGCTGGCCATCTACCCAGGTGCCCAATGCTGAGCACCTTGCTGGTCAGTAAAGTCAAGGGGGGAAGCCTGAAAAACTGGGACCACCCTCAAGAAAGACCCTGACCCAGTCCTTATGCATCCCTGGTACCCTCTCCTCCTTGTCTTCTAGGGAAAGGCTCCATATGGGGAGGGCAACCCCTGCATTCCCCCTCAGCAAAGTGGAGACATCCTGCCTGGGTGGTGAAGGTATGGAGAATGTGGGGACATAAGAACTGAAACTGCTCTGGTGACACCAAAGGTTCCCACCCTCATTTTTAACATCCATGTCTGTATTTTCCTTTCCTACAATCAACACCACTGACACTCCCCACAGTGTAACACTGATCATAGGCTACAGTCTCCCATCAGAAACTGCTTAACTACTTTGTCACGACAGCTAGGAAGAAATTTGACAAGCTACATCGGTGTTTAAATAGTAAATTTCCATCTTTTGGAGGAGGCTTACAGAGTCACTCATAAGCATGGGGAGAAAGTAATTTCACTCAAAGGAATGAAAGCAGAAAGCAAAAGTTGATAAGTGTCCCTAAGCTGGCCTTATGACATTAAGAAAATGATACATTGAATAAGCTGAAGGCCTTAAAAACCAAAGTTATATAGCTTATGTCTGAGATAAATTGAAAGGGAGAGACCACTGGTAATGCTAAGAGAACAGTGAAAAGGCAAAATCATTCGATAAAAAAGGAAAAAAAGTGCTTTATAGCAGCACTGTGTATGTTTACAAAGAGAGCAAGATTGCATTCATCAGAGATAAAATAGCAACTCAAATACAAGAGGATATTAACTTAGATGAGTTTTACATGCCAAAAGGGACACAGAACACCGTATCTTTCCTTGCATCTTATGCTAAAAGCGCAAGGTATAGATATATGCAAGGAGTTAAGAGTCCATGTTGAAGATAAAAGCCCATGTTACAAGCTTGAGCATTAGGGAAGAATCAGTGTTTCCTGTCAGTATTTGGAAAGAGGACTGCATAGCACTCTAAGGTGATTTTTGCTTACTAAATATTTTGAGATTTAGCTAACAAAGAGCTGAAACATACCATTCTCTGAAGAAGCCTTTTCCATTCCATTAACCTCCCAAATACCAAGAGTGTATTAATTTTGCATATGCATTGCTCAAGTCCATTGTTTGATTTCGGATTTTGTGTAAGCAAAGAGATCTCTGCTTACACAGAGATGAAGAGTCACACCACTGTAGTACACACGGACACAGATCCCTTTGCACCACTCAGTCTTTGCAGCAACACAAGTCTTCGCATGAGCGTTCTGTATTGGGATAAATTAATTTCTACCTGTTATAAGGCAGCCAACAACTGTTGGGGTTTTCATTTGCTTTTTTAAAACCTGTGTGACCTTTCAAATGTTATGATGGACAAATCTTCCAGTATTTCTTTCTGGCCTTGTTAACACTGTAACAAGTTCTGGAACCACCCAGTGAGGAAATGAGCACTTGAGCAGTGGCCAAGCCCAAAGAGATAGAGTGCCAAGATCTTCAAAGCTGTATCAGGTACACAAGAAATCAAGGGCAGGTGAGAAATATGAAAGGTGTTTTGCTTCAAGTAAATGACAAGAAGATTGGGGTTTTCTGATTTTATTTTGGGGGAAAGGGAACAAAGGAGAGAAGCTAAAGCAGTGACCACTTCAGCTATTTTAACAAAGTCAGCAACAAATCCATCTCTAATCCAAAGCCAAAGTAATACAACTACAGATTTACCAGTGTTTGTGCACATCATACAGAGGGAAGAGAGAGCGGCTAACTTGCAATCATTTCAGTGTATGATAATACAGTGTTCTAAGTTGTGACATCATGCAGTACCAATACAGAATAATTAGGCACTGTCTTGTCTTCACTCAGATTGAAGTTTAAGGCTTAGATTCATTGTGTGTTTAAGGATAGAAGGAAAGCAGGATTAAAGACTTTAGCCATACCACTTGTTCCATCAAAGATTAAGCTTTATAGGAAGTTACTGTATACCTCTAAAATCATAGATTGAATTATGTTAAAGTCAACTTGTCTCAGTTCCACAAACCAGCGTCTATGGATCAGTGTCCCAAGTCAAAATTTATCTTGCCTCAGCTACACGCCTCCAGTCTTAGACAGTGAAAGACAGCTTGTTGCTGGAACTGCACAGAGCCTGAAAGAGAAACCACAGCATACCCATATGCAGGCACACACTAATATTTTAATATCGCATTTCCTTTAGAAGCTGAGGGTTTATCTCACTCTCTGAAATCGCAGAATGTTCTTAAAGTTTTATCTCTTGTGGTCTATCATCACATCACCACATCACCCTGAACACACTTGATATCACCCATTTTAAAAACTAGACAGAGTCAGACCCAGTTACTGCTTGAACAGGACACAGCTTGTGAATACTAGGTACCATAGGCTCCCAAAGCTTGGCTGGAGTTGACACGTGGATGCAACATCAAGGGCATCCAGAAGAGCTTCTACTGCCACATTAGTAGTAAAAGACTAAACAAGGGAAATACAGGCTTATTGCTGAATGGAGTGGGTGATTTAGTGGCAGTAGAGACAGATAAGGCTAAGGTACTCAATGCCCTCTTTGCCTCAGTCTCCACCAGCAAGGTCTCCCTGACCTCTCTGCTTAGATGCAAGGTTCAAAGAGGAGATGAACTACCAGGAAGAAATCAGGATCGAGTTAGGGATGACTTGAGAGAACTCATCCTACACAAGGCCATGGGACCAGGCATGTTGCATCTGAGGGTGTTGAGAGAGATGGACTATGTCACTGTGATTTGTCACTCTGAAGGTAATGGAGGTGGGGTAGAGAGTCCCCTTGACAACTGGAGAAAGGTAAATGTTGCACCCATCTTCAAAATAGCCAAGAATTAGTACAGCAGAGACTTTTCTCTGTGCAACAGCTAGAGCTGAAAAAGTCACAGACTACACCACTATTTTCAGTGTCCTGCTATAGCTAAGACTGCCACAAACCGTAGCACTCTCATTCAACTCTACTGGAAGGTCACCCTCAAAAGCTATATCCACCAAGTCACAGACACAAGGGCAAGAAGCCAACAATGGAGCAATCAGGAAAAAGGAAATCCCTTGCATCACAAGATTCATCTGCCTGAAACCATCTGGAAATTGACTCTTCAGGATATAAAGTTCACAGCATACTTTCTAAAGAAATCCAAGCAAAAAAGATTCACAAGTTTCCTGGGCTTTGACCCAGAATAGACTCGAACATCCTTCTCTGGTTCGACATACTTCAAAGGAAGATTTAAGTGAGAGGTAAAAATTTTCCATGCTAAGACAGACAGCCCCTTCCCCATCCTTCTCCAACCACTCCCAACTAATCTACTTATTTCCAAAAGGATGAAATCCTGTTGTTTCATATCTCTGGGGTGATATGCTGAACAACAGAACCCCACAAACCCAAAAATCAGGGAGAAATATGCAACAGCTACTCCCTTCAAATCAGAGGTTTGGAGGAATACTATGAGTAACTTATCAGCCAGCACGCAATCAGGAAGACCGTCCGCCTGCAGTAAGCCTGCTGGCATTTTGCAACTTCTAACCTTTTTTAGCATGAAAGACACAGACAATTCCTGGTGCAAGACTGATGATCCTAGTAGAGTCCCACAAAATCCTAACTATCTTTTCCCACAGGTACTGGGAGTTGGAAAATTGACTTTTGTTTCCACCAGCAGAGGATGCATGGATGAGTCCATTAGATTTAGTATAAGAATAAAGTCGTCAGTGCTTTTACCTTTGTCCACAAGCCCAAGACAAATACAGCAGGAAGCAATGGTCACTACCCTGTTCTTCCTGTGTGAAACAGTATTTGTCAGACCTCACAGGGACCAGAAAAGAAAAAATATGCATTAATTTTGTAGGAAATGGCTTGATATTTTTCTGAAGAAAGGCATCATTTGTTGATGGCAACCCATCACAGTAGCTGCTACACTGAAGTTTAAGAGAGAAAAAAAAAAAGTAAAAAAGAAAAAAAAACTTAAAAATTAAACCTTACTTCAGACCAAAGAAAACAGAGTCAACATAATGTGCTTTAACCAGCAGGCCTCACAAAGTGCCTTGAGGGTAAACAGGACAGACTTGTCAGGTAGCATGCAAGGGTTAAAAAAATTGCATCAAGAATTTCCTAACTACCAGTTATTCTTCCAGAGAATATCAGACTGGTATACTGCCAGGCCACAAACATTCAAACGCACACTCCTTTAGGTAGCAGATGTTACCAAAAGGTCTTAAATGGTAAGCTTCCAGGGACTGCCTGTCATGTTTTGAGGCATCTTACCATACACTGACCAAATCCTACCCAAGAGATTCAGGGCATTTTCCAAAAAGCTGTGGGATCTAAATCCTGTCACTGTCATAACTTTAGGGGGAAACGGTGGTAATTTTCTTTTCTTCCTCCCCCATTTTCTAGTCTTCTAAACTCACTTTTTTCCTCTTTTTTCTCCTGCTCGGTCACTGCTGCAAAGGGAACAAGCAAGCATGAAAAAGTGACCAATTGAAAATATTTTTCGTGGCCCACATTTGGTAATTTTAAAAATAAAGACAGAAGTAGAAATTTTCAGAAGAGAATGCTCAAGAGGGGGCTGTTTGGAGGTTTGCAGTGTGTTCTGAATTTTAATTAGCTTTCTAAGAGCATTTTTTTAGTGTTAGGAAGTCTTCAAGCCAGGTTAAAAAATGCATATATAGTCCAAGGGTGTGCCCTCAAAGGTTCATTGTCTGGTATCTCTGGAAACAATATCCAATATATCTGGGGAATTAATGGAACTTTCTGGCAATCAAAAATAATTCATTTAGTTTTGGCTCTTTCACATGCTGTTGTTTATTCATTCTCTCAAAGTAAACTAACTTGATTCTAGGTGAAATAGATAACCAAATGCTCGACCAAATTCTTCAGTTCAAAGTGAGTTCCTCTTTTACACAATTAATCAGCTGCAGAGATACTGCACACACAATGGCTCAGAGAGGAATGCACTCAAGTACATGCAGATACACAGGAGTCACAAACTGAAAAAGACGGCAACCATGGATTACTCCACTGAATACTGGCAGCTGTAGTAGGTTCCTAGGTTTGCAGATGCAAATGGCAAATAGCTAAGGGCACACCATACTTACAGGGGGCAAACAGAAAAAAAACCTCCAAGCCCACAGAGCAGTGTAATGCAAGAGCATGTCCATTTGCAGAATGCCATGCTTATTTAGTCCTTCCAGGTATGTTGACAGCATTCAATAACAATCCAGTTTAGATGACCACACACCAGATGAACAACCCGTCCTATCATCATGTGCTATTGTTCACACACAACAGTTCTTCCTAACGCCGTTTAAATACACAACATGGAAACTCTTGACGCAAACTGCCTTTGTTTCTTCTGTAAAAGATTTGTAACATTAACTCATTAACCATAAATATTTAAAGTGCAGCTCGTAACATCGTTTCCCCTAGACCACTATGCTGCTGTTATTAAGGTGCTGCTTTCAAACTTGTGTTTTATCTGAACAGCTTTTTACCAGCAGTTCCCAAATAAGACAAGGAAGCAAGTCCAACATGTTCAAGGTCACTGTTTCCATGTCACATTGCACTGATAGTTATAACTGTTGTGGTTTTTCCACCTTGAGAGGGCAGGAAACTAAAGGTCTTCTGGGTAATCAAATGCACATGTAGAAACAATAAAATACACCCATAAAAAGATGAGTGCCAAGCTTATTAATACAGTCTGTTTTGCCAGAAATGGCAGCAAGCTCTAAGTGTTCTTAGACACCTTTTGCCTGATTTTTTTTAAGTACTACAGAGGTGCAAACAATCAATGCCCCTAGAAGCCATCACAGCAAAAAGCAGAAAAAGGCCATCTGAAACTTTCAGCGTGTGATTTATCTGCATGCACTCCATTTTTAGCTCATTCCTGGAATACTGTTTTTAACAGAACACAAGATGGATAATGAAGGCTGCTCTTTGCTGTTGTTTCTGCATAACACTTCTTAAACAAAAGGTGTTATGAACAGGTTATTCTGAACAACAGATATGCCAAACCAAGCAGAATAAAGCAGAATCTTTTTGAAGGAGAGTTTATCAATTTCTCATGTAGCTGCTTTTCCAGTACACCATCTCATTGTTGGTTTAATTTGAACAGATGCTTATAAACTGTGATAAATTATTTGCAACCACAGAGGACAAGGGAGCACAGGGACTCCACTGAACTAGGCATCCTACAAACACACCCAGAATAGAAAGATACTGTCTTCTCTGAGGAACTCAGGAGTCTAAGAAACAAAACTGCAAAAAAGAGGCAGGAAGGGGATTGAAAAGCCATACCACAATATTTGCTAGGGACTGGTGGGATTTCTACATGTCATCAAGTCCTCTTATAGGCATCACAGGATGAAAGGCATAACAAGGGACTTGGACAATAAGGTAGCCTTGGGAAGAATACAATTAACATCCTGTTTCTTTCAAGAACTTATGAGGAATTGATTATCTGTGATGACCCCTCAAAAATGTTCCAAATATATTAAAAAAAACCCAAAACTAAGAAGTATTTCTATAGCTTTTAGTCCTTCTTGAGGATTGGATGGGGGGTTTTTTGTTCATTAGCTGAAAGATACAAGAGTTTAACTTGAATGCATACTCAACGTTCTTCAAAGAGAGAAACGCAAGTATGTACAACTAACCTAAGGATTATTTTCACTTTATTCATGCTGTTGAATAATTTTCCTTTGAATTTTCCATCATTAGCATGCATTTATTTTGATGTTAAACTGACAGTGCTGAAGAAAAAAGTTTCTCATTCCAAATTAGGGGTTTAGTTAATCATTAGGTACTAATTAATTTTTCATTTGAGGAGTCTTAAGATATACTTCTATTATTTTATAATTTCACTCATCTAATGAAATAGTTTAGGGAGCTTTGAGTTCTTTATTTATTTTTTTTTTTCAATCCTCCTTTTACAAGTGTCACTTGTTCCATTAACACAGGGAAAAGTTCACGATTGCTTGAACTGAGCGCATTGTTCTTGGAGGTCCAATCACAAGACAAAGGTTGCTAGCATTTCTACTTGCTTTTTCTTTTCTCTTCGAAAGTATCCTCCCCAAAAAGAAAAATGGACACTGAAAATAGAGAAAAATATGTAGGCCAAACATAATTTAGTTTTGCTGGCCCTGGTTTTATATTACTTTAGAGAAATAAAACCAAAACCGCTTTCCACCATTTTGAGTCAATTTTCATCAGCAGCAAGACTGTCTTTACAGGAGACTCAGTAGGGTGTTCTAGTTCTAAGTACCTGAAGAATACATAACCACGGCTATTCAGCCTAGATGATTTCAATATAAGTTTTCTTCCTCCCTCCAACTTTGTCACCTCAGCTATCATAGACCCTGAAACTAGATTTAAACATAACTGTTTCCCATCACCCCAAACAAATGGGGAAAAATAAATTAAGCTTGAAGATTATGCAACCACAGGTAACTTTCAACATCTTAACTATCAAGATTTAAATCAACAACATTAACGATTTGAGTCCCAGTGCAGCCTGGCAAAAAAAAATATTATGCGGTAATATCAGAACATTCTAAATATTTAGTATATACACCAGAGAAGTCATTAATAATTCTAACACGTAGTTACTTCCCTGTATCAGCTGTAACACTGAGCAGTGAATACAAAGGTGAGGTTTTTTAGGAGTTTGGCTTCTTGATGTTTTGTTTTTTTCTTCAGTATTTTGGGTTTGTTTATTTGTAAAGTTATTCGGGGTTTGTTTTTTTTTTTCAAACTCCTAAGTGCACAGATCCTTTTAATTGCTAGCAGAACTGTGTTGTCTAAGCAGCAATGAAAATAGCACCCACAGTTCATAAAAATAAATTAAAAATCTGTCCATTACACACAATGTATTATTTATACTCTAGATGCAAAACTACAGCTTCCTGTAGCAAATGAAATTATTTAAAGTCCATTTGTTATCACCACCTGAAGCTTTGCTGATCCAAAAGCATACCAGAAACTGAACCACTGGCCAGCCTGGTTCCCTGGTCCCTGTTTGCATCAGGCACCACAAAGGATACAGCCTTGAGAATGACAGATTCCTCGATCTGATCTTTGCCTCAATTGCTATGTTCTCAAGTAAAATATTTGGAAAATATCTCTGAGTTAACAGTACAACATATACATATTGAGTTCCAAAACCATTTTTAGTTTGACCTGAAAGGAAGCACATTCTTTTCTTCTGGTTTGGGGCACTTTCTTTCAAACAAAGCAAAGGATAGGTTCACACAGGGCCTCGAACACTGCTCACACACAAGAGGAACTGGTGACAGTAGTACCAGTGGTTAAGAGGTTCATAGGCTGATAGGTGATTTAGGCTGAGGCTCTGCAACTGCAATTTGGCACTGCAATAATCCACGAGTGAGAACGACAGTTCTCATTCAAGTAGCTCAAGAATTTGGCATAAAGATGACTTTGGATTTTAAGGTGCAGTGATGCAGACAGCAAAGTATATTTTAGCTTAGGATGCTTTCAAATGGGTGTAACAGGAGAGAAGGCAAGATCATGATCAACCTTAGTAAGAGTTTCACTGCAATTAGTTGCAAGTTGCACACACATGCAAATCTATTTGCCAGGTAGCACAGAAATTTACAGCACTAAATTCAAGTTGAGTTAAGGAAACTCTATGCCAGCCAGCAAGAAGTTAGCCATATGCCTACCCATGCTGGCTTCTAAGTACACAATACAGACAACTTACAGCAGTATATACACAATACCCAACCACCACCAAGTGAATAAACAGTCACTGTACTATAGGGACACAGATGTTTTCAGGAGATCTGAGAGAATATATAAGCAAAAATTAATGATGGGTTCTCGGCTTCTTTAAATTTAACCTCAGTAGAATATTTTTCTTGGAGGAAGGGTTAGTTTGATTTGGGGGGGCCTCTTATTTACTGAAACTTTAGCCTTACCAGAGAGATGGTTCCTGCCAGCTGCCTGAAAACTACATAGTAATAGCAGATTCATAAAAGCCTTTGTCACACACTTGAAATCACAGCTTTTAAATGGTTCGAGAGTTAGAGAATTCTAAAAGAATTCAGACAGCAGTCTTCAGGTGTGGTAGCTCCATTCAGCAAACACCAATGAGGCTTTCCAAGCTTTTATACTTCTAGCCACACACTAGAACAAGCTCTCTATGCTGTGGAAACACGTATCAGGATGGTAAAGGAACAGGGATAAACAAGTACCCCCTAGTGTGTTACTGCAGTTATCTGGCCAACAATGTTTGAGAGCTTGAAGTGCTCTTCAAACAAGGGTAACTAGACTTAATAACCTTCCTGTTGGGTTAACTCTGCCATCTCACCAAAATCTTATCTGTTTAACTTCACTGCTTTAGCTGGTATTACACAAACCTCTGCCCCTTCTTCACTCTTCATTACTCCTCAGCTTTCTATCTCCTCTTGTTTTTCCTAAGATATGTATCGTACAGTTATAGAGCAAACGTGTCTTTGGCAGGCCCACATGGAAGACCCACGGGTCAGGAAGACTGAAGACAAATGAAAGTGCATCTTATCAGAGGATAAAGTATGTTTGAATACTCTCTGAATGAACACTTATACAGTGGCTTTTGATTACTTTTTCTGTTTTAAATACTCAACATTTCAAATATTGTATCACACTGAAATCAGTAAGAGTCCCACCTAAAGGGGAGAACTAAAACTGAAATACAAGTTACCACAAAAGAAAAAAATATATTAAAAAAAAAAAAAATCACTGAAAGCAAAAGAGATTGTCATCATAACTCCCTGGCAGAACTCAGAAACTGAGCTCTTCAGTAGCCTGGAATCCCCATCCCGCTGGCTGGGCTGCAGGGCTCCACATTCCCCAGGATGCAGGCTTCAGCTCACTAGGCTGGCCCCAGGCAAGGTCCCTTTCAGAAACACCTGCCACTAATGTCTTCTGTTTGCTTACAGCACCTTTCATTCCATGCACTGCACTCTGTTTGGAACAGGATGCATCCCAGTCTCTAGACAAGATAGCTGTGCTTGAGGCTAGCAAAAAAAGGAGCAATTATTGTGGAGGCTGTCCCATGCTACACTTCATCAGAAGACTCCAGCATGCATGATTGCTATTATTTATTGTTTGCAGTGCCCTAGCACCTAGCAACCTCTACCATGAAGCAGTGCGGTTTAGTGGTAAACACTGTGCGTGCACACACACACACACACACACACACACAAAAAAAGATGGCAACCTGGCAGTAAAGTTGTTTGAGAGATCAGCTTGCTCAAAACAGATTACAGACTATCTAATATCAGCACAGGCCTGAGAAGGTAAAGACCTGGTGCCTTTCAAAAGGTGCCTACATTCAGCCAATTAATCTTCAGAATATATACTCAGATATTCATAGCTACATGTACCATACCTTCTGCAGAGCTCATATTCCTTGGAAGTCTCCTAGCTAACAAGACTGGGTATGTAGATGCATTTGTATTACACACTGGGTTAGGGAGAGACTTTCCAATCTAGAAACAGTGCATGTATTAAGCATTAAAGTTTGCTCTTCAGAGTTTATTTAGACACCAGAGCTTACAAGCAGTTCAGAAAGCATTTGGTTGTCAAACTGTTGACACTACAAAATTGCTGTACTAGTTATTTTATGGTAATACATAGCAGAGATCCGGCACCTTTATTAAAAAGCCACTCCCATTTCATGAGTAACAGGAACTGCTTGCTCCACACAAAAATGCAAATCCATTCCCTGGCTAGAATTGTGAATGCTTAGAAAGATTTTGCTCAAAAGGTAAACATTTGTTATTTCATTTCAGAAAAATAAAAGCTAGCAAATACAAGGAAACAGTAAAAGAAAAATGAAGATGAGAAGTGAAAAAATACACATCTCCTATCCATTTAAGCAAAGGCAGCAGTGTTGTAATGCAGCCAGGGAACTCTGAACTAACAGACTTGAACTGGTGACCACTTGAAAACTGACTGATTCCACCTCCTGCTTCTGTTTAATCACACACAGGTAGCCAGCCAGCAATAGCTTGGCTATGTATTATTCCAGTAGGAGTGTTCCTCTCCATAAGCTAACTAAAGATACATCAATAGTTCAGTATTTCATAAGCCAAGGCAGTTTCAACTATGAAATTCCTCAGGCAGGAGGAAAAAAAAAAAAAAAAAAAGAAAAAAACCCAAACCACCCACGACACTAAAATCCTGGCAACTGGCAGTCACAAGGAAAAGCAGTTTCCTTCCACTTTAGGCATGGACAGAGTTTAACACAGTAAGTAAACAACTGCTCTAGCTTCTCATTGCTGCTTTTTCTAATCTAATACACAACTGCTCTCCCAAGAGTCCAAAGAAGTTGAAACACATATACACACCAAAAAAAGGAGAAACAAAAATACTGAAGGAAAAAGAAGAATTTCAAATGAAGACAGATACACATACAAAGAAAGGAAATAGAGAAATGATGTTTGTATGCTACTTCAAGTACCAGACATTGAAACAGCACTTTAACAGGCATACACATTTGTAGGAGAGGTAATAGCACCTACATGTGTGGCACAAAAATAAAGATGCCCTTGTAATCACCTCTTTAAGGTGCCAACAGGACTGTTCTACACTTTATTTTCTTCCTCTTCCCCAATATGTCTACATGTCTTTTGGCAATAGTTGCAAACAAATTGCCCACCAAAACAACCAGGTTCCTTGACCACCTCAACAAAAAGGATGAAGCATTACATGCAAACAGCCACACTCACACTCCTAGAATTGGTTATTTCTGGTCGAGTCTCATTTAAAGATTTTAAAGTTGCTACACAGAGTGAGTGAACCGAGCTCTCATTTCAAGTCAGTGAGGGACTTCCAACATCTCTTCCCTAACCACGTGTGAAAATCCTACCTACATACCACACTGATTACTCTGGGACACAGCTGCTATTTAAGGGGTAGAGCTGAGATCAGAGAAGTGGCTTCCATTGCAGCTACTCCTGATTAACTAACTGCTGTCAATCTGCTCCTTGGCAGCTGCCATAAAGTGCACATTTTTTTCATATCAGCTTCTTGTTTAAAAGTTGCAGTTCCTGAGTAATTTTCAAACTAAAATCCAAGGGGTTTTCTTATTACTATTTTGTTTAAAAGTAGCTCAGATGCACTTTCAATTGCATTTAAAATGCTTGCTTGGCATTTCAAAAACCTGCACATCTACCAGTTTCTACTGATCCAGTTGTAGACCCATGTGGAATTTGATGCCTACTCAAATTCAGCAAGCTGACTTCAAAAAATACTTAAAGACACCTCTCACAAGCAAAACCATCTACGAACGTTGACGCTACTGTTCAAAGTGACTTTATCTCTGGCCCAGTTCCCTAAAGGTGGTATAAATTTCGGTTTTAAGTGTGTGGCATGAACATAGGACTATTCTGTGAATATTAACTTTGAAGTTTCTATTTTTACATAAATGCATAAGCATTAATGCAATGTTTAAAAATGCAATCTAAAGATATTAGGTAATACAGACCTTGGTTTCAGCAGCAATGCAAAGTAATTACAATATAGCAGCATTTATAGTTCAAAAAACCAACTGTCTAAAATTCAACATCTTAACATTGCACTATGCACCTCCAGTCAATCTCTTCTTCAGACTCTATTTTTGCACTTCTTTACCTGTTGAATTCAATTGTTCAACCTGAGTTCTTCCTGAAAACAAAGTATTTCTGTTTAATTTAATTTTACATTCAGCAGAATATTGCTTGCCAGAAACACCTAACACACAGTGTAAACCAGAGTTGCTAATACCAGATGACATTAAACAAACGACAACTTTCCACCACCCAGCAATTAAAATTGATAAGAAGCCTGTGTTCTTCAGGACTTCTTTTCAAGTCTAGCAGTAAGCTCTGGAACTGTCAGCCACTGAAGGTTTTTATGACTTTGCTTTTTATGAATGCACAGCCTAACAGGTGATAAGTGCTTTTGTGCACTTGGCTGGTGTTTGCCCATGATCAAGACTGTTGACTGGAGTTTTATTGCTGTGAAAGATGCCAACAGCACCCCAAGGACAGACTGGGACATTCCAGCGCTTGTCAGAGGTGCCAATTTCCCCCCATATCAAACACCAGCGTGATTTCACAGAGCCACAGCAGTGCTGATAACAGCTTTAGACTTGGATGTCAGGGGAGAGAGAAGTCAGACTGTGTTATTCACTACAGCTAGAACAGCCTACAATTTCACTTGAACTTGTGGGTCAGGAAGGAAAAAGGATCATATCTTATCTATGGTACAGTTGTTGGTCAGTCCCTGATACCACTGCACTAACACCTATCCTGGGGTACTGAAAGCAATGTGCTCTAAGGTACTAGTGCAATATCAGGGCAGGGTAAACTCAGAAGTACAGACTGGCTACCTATTTGTATTGTCACTTTACCTTAGAGCCATGACTATTCCCACAGTACTAGATGCTGTGAAGACATACAAGGCATGAAGATCCCTGCCCTAGAAGATTATGCTATAGTACATAGCAGCGATGTCTACCCAGTTAGGTGTAGTCACTACCTCTGTCAGGCTCAGTGCCAACTTTGGTCCTAGCTAGAAACGTTAGTGCTTACCTATGCTAACAAGCCCTGCCTCTCAGAAGCTTTGCTAGCACAGGCACAACCCTACACTGTTGGGGGTCTCTCGCTTTGGGGCCAGAACCAACTCACGCCCTGCCAGTTGGCACAAGTGCAGGGTTTGCATATATGTTCCCTCTACCTTCATGCTTAACACAGCTTTATCCTGGCTGATCTAGCAGTCACAGCTCAATTATAATCCACATTTAGGTCTAGGAGAACAGTGGAGACATGTCTTTTAAAATCATCTGGACTAGTATCAAATTTCTTAGAGATATGAAGTGGAGAGAAAGCTACAGCCAGTAAATCTCATTGTTTCATTCAGGTCCATGGGGTGCTGATAGAGCTAGTCTTTTCCTCTCATCTTCTGTCAAGAAAGTGATATGAAGCAGCCAGTAAAGCTGACTCAGAAGAGTTGCGAGGAAGAAGTAAATTTACAGGCAGTCCTTACTCCTTAGGGTCTAGGCTATTTTTCTCCATTTCATTCCACATATTCAAACTTATTTCAGTTCATTAATATAAAGAAGTCATGTTTACACTTTGGGAACGAAAGCATACGTTGTCTGGCTTTCCCATGGCTATTTATCTTCCTTGCATTGCAATAGCAACACTTTCCCTACATGTATCCTACAAAAAACACTTCATTCTTCCCTACATTTATCATGAAATAAATGGAAGAACAGGGAAAAGTGACGAAACTACTTGCACAACCATGGCATCTCCTAACTCTATAGGAAAACCACTTATTCAAAACAGAGCTCAATTACTAAATGCTTGTTAAAAGACATGCCCTATAATACAAGTTTTATTTTACAAGGTAGGTGCTAATCTCAGTGGTGTAGCCAAATTTTATCCTGTTTAATTGTTTGCTGCCTATGGGGGACATTACTCCAATTGATTTAATTTCTGCCTTCAGTTCCTGTCCTAAACTTCCACAATTTTCCCATGGCTGCGTGGTATTCCACAGCCACTGGTGGCTAAAATTCAGCAGAATACAAAGTATTTTCTACACACCACATGGCTTGAGCATTTGGGAGGGGTGAGAGGGTGGGGAGAAGGCAAAAAGAGGCACCATATAAAAAGGACAAAGAAGTCTGCTTAACAAACAGATGTGGTGTGTGAAAGAGACTGCAATTCCAGTGAACACAGAGCACTTCATTTTAGCAGCCAGACAGAAGCATCATCACACATTTTCATATGGGAGGTGGAGGAAACCAAAGATGCACATGGCTGTTGTTTTCCTAACATCACAAGACTGCTTTTCTTCCTTCCTTACGAAACCGTGTTTGTCCTGAAGCCAGGTGCAACCAGTACACCTCACAGCTAGTCGCAGTTGATGGATTGGACCAAGCTCTCTATTACTGAGTTTTGGATCATTAAGTAAACAATTCTAAATGAAGGTGTATTGATTCTTTTTTTTCCTCTAAACAGGTGGCAATTGAAACATTAGGAGATCATAAAAATATCCCTCTTAACAGAGGAGATATAATTCATAAAAACAAACAGAAGGCAGGACTAAGTAATTGTTTAAATATTTAAGATCAGTTGAACTACCACCAAACAGGGTAAAACTTGAGTTTAATCTTACGCCTTGAGTTCCCATTTGTAGAAAAAGACAGAATGATGGCCTCAATTTCCATTATAACGATTTTTGCAAAGTTGTGGTTTAACCCCAGCTAGTAACTAAGCAACACGCAGCCACTCACTCACTCCCCCCTCCACCCAGTGGGACAGGGGAGAGAATCAGGGGAAAAAAAAGGTAAAACTCATGGGTTGAGATAAGAACAGTTTAGTAGAACAGAAAAGAAGAAACTAATAATGATAATAACAACAATAATAAAATGGCAATAATAATAAAAGGATTGGAATACACAAAACAAGTGGTGAACAATGCAATTGCTCACCACTCACTGACTGGTGCCCACTTAGTTCCTGAGCCACCCCCCCAGGCCAACTCCCCCCAGTTTATATACTGGACATGACATCACATGGTATGGAATATCCCTCTGGCCACTTTGGTTCAGTTGCCCTGGTTGTGTCACCTCCCAACTTCTTGTGCCCCTCCAGCCTTCTCGCTAGCTGGGCAAGAGAAGCTGAAAAATCCTTGACTTAGTCTAAACATTACTTGGCAACAACTGAAAATATCAGTGTGTTATCAACATTCTTCTCATACTGAACCCAAAACATAACACTATACCAGCTACTAGAAAAAAAATTAACTCTATCCCAGCTGAAACCAAGACTGCTTGGTAACACTCAGAGTTATGTACACATATGTGCTTACATAGGTGAACATCTAAACACACAATCTGGAACATCATGCAGCTTACTGTGCAACAGAGATTCACCTGACAAAGAATCAGAACAAAAATCCATTATTATTTCTTGATTCAGCTGTGGCAACAGACTTCTTTTTCTTTTATTAAGTGTCTGGATGACATTTTTGCCTTCTCCTCCCTAAGTTTTCACTGAGAAAATTATCAATTCAACATAGGCAAGCACTAGTTAAAAACATCTATAAAGTTTCAGTGTGGGGTGGAGGAATTACAAAGTTAAAATCCAATTAACATTTTTTTTTTTAATCACAACAAAAAATTACATTAAAAAATACTTAAAACATGCATTTGTAGATCTTTTTTCCCCAAAATTTACATAGAAAGGAAAAGAGGTTACTAAGCAGTAATTGGAGCTCTTAGAAATACAGAAATTACACGTACAATCCATCCACTGTAGGTATAGAGGCACCCCACCATAAGCTAAGTAACACCGCTTTGTCATATTTGGCGAGTGAGCCCATGTGGTGTTCCCTCTGCTCAGGACACAAGTATACCTGATGAAAGTTTATCTTTCCTTTCAACTCCCTATTAAATACAGAATTCAGTGCAAACAAATTATTGTGGGAAAGTGGGAAAGAGTGGACACAGTGGAATTTCAGCATCTTGGAGGTCTTCAGCTGACAGTAGATAACATTATTACCCATTGTTAGAAATGGCTCTTGATAAACACTTTCAGCTAGCAACTTCCACATACTGTGTCCTACCCATAGGCAAAACAGAGTCCTTCAACAGTAACCACAGAACCTCTCAGTGAAGTACCACACAAGCTCTAAACATAGGTGGAACAGCACAGAACTTGATAAAGGTGAGGACACTGCTCCAGGTCACCATTTGACACGTCACAAAAAAGGAGACATTAAGATAATCAGGTACGTTCAATTCTGGCAAATTTTGACAACAGAAGGACACTTCACTTCTGCAGTGTTGGAAAAGATACTGCATTAACTCAGACCCTGCAGAGAGACTGCTATGTTCTTCGATCTCTTTCAGCTTCACACAAACGACCTTGACGATTATTGAGAAGGCCTGAGTTTATCTGCCATGGAGAATGCCGTGGTTTTAGCCCAGCCGGCAACAAAGAACCACGCGGCCGCTCGCTCACTCCTCCCGCCCCCCTCCGGTGGGATGGGGGGAAGACGGAGAAGAAAAAAACCTGGAACCTCGAGGGTTGAGATAAAGGCAGTTTACTGGGACAACACAAAGGAATTACAACAACAACGGTACTAATGAACGAGTATACAAAAAGAGCGATGCACAGTGCAACTGCTCACCACCCGGTACCCGACGCTCCGCCACTTCCCCCACCGAAAGAAGGATCCAACCCCCGGCCCGCTCCCTATATATATACTGAGCATGATGTCACATGGTATGGAATAGCTCCTTGGCTAGCTCAGGTCAGCTGCCCCGGCTATGCCCCCCACCTCCCAGGTTCCTGTAAAAATTAACTCTATCCCAGCTGAACCCAGGACAAGAATCATACAAGTGCATGCCACCACATATCTGTGACAACCAGGCAGTACCTGGTTAAAGCACCTCCTGCACATAGGTACATCTCAGCTGGAGAAGGACCAGCCACTAGCAAGTCGAAGGTCATGTCAATTAACCCTAGTGACTGAGCAAGAGACAGGGCAATTTTGTCACCTGTTCACCTATTACAACACAACTCTTGATACTGGGTAACCTGTCTTGATGATCCCATTAACCAGCTGAATTTCAGGGACACAATCGCTACTGTTAATACCTTAGAGCTGGCTCATGGACTAACAGAAAGCCTAAAATTGCCTCATAAAAATAGTCACATGCCATGAGGAAACAAGTATTGCTCATAAAACAATCTGCAGGTAAAATGAGACTCAAAAGCTGAGAGATACAGAATGCCCTTCTTACAGATTTTCAAGGGCACAGCTATCACCCATCACTTGTGGATGAGATCATTCAGCTCTGTTAAGTCCTAGATGGGTTGACACCTCCTTTCATGGCGAAACTAAAAAGTGCTTGCAACAAAACCCATCAACACTGAGATATAGGAGAATCTATTCAACAGCATGCTCAGTTGTGAGTCTAACTATCTCCTACAAAGAGGGGTACCAGAAAAGGGGTGGGAGTAAACACAACACACGGGGGGCAGGGGGCCCTCTGGAGAAGGACAGAAATGAAGCAAATTATTTCTGGTAACTCTGTCCAAGATCCAGGCATCCGATATTTGCTATCAAGGATAATAAACTAGGCCATTCTCAAAAAAACCAGGAAACTACTTTGAAATGGAAAAAAAAAAAATCAAAGTAGAAAACACTAGTGAACAATGTAGACCCAGCTTCATGCATGCTAACAGATGGAGGAGAGCTCTAACAACCGAGATGCTCTCTAAACTTCCCCATAATGAGACCAAGGTATAGATCTGTTTCTCATGAGATACCCAAAGCACGCAAGGTCTTTGCTTCAGCAACAAGGCTGTCACTGCTCAGTATTACGATGCCAGGAGAAGAAACAGAAAGGAGACATTTTCCTTTGAAACTCTGATACAACTGTCACTTTTCTTAGCCGTGTGACAAGAGCCAGCCACCCACCCACCACAACCTGCTAGATCTCCATCAGCCACTCACTGTTAAATCAGCCTGTAAATTCAGATATAGTGGATTCAGATAAAAATCTACGATACGTAATGTTTCATCCCAAAGATCTTTGCCAGTTTCAACAGCAAGACAGAACAAACTGGATGGAAAGGAGCACTTATTACCACAGCAACAATGCATTGAAAAGTCTTAAAAGTTTAGTCTGGAGGAAAGGAGGCTGAGGGGAGACCTTATCGCTCTCTACAACTACCTGAAAGGGGGTTGTAGTGAGGTGGGTGCTGGTCTCTTCTGTCAGGTGGCTGGAGATGGGACGAGAGGAAAGGGCCTCAAGTTGCAGCAGGGGAGGTTTAGGTTGGATATTAGGAAAAGTTTCTTTACTGAAAGGGTTGTCAGGTATTTGAACAGGCTGCCCAGGGAAGTGGTTGAGTCACCATCCCTGGAGGTATTCAAAAAGCACGTAGACAAGGCACTTCAGAACATGGTTTAGTGGGCATTGTTGATGGTTGGACTCAATGATCTTGAAGGTCTTTTCCAACCTAAATGATTCTATGATTCTAAAATTTGACTCCATCTTGCTGTAAGCGCATTGAAAGGATCAACAGAGGAAGCATCTAAACAGCACATATCCTTCCTGTATCCATACAGCTAAAGCCCCCAGTCACAGGAATCTGGCCATCACAGGTACCACAGAGGCCAGATTATCTGCAGAGATGCCATCAACAGCAGAGAAGGTGGCATGTTTAACAGACCTTCATAGTGGGTTTTGGATTGAACTAACATGAAAGGAGAAAAGGTACTTGTGGAGAAGAAAGAGAAAGGCTGGGGACAATAAGAGTGCCAACCCTCCACCTTACACACACACACGCCAAATACAGAACTCAAGTGTCACAAGGTTAAGAAATTGCCCACCTCCCAGGATCTGCGCATACTCTTCCCAGGATCTGCACATATTCCTTTCACAGTGTGAATGCAGAAATCCTGGACACCTATCCCGCAGCAGGATCAATTACACCTAGATGAACCCTGATAAATATTCATCTAGCCTGTTCTTAAAGCCTTCCAAGGAGCAGATTCAACAGCCTTTCCAGGCAATGAAGTTCTTTGCTCCACTATCCCTCCCACGCAATAGAAGAAATTCAGAGTGTGCTTTAAAAACCATTACTTTTTATCCAATTCATCTGATCACAAAGAACAGATCTTTTTCCTCCTACCTAGAGCAGTCTTTTTTTGAAGACTTCAAGTCATCCACCTTCCACTGTTGTTCTTTATGCTAAGCTATCTTTCCTCAGATCACAACATCATGTTTTCTAGTCCTTGGGTGGCTCTTATTCTCCCCCAGACAGTTGTGGGTTTTTTTCAGTTGGTCTACACCTTTGCTGAAATACAGTACTCACAATTTCCATTTCCTATCCATACAGTACCAATTTCATCAACAAACCATGTTCATAAGCAAACAAGGGAAGTATCAAGAATCTGATAAAAGACATATGTGGCAACGTCTGGTTTTCCTCTAGCCAGAAACCCTTTTACTCCATCACAGTCTGAAATTAATTTGGCAGATTATTGGGTTTTGACCAATCCATGTTGACGGCTAACAAATGTATAAACTAATGGACTGATTTCCTCCAAGTGCTTAGAAATAGTTTGATTACTTGCTAGGTAGTTTCCAGCAGAATCCCTCAAGAGAAGAGTCACACAGCACTTTGCATACATCATTTCAATAAAAACAAACATAGACCACATGCAGGTTTCCTGAAATGAACACTGTTTGTTTGAAGAGAAAGGCATTTGATATAAAGCTTTCCTCAGAAAAAAAGAGACCACCTCAGCAGACACTAACAGCTAGTATCAAAACCTACTTGAATGTTATATACACTGCTTTATATGACATATAAGCTAGTGTTCCTTTTCTCTTACAGATACTATCCACTGAAAATTTCTAGAGATTATGCTTTTCTCATAGTACATTTTTGCACAGCTTGCTCAATTTCTCAGTTTCACTTTACAGTGAGACTTGATGAATGCATGTTTTATATTAAAGCCACGCCAAAAAAAAACCTGCCACAGAAGTCATCAAGAGAGGACCTCAGTGTTTGACAATCAGAGTGCAACAAGCAATTCACATGCCCCAAAATGGCTAGCATTAACACAGTACAGCTGCAGCCTTGCATTTGCTGCAAAACTTGCAGAATCCAAAAGCCTTGTTTTCTCCCTTATTCTTGTAGCATTTTTCTCATTTTTATGGTTCAAATACATAGCTGTTCAAATAAGATCATGTCATAATAGCAAATAAAACCTATGAAGAGCTGTCTTGAATGAAGAGAACTACAAAGGCATACAACTAACACGACCGTGTAAGACTTAGATGTCTGCACCTGTCATATACTTTACATACTGTTGAAAACAGGGAGCTCAGACTGTTTAGCACTAGGATGCTGGATGACCTGTTGACATAGAAAACATCAAGTGAGCATGTTTATTTTGTGTGAAGTGCTGAGATAATCCATTATCAATACTTTCTGGGTCACGGATAAGATAACAGCATAAAATCACATGAAGTTTACTCACACTATAGATAAAGCAATACACATTTATTTATTTACTCATTGACAGGTTTGACCACTTTTCAGTGTCTTCTAAGACAGGAGTGAAAAACAAACAAATCAAATAATCTCAATTAGATCTACTTAGGAGGAATATTAGGTGGAAAAAAATTTTAAGAACTATTTGCCAAAGTTTGTAAAGGACAGATAAAGCTTTTGTTCTACAGAATATAAACACCACTGATTCTTAACACAATCAGCACAGGGTGTTCTCTTTTTTTGAAGCCACAGGTTGGAAGATCTTGCCTCTTGTCTCTGTCCCCTATCTCCATTGCCCTGCACAGGTAATTGGACAGAGGCATTTGAAGGGTGTAAGAACGAGATTAGCAGCAGCAACTATTTCCTGCATCCATTCTCCTTTGCTCTTCTTGTCAACATCCTTACAGGAGACAAGGCACCTTTACTGTAGCCCTTAGTTGGACTGTGGTGCCCTCAAGGGTTATTGTGAAAAAGAAGAGTCTAGCCAATTCCAGCCCATTTTCAGATGACACAGTTTTGCTGCGAAGGCAATAGCTGCTGCAGGAAGAAACATATTCTTTGAAGGTAATTTCTTACTTCGCAGAAGGAAGACACTTTCACTACAAAGACTGCAGCCTTTGTTGTACTAGGGATGAGCAAGGGTTCTGTAATCTTTGCTACCAGCACCATGCATCTGCTGTTAATCCTACTGTCTTTGGAGAGAATCCAGGGAAGTAACCTGATGGATGATTTACATTCTGTTCTCGAACTGTGACCAAATTTCCTTCCCTATCCAACCCATATAAAATTATGCAATATTAACCCTGCAATGAAAAAAATATTGTTAAAAACTGAAAAAAGTTAAATGCATCCCCAAGACTTCAGGGAGTACGTTCACAGAGGAGACTAGTGACTTCTGAGCACTGGAGTTATACATATCCAAGCTAGTACAATTTTCTTGTGCCAGTTCAAGACTGCTGCCTGACAGTGAGCAGCTTATTGCAAGCGTGACCACTCTCTGGTCTAAACAGAGGGGACAAGTCTGTGTTCTTGCCTGGGCTAGTACACATGCAATTAGGGAAGGACAGTGGGAGAACCATTTATTTTTAGAAATCAACAAAAAAACTACTTGTGAGATGGCGAAAAACCCGGGTATATATGTTACATAACATATTGACTACAGGCAAGAGACAACAGCCATATGGACAAAGTAAAAGTTCATACAGAATTAGCACCATAAGATGCTTAGTCTTTCAGAAAAAATACCTTATTTTAAATAAAATAATTTTAACTAAGTTCTACACATCCTGTGAACAATGCCTGCCAAGTAATTTTAATTGCCCTAATTTGGGGGATGTGCATACAAGTTTTTGTCTTTATTAGTTGGTCCTTACCTTTTCTCTTTACTAGTTGCTCCCACTAGAAAGCAAATATCTATTCATATAGTGAAGTTAAACACACAACGGTCATTTCTTGCAGAATCAAAACAGATATTACTTCAACACATGTATTATACTTTCCTATTATTGTAAAAGAAAATGTATGCTCTATTTCTCTACTTTTTTCAGGGTGTGTTAGAGTAAAGCTAATGGATTATAAACAAGAGCACAACCTGGTAGGAAAAACAAAGATAAAGATTTGCTACTATTTAAAGATCTTAGTTCACTAAGAACAGTGTATTTCTCATTTGAAGTAAACACTACTCAAGTTATATAACAAAGCATTTGCTTTTTAAATAACCCCAGCAGAAAAAGGCACACAAAAGAAAAGGGATTCTATAGTTAGGAGTAAAACATTTCAATTTTCTATTACAAATATGACAAAACTGTATTGTCAAATGAAATATCATAAGTCCACTGGCATTAGCAAAACATGCAAGAGATTTATGTTCCTATTGAAAACTTAAATATGAAATTCAAAGATCAGGATCGATATTTGCAGAAGCAGAAGAAACTTAAAAGGATGCAGAAACCCTGTCCTAAGTTTATTTTGGCTTTAGTTAACATTTTTTATAAAATATTAAAACATCACATTGATTGTGAAGAACATATGAGAAAAACTAAAAAGACCTACTCTAGGCACATTACTATAAATATATAAAGGCCACCTAATGATTTGCAGTATAATTTCCTATTTTTGGTAGTTTATAACTTTCAAAGGGGTAAAATTCCAAGGCTGCAGTTTTAGTGCTTGATGTATTCCTTGCATAAAGTCCCACACACAGACACATTCTTTTCTTAAGCTCAAAAAAGGATTCAGCCAGTTTTGAGAAAATGTGTGTGCATTAATTTATGCCACTGGCAGTTCTGACTCTAAAGCAGTTCAGAGAAAAAACTTGCTTTTGTCATAGTGGTTGTCCTAAGCTCTAAGAAATCATTGGCTTCCCCTGTGCCTGCCTATTTTTTATTGTAATTTTTCCTGGTTCTAGGTTTTCTGTTGTAAAGTGTGGGTGTTAAGGGACAAAACTGCTATTTAAGAAATGTGGGACAGTACTTTTGGTTTTTGTGGAGTTTAGTTGTTGTTTTGGTTTTTGTTGTGATTTTTTGTTTTTTAAAAAGTACTTACACTATACCTACACACTTACCCAGGCCCTGCTTTGCACGTTGTGCAATTTCTTACAGCTCCTTGAACACAGAAAACAGCTGTTAGTTTACTATCCTGTACTATGAAAGTGGGAAGATGAAGATGAAAATCCATGTGTCCTCAAAAATTGACCATGCCAGAGAAGGGAAAAGTTCACACCAAACACCTCTCTAGCCCTCCAGGTGTGCACAAACTGGTGGCCAAAGAAAACTACTTCGTTTAGAGCAGCTTTAGCATTTCCTATTAAAAAGAAATAAAAATCACTGTCTAAAAACAAAGCAAATTAATATTAAGTTTGGCTACTAAAGCACTGAACACTCCCTCTGTTATTAAAAAAAAATAATGTACATACACACACACATATATATCTTTCTCGTAGGAGGTAAAATACAGTAGCTACTACCATAGTAGAATCTTGCAAATACATGTGCTCTCCCATTATCATTACTGGTATTATAATGGTTCACACAGGCCATTATGCCAGATGAAGCATGACTGTATGAGGAGAGCTAGTACCTTACCTAAAAACTCAGTTATCTACACATTCTTCTTCTGTAACTCAGCCTACCCATCAGGCTTTTTTGCAACTGGCAACTTTCCAACACATTTGAAACTTGTGTTGGACCTCTTGGTGGCAGGCAGAAAACACCTTGCCCCCAACAAGACACTATTTTCCATCTGGAACTCAATGAGCAAATGTTCACGGCTTTTGTGTTCGGCCACTAATGCACATTAAACAATCTATTAACACACAAAATTAATGAGGTACTGCCAAGTTTAAAGTCAGCAAAGCACTGTGCCTGTGCATAGTTCCCTACAGCATATGTTGGCACCATTGTTTATAATACATCCAGCGCTCAGGCATTTGGAGCTCAGCCTAATTAGCTCACTGCAATTGAATCTCAACTCTAGCCTTGATTCAGCTGCAATGAAAGTTTTCAAAGAGGTGTATCTATACAGCCTCGCATGTTTTTTCCCTGGCACTTGAAGAGCCAGGGCAAGGAAGTGTGCCAGAATTACCCAACCAACTATTTGACAGATATACAGAAATGTGAATAGTGCACTTACTGGTTTTCTTAAGATCATTCATGTGCAACTTTTAGAGGTAGAATAATTCTTTTCCTGGAGGAAAGCAAACACCACAGAAGGACTTGGAATGTTATACTGGAAGGATGATAGGAAAAGAGAGAAGGCCTAGCCCCAGGAAAGCCTGCCCAAATTTAATACATTTATAACTTTTACGTATGCATTCCACAGAGTTGTTTCTCCACTGCATGCAACCTGTCTCCACTGAGCTTTAGTGTTCAGAAGTTTACAGTCTTCTGCGTCCATCAGTTATTCAAAAACCTAAACATTAGTACAATTACAAAGTCTTTTTTGCCCCAACAGAACTCGTGCCCCTCACGCAGCTTCTGTGTCTGCCTGCAGACCACAGGACAAGATGACACTCAACAAGGGGTTTTTTTTCAAGTAAGCTGACCATATCGTGCTGTGCATTTCAGAACAGAGGTGGAATTTTTGTAACTATTGCTAGATACTGCATGCCTTCAAAAGGCATTTTAATTAGAAGATACCTAGTTTTTCACCTTCCTTCCCCTTCAACAATCAAAATACATTTCCAAAATCATTTTCATGCAGCAATCATTTAATGCGACAAAAGATGCAAAGATGGTGGTTTAGCCAAAGTGACTTCCAGATATAAACTACTAGTGGTTGACATTGAGAGGATCAGGTTTCCGATACTGTTTTTCTTTCTAATGACAGTCAATTACTAAGTAAACTTGGATAATTTTTTTTTCTCCATTTTTAGTCAATTATGCAGTTATTAGTATCTGCATTTCTTATCCTGAGAATTTCTACTGTCCCTCTTGGAGAGAGAAATGGGGAGCCCTCCTGACCTGTAATGACTCCTGAGGTCTTCTTGGCACAGACGTGGTGGTCTCAGTCACAGGACAGCCAGACAGTTCTCAGCAAAAATGAAACTTCTGTCAAGTTACAGATTGGGAAACACGGCACAATGCAAGAGTGGAAAGCTGTATATTGGCCAACCCAAATACTATCTCAATCACACAAGTCCTAAAGAAGCACCTTCATGCAATATTGTAGCTAAGGGGCTGCACTGTGGCATGCAGCAGGGAAGGAGGGAACAGCAAAACCTTTAAGTCACTTCTCCACCTCACCTGTATCCAAAATCTGCCAAGACTCAAAACTTCAATATTTGGCTGATCAGCAAACAGGGCTGACCTGCAACCACAACTCCTAAACATTAGTACACTATCTCACATGTACAACCAGCTACAATAATGGGACAGGCAAAAAGTCTTCCCTGCTCTCTGAGAATATGTAAAGTTGGCTTTCCAATCCCTTTTTGTCTCAGATAAAATCATTACCAAGCACATTGATAGATACACAGTGCTAGGCTGCAAAAACGTCCACTCTGATGCAAATCAAAATGCTAGACTGTGGGGCAGGGCTGGGGGGGGGGGGGGGAAGCTACAAGTATCACCTTGTTTCCACTTCATTTTTCCCAATTGTAGTCCTTGAGCACGTGCGTGACCTCAAGGATCTATATAAGCCGCTGCACAGCTGTAACACACCATGCTCTTGAAAATGGGAACTGACATATCGGCAGATTCCTACTATTACAATTGTATCTAGGATGAAGGGATGGGAGTACTGGACTCCAGTAATACAAATAAACGCTAAATGCTGGTTGCAAGCAACAGAAGCTCATAGACAAAAGTCATATAGAAATAAAACAAACATTTGTTTGCATCAGTCTCTGCATGACACAGAGCACAATATCTCTCTCAAACATGCCAAAACAAGGGGGCCAATTTGACCTCAACTAAACTACCTCAGTCTTGACCAGACCAAAAAAAGCTGAACCTGGGTCTTCCTGCAATTGACTGCAGCAGAAAGAATATGACTGCAATCAAATTATTTTTCTTTCCTTCCACTTAGAAAAACCATGCTTATTTTGGAGGATTTAAATCTCCTTTTTAAAATAGAAGTAATAATCTGAAAGTCTGATTCCAAGCCCCAAAAATGCCTAAACATCCCAATGTTCATGTCCAAAACATAGTACCTTGTATGTTTTGCCCCTTTTTTCACTCAGTTTTCTCAGCCTGAAAGAAAACTTAGTCATCTGTGAGCACATGCACACAGTGATTTATAGATCTTTTTTGTTCCTCAACAGTTCACACACCAGTTATGAACCAGGTTTGGAAGTATGCTTGCAGTACATTTGGAAACATGACAAAAATGGGATTTTAAGTTGGAGTCACGCTTCTTCCTCGCAGTATTGTATGTAAGCAGCACTATGTAAACACTGCATTGCCTTATTGATTACTGTAAGTCCTGATACATACGCAGCTGGAATATTCTATCTACCCTTGCTTCTTATCTTTGCACGCATACACATGCAGCCACACTTCTGAGAGTTTGCCGGCTTCTAGAGACCTGTCTCCCAAATCTCAACCACTGGCCAGTCCAAGCTTATGTAAACATCTTGGGATTTGAACAAACTCAATGACAATCATTGCCGATTAAACCAAATGTTCAATTTACTTTGCCTTTGTATACAAGGTACACGCATGCAAAGATAAGATAGAAGCTGATTATCTTGCATGGTAACAAAGGAGAGCTGCCATACCGGAACAGACCAATGGTCCATCGGTTTCCAAATTGTTCCCTCTGGTAACGGCCAATACTTCAAAGAACGTGGGGAGTCAACACGCAGTGTATGTTGCCAGAAGTTTTTATTTGCCATACTGAGAACAAGAAAAATCACCAGAAAGCTTATAACTTAAGTTTCTTCAGGCACATTTTAAGTTGTTTTATTTTAAACTACTTAAAGAAGGTGAGAAGAAGCTCTTCCCTCATGCACTTACATCTAAAGTAATTTTATAAAATATCTGAAGACTTCACTTACTCTTTACAGTCATTTCCAACACTGGGACAGAGTCTCAGTATTTCAGCAGGCCACTACAAGGGCAGAATTAAAGCTTCTTTTGTCCCTCCACCTCTCTTCGCATAGCCTGAAAACTTGATTTGTTAAGGCCATAGAACATTTCACTTCTCAAAGCCACTATCCCAAGGTGCACTACTATGATAAGTGTGATAAGATGCCATAGCTCCGAAGGTCATTGAGAACAGTGGCACTCAGCCATTTCCTCACCTCTGACAGCCAAGGGGGGTTTAGTAGCTCTGGCAGGACATTACCATACATGCAGCCATACCACAGGGCAAGCTTTTGCTTGCAAATTCCAAGTTTCCAAGCAACCCCAGTTGTGTTTGGAGAAGCCATGCATATAAATGTTCAGCTATTGAGCACGGTTTACTTGCATTGGTAGAATTAAGTGTACGTATACTGCATACTTCATATATTTAAATGAAATTTAATACAACATCAAATCAAGTCACGCAGCTGAAATAAAAGTTTCAATCATCTCCACTAGTATTTTTAGGCATGTTTTTTTGAGTGGTAAATTAATAGCTGATTCCCCATTCCTTCTCCCCACACAGACAATTTCCACAGCCTATAAAAAATCTAGTATAAATGAGGTACAATAATTTTTTTCTTATTCTGCTCACTTGAGATGTTTCTGCTCTTTGGTCTGAGCAAATAAGACAAATCTCAGAAAAGACCTGAGCGGAGTTCAATTCATTTAATCAGCAACTGTGATATCCAATTATCCTGCAAGATTAAGATCAACAAGAGAGAAAACATACATTTTGCATTTTGGAAAACAGGTATTTCAGCCACCTTTTGAAAGAAATAACAATTCAGAAGTAAACAAGTCATTGGCCTGATCTGGTACAGTAACCCTCTATTGCTGTACAAGATAACCAGATTCCATCCTTTAGATCAAGGGGCACACGAGGGGCTTTGCTGCACACCAAAACATACAGCGATCTCAACAATGTGAAACAAACATAGCAATATAGAATCTGTGGATTAAAGCTCGGTATTCAACTTCCCTTTTCTAAACATTATAATATAAAACTGAGGAAAATCAGTTCTGAATATCAGTTCTTAGCTATTAGTACCACTGACTAAGTTTCCTGAGCAGGAAAAGAGTGTGACAGGCAATCAGTAGATATAGCTCTTACCACTTGACAAACAGTGCTTCAACAATCAGCCAGAGATACAGGTCCAGAACAAATTACATTAGCTATTTCAGGAGTTGTTTCCAAATTCAATCATTTCAGCATATAATTAAGAACACAGCCACACACTCCGCAAAATGTAGAAAATGAGTCTTTTTCTTCAGAGTCCTAAGAGAAGGAATTTGCGCAACACTTAGAAAGAGGCTTGAGAATATTTACTGCCACTGTCATTCACCATTGCATCAGAAGAGCTCTTCTGGAAAGAGGGGAAATGCCAGGGCTAATGCTTACAGCCTGGATAAATGTGTATTGGGGGGAGAGACAGGCAACGACTTCCCATCCGTATTACAATCTCTTTCCTAAAGTAGAAATGCAAAATCTTAATTCTTGCACAGATAGGATTAATCCATACTGCTAATACTTGGGGGGGGGGGGGGGGAAGTTAAAATTCAAGCTAGAATCTTAGGTAAAGGGATCTAACAGGGTTTTTTTCAGGATTTTCCTACGCCCACTGTAAGGTTTAGAGAAGATTAATTAAGATATTGAACACAATTTACTGTCCCTTCTATACATAATTTAAGACACCTGAAAGAGGTCAGAAATCATAAAAGATGGCTGCCTAAAACTCCTCGGGGGGGGGGGGGGGGACGGGGACGGGGGGGACGGGACACGGACGACTCCTATTCCTGAAAGTGTTTTACATTGTTCAACCACAACTATTAGACACTTCATAATTATGGCCATTAGCTGTTTTGTCATCTAATGGCATTATCATAATGCTAAAGAGAATGGAGCCCACAATTATCTCAGCAGCTGCACATAGTCATCTCCCAATTAAATACATTCAGATGACAGCTGTTTTCCCTCCACTAAAATAAAGTTGGTACCACTTACCTGACTACCTAAAGACTCTAGAATCCTCAAATATGGAATATAAGCAATCAATCTTGAATTGACTTAAAATAATAGTTACTTAGAAATACAATTTAAAATCTGAATACCATAATTAGATCATAAAAACTGATTTTTATCTAAGTCTTCTGTCTTAGTATTTGGACCATAAAATATCTGCACCTCTAGCTGTTATAATAAGCATGTATATACGCATGTAACATATATATATGTGTGTATGCATGCATACAATGAACAGACACCACGATTCTGCCTGACCTTATTACCTACATTTAATATATGCAAATTGCCCAGGGGTCATACAAGACTGCAACATCTCGATTAAAAAGTACTGATTTCTCACGAAGGAACTTGTTGAGATCCTTGTGCGCTACAGACCTACCACGCGCTGGCTCAGGGTGGATGCCGTGCTCCATAGTGAATATTACACCCAAAGCAGTTTTCAACTTGCCTACAGCTAAGCGGCTTTAACATCTTCCAAAAGTCATCGTCCCCCTTCCTGTCTAAAAATAACAGCGATATTATTGTACACGACAGGACAGGGAGTTAGAGCAAAGGCAATAAAAGAGACAAGGAAAAGGAGCATCACCTGTCTCTCGTTCTCCTCCACCAGGACTGCAACACGGGTAACACACCTATTCAGTCAGAAACAGATGCTGTGCAGTGAGCTGGAAAATCAGGAGTCCCCGCACTAAAAATCACTAAAGAACGGACGACACTGTTACCTACTTCATTTCCACGCTCAGAATGAACAACTCATTTCAACTCCCAGGGTAACTTTCTGAAGAAAATTGCCTGAAGCCAGATCCTGCTCTGCCTGACAGATGTCCCTAAGAGCTCCCGACCTGAAATACAGCATTTCTGTTCAAAATGAGAGAAACTTCCCCCCCGGAGCGTGGCTTTTTCTTGTTTTGCTTCACACCTATGAAAAAAAACCACCTCAGAAGACCACATCTGCAAGACGTCCAAGCCTTGAGCACCGGGCCGGTCTGGAAAGCTCCGCCACTGAGGAGACCGCCGGGGCTGCCGCTCTCCCGCCTCCGCGGCGAGGACGAGCCCTGTGAGGGGAGGCGGGGAGGGGGCACGGCGGCAGCGCGGGAGCCGTCACCTCACGCTTCAGGCACGGCGGGCAGGCGTGAGGGGCAGCCCGGAGAGCCCCTCGCACCGACGGCCGCGCCGGGAGACGGTTCCCCCGCTCCGGGCAGCCGCGGCTCGGCGCGGACAGCGGGGCCGCCACGGCTGACAGGACAAGCCGCTGTAACGGGAACCCGGCGCGGAGCAGGTGGGCCCGGCGGGCGGCGGGGCGGGTACTCACACGGTGAAGTGGTACACGAAGCACTTCCAGCCCGTGGGCCGCTCCAAGAAGTTGTAGACCCTGCCCTGGACGCTGCTGCGGCTCAGCAGGGGCTTGCGGAGGCTGTAGATGGAGACGCGGGGGTCGAGGCTGACGGGGGGCCGCGGACAGTCGGCGTTCACCACCACCACCTCGCTCTTCAGGCGCAGCGGCCGCTCCGGCTCCGGGCTGCAGCCCGCCGGCGGCTGCCCGCCCTGGGCGGCGGAGAGCGGGGCGTAGTGGGCGTTGGGGGTGCTCTCGGCCAGCTCCAGCGCCGAGGGCTTCTTACCGGGCGTCATGCTGCCTTTCCTGGGCAGCGACAGCCGGCCCAGGCTCCGGCTTTTCTGCTCGCCCGGGGGGGAGCTGGAAGACATGGCTGAGGGCACCTCGGGGAGTCCGGGCGGCGCGGCGGTGTCAGGGCTGCGCTGCCCCAGGAGCTGCGAGCCGGCGCCGGGCGCCCTCTCCCGCCGCCGCCGCTGGCCCGGCCCCCTCGGGGGCGGCTCCTTGCCGGGAAAGGTGAGGGGAAGCCGCGGCGGGGGCGGGCCCGGCCTGGCCTGCAGTCCCGGTGCCGCCCGCCGAGAGGCGCTGCTCGGCGGGCCCAGGCCGGCGGGGCGGGAGCTGCGCAACCTCAGCGAGGGCACCCGGGCGACCCTTCAGCCTCAGCGCCGGTCCCGGCACCGGCACCGGCACGCCGTCTCTAGGGCTGCACCTGCCTCAGGACCCTGCCTGTAAGCCCCAGAGGACGGGGGCCGGGCAGCGAGGCCTGGCTGGAGTCTGGACCCCCTCTCCTCATTGCTGACCTTAACCTGTTTCGCCTGTCGTCTTGTCACCGACACGGCTGCGTGGAGGTGGCCTCTTACCTTTGTGAGGCCCTGTGTGCTGCAGGAGGCGATAGGGTAGGGACCAGGGAGAAGGCTGCCAGCTCCCCAGAAGCCCTGGAGGTTTTCCCACCTTCTCAGCCCACTCGGCATCTGTGGGGACAGTGCTCCAGTAAGTGCTTCCCAGGCCTGTGGCCTGTGGGTGGCTTGAGCTGCTGGGGTGCAACCCCTTACCTCCGATTGAGGGCCACCAGAGCCTTCAGGACCTGCTGCTCTGTCCCTTTGTGCAGAACTTCAGTGTCTGGAAGCAGCAGAGCTCTGCCAGACTTGGGATCCTCCAGGAGGCTCTTCTTAACACGAGTAGCAAGAATAAGAGCCTGGCCAACAGGCCTTGCAGTCCCCGGTGTTACTATAACATCAGGGAGCAAATAGCTGAGTAATTGGGCAAATTGTAGAACACAGTAAACAGAGTTCTGTAGACTTGCATCATCTACAAGTTGGGTCTCTCACCAACACCAAAACCATTCTGTCTTTGTGGAAGGGTATGTGTGTTTGGCCATTAATAACAGGTTATTTTGAGGGCTTGGATAACTTTCCCGTGTAGAGGAGTAAGTTATGACTGACTTAACTGTGGTGTGAATCGATTTGTCATGGTAATAAGAGCCTTTTTTTGCACCAATTAGTTACAATTTCTATTCCCAGAGTGAAAGCGGAGGGTGCTCTTTGATCTGGAGTGCTGGGGATTTTTCCTTCTAGCCCAAAATAGAACAGAACTAGTAAGAGCTATGTTGAGTTCATGGTTGATACTGGTACTCGGACAAGAATGTTGCGGGAAGATAAGGTGCTAAATAAAGTTAAACAAAAACAACCCTGCTAATTGCAGTTCCATTCAAATGTCAGGCTGCACATATGGTTGGGGAACTGGGCAAGATCCTTCACTAGTGTAAACAAACAGGACTGTAGGCTCTTATAAAGTACTAATTTATACCCATGAAGGATCTGGCTCCTTCTTAGGAATACAAAACCAGAAGTGTTAAAAAGAGAATTTGCAAAACTTGTTTCTAAAAACCAACAATGTACTAACCAGGCTTTTCCCCCCTCCACCTGAGCAAGAACAACAAACTAGCTTAATAAAAAAAGCATTTCAAAGGAAACTTTTCCTGCATCTGGTCAAAATAGAGCCAGGTTTCTCCATTTTGAGAAATTGTTCTTTCTTGCAATAAGCCTGCAAGAAAAATTACTAATGGAAGAAAGAATGTCATTGCTACCCTTGAGGGCTCACTGTTTGAGGACTAGCCTGATAAAGTCTTGATGTTACAAGTTAACAAATGTGTTTCTTTATGCAAGCGTTCCACTTTGTTTTAAAGACCAACATATTGTCTGGGTTATACAGGACCTTATCCTGGAGCCAACTGCAAAACATTATTTACAGGGTTCAGCAAAACAAGAGGCAGTATGTTCATATGTACATTATGTTGTTGTTGTTGTTCAAAAACTGTTTTCAAAATCTTTTAAAAATATCCTGGCATTATGTTGTTGTTTATCCATTGATTAACAAAACAGAGAATAGAAACCCCAATATACATGAACCTAAGAAAATGGAATTTCTGTATCATTTAGGCAATTTCCTTCCAAAACAAAGGTTAGAGAGGTATTATGTACTTAAATAGCTAAGCAGGGAAGCAAATTGTTAAGAACTGAATTTGATCCTCAGTGTTCAATGGGAAACTGGTCCAAGCAACCAAGATTTGTTTCAATAATTTTCTCACTGCAAAACAAGAAAAGTCTCAAATATATTCCATAGCCCAATATATTGAACTGTTTTGCAGGTCAGAAAAATTTTCATAAGGTTTTGGGTTGGACCACTAATGTTGGCTAAATCTTTCAAAGAATCATCACAAATAAAGGAACTTTAAATATTTAAAAATGAGTATTTAGGCAATATCTAAACATCTTTTCCCTGGAGTCAAGGAATTAATCAAAATCCACTTCTTTATTTTAATGTGTTACTGATGGATTATGTTATTTTATATAGTAAAAACCGTTTTGTTAGATGATTCCCAGCTAGTTCATGTTACTGAATGCTAAAACATCTGTCTGGCATAGGTGAAGGCAAGAGCATACTTAAAGTGCCAAATAGATGACTGCTTAGTGATGAGAATCCAGGGAATGGTTATCTTTAATATATATTGAGTTACCAAAACTGTAATATGATTTGCAACATTTTCAAGATGAAAACTTTAACATGGTAATGGCAATTTCTGGTCTTCCCCTTCATAAGTAGCCAGGTCTTGATATTAATCATGTTCATTTTACAAAACAACAGAATTATTTAAGTGGAAGAAGAAAAAAATCCAGAGAGTACAATGTATACATGGAAGAGCTAAAAATGGGAAGAGGAGGCAGATAAGTGTTAAAAATATGTTTACAGAGCTAGGTAGCTAGGCTTTGGTAGTGAAGAGAGTAGGAAAACATGTTGGATAAAGAGGACATAGGTTTTCAATGTTAAGGTGGAACTACTACACTGAATTGTTTCTTAAAACAATAATAGTCTACTTTGAGTATTTCCAGAACTGTAGCAAAATGAATAATAACCATGATATTTGTTATTTCACCATTTGCAAGTACTGTTTTAAATCTTTAAGTCTTTAATAGGTTTTTGATTCTAGAAAGGAGACGTCATAAGTCACTAAAGTGTGATGATAATGTACCAGTGAAGCTGATGGTAAAGCTCCCAATTCTGAATAGTTTAATTGGAGCAGGACTAGTAAAGCATTTCTGAAAATCCCACCATTGGGCTATAGTAGATCAGAAATGTTTGTACCAGCTTGCGGCTGTGTTTCTCTTATCCTGTACCAAATCACGACCAATATTTTGCACGCATTGTCAGATATGCTCATTACATGCTATATTTTCACTTTATGTCTGCCATAGTATCATGTAAGATCATACTGCTAAATCACTGCTGAACGTTTACAAGCTGGAATTGTTGCAGCCAGTTATAAAGAGACACTTTGATCTTTTATGTGATTACTTCCCTGTGGAAACTAAGACTCAAACAAACAGTAAGTATCTGAGTGTTCTCTGTCTTCTGAATGCCTTTAACACTTACATTGCAATTACAGGTTGCACCAGTTCTCTGCTGGCATGAAAATCATCTTGTTTGCTGTTAGATTACTTTGGGGGATGGTTTTTGTTCATTTTATTTGTTAAATGCCACTTTCCATTTCTGCCCAGCTATAGTAGGGGACATGTTAAAGAACTTTTTTCAAGGAGAGAAAAGAGAGAATTGTTTTGCCTTAATTTTTTGATTATTTTTCTTGAATTAGAGTAAATATTTTGTTGCATTCCATTTCCTGAAGAATCCACAGTTTAATCAAGTCAGTAGAATGTTTTAAAAACACAGCCAATGATGAAGGTAAATGCGACTCAGTACTAAACTGAGAATAAAGTCCTAGGATTGTTTATATACTTTCACATAGCAATAACTGTATGGCAATAATTTTTTAAATATTCTCTATCAATTAAAAAATTCTGTTCACAGAGGTGTGTCATTACCTTAAAAATATTCCTATTAAAAGCTGCAAAACAACTAAGTACCTAGACCTCAGACACAAAGAAAAGCTTGAAAACAGAACAATAACATGTTGAACAAATAAACCTCCACCTTATGATTCAAAGCAGAGACAAGGAAAGGGGAAAAAGATAAAAGAGTTTGCTTCATTTTTTAAATCCTGGAAAGACTATGGCTTAGCCATTTCAGTAGGGAGGCAGGGAGATATATATAAGTTTTCATTCATTCATCGAGTCGCAATTAAGAACAGTTTTCTGAGCACCTGTACATATTTTTCATTGGACACCTTGGTAATCTTGTTTAACATTCTTTTTAATTTGTCACAATCTATTAATACACAACTGGTATGCTTTTATGCCAGCTTAACTTTAGGTTTTAAATTTAAGCAAATTTTTTTATTACAGGCTCTTGAATACATTCATGCTTTTTAAGTACAAATCCACATTTTCCCTGATGACGGCCATTGCTGGTCAAGCAATTTAGGTTGCACACCAGTAGAAACCCCAGATATGGAGAGTGTAAATAATTTGAAACTGCAGTATGCCCCAAAGGCCTGACCATTAAGATAAAATTCCTACAATGTGCAGTAATAACTTTGTCCTTCTCCACTAGTGCCTTGTGGTCACGTAGCTGTGCTGCTAGGAAGAATCCTCAGGTTAGTTCAGCTCACTTTTTCCTTCAAGGGAATTTATTCCAGCTTCCTTGATCAGGAAGATCCACAGTTACTGTGTCATTACTCTACCTGCAATTTAGGCAGCTATTAACCGTTGCTATCTAGGCTTTCTCTGAGTCAACAAAAGCAGTAGCACACCATCAAGAAGTACCAGGGTAAGAATGTCTAGGGAAGGTGACACCTTTGCCATTCATTCAAAAAGCACCAGAGTACAGCGCTGGTAATTAGGACAAGTGCTGCAAAGAAAGACATAGATGTTCATCCTTAAGAATTACAGAGTTTACAGCAGCCTAGTTGACAGGCAAAGTGCGTCCCAGACTATACAATCAATAGTTTCCTGAAAACTGAACAATATAGCCTCGTCTATTCTGAAATGCTGCCTTCAGTGGCAAATTAACTATCTACAGACAGAATAGGACTTGGAAAAACAAAAAGAAACCCATGTTCCTCCTCTTGAATTAACAAAGCAGGAGCAACCTAACAAGTTAGCAGTTGATCAGTCATAAGTCAGAGACCTCAATAATGAATGACTTCATAAAAAGACTAATCAGTGTCAAAAAAGACACACTTTTAAAACGTGTTTATGCAGTCTGCTCTTCTGTCTGTCTCTTTCAAGACAAATGGAACAGACAGAAAACAGCAGGTAACTTCCTATTCAGAAAGTTTAAACTGGCTTCTAATTCTACCCCCCACCCCCACCTTTGTTGTTGGGTCGTTTTTAACTGTGGAGGCAGTAAGTTTAGGAATACGGTCAGCAGACAGAAGTAACCTTGCAGAAGATAGTAGCATGCACCAGATTTCTGGAGTTTGGAGGCTATCCAGTCCAGCAGCTGACAATCCTGATTAACATTATCTGTTTGAATGCTATTTTACTGCATAGTTACATCTACATTTATAATCTCTTTTTACATTGTTTTATAGGTTTTTAAAGCATATTGGTGTTGTTCTGAGAAAGAATGTTATTGTCTGCCAATGCTCAGGTTTTGTCCTAAAGCAAAGTTCCAAGAAAGGTTCTGAGCATTTATTTAGACTTACAGCACACAAACCATTTTTTTGTTTTGTTTTCATGTGTTCAAAGTTACGCATATGTTTAAATGCTTAACTGCTCTGCAACTTATATTTGAACCTTGCGGGGGCGGGGGGGGGGGGCAGGTATTTGCTATTTGTCCATAGGATTAGTCCTGCTATTTACAACAATATTTCTATTCTTTGTCTTCAACAAAAAAAGTAAATAAAAGTAAAAACCCTTCCAAGTAAGACTTAACAAGCATATATCTGCAACAATACTTAGTAGACTCTTAATTTTTTTGTTAATGAACTTGAACATTCATTTATATGAAAGGCCAGTACCAGCCAACTGGAACTTTGGTTTATGTCAATAAAGATCCAAATTTTTTCTACAACATTAGCCCGTTCTATTTGCTATTATTGCTGGTTGACCAAAAAGCTTCCAGGTATAAGTGATTCTGATAGATTCAGATCCTAAATGTTTACTTGTTTAGGAGCAGGACTTAACGGCAGAGCCCCTGAAGGGCTCACTGGCAGTAAGAAGAAAATAGCAGAGCTAAAAACATAGCTGAACTTTGGTGCATCACATCTTGTAAACGTCCCTCTCAACACTTTTTTCCTGCTCCCAACCTCCTTGCACATCTTGAATAAAGTGTCAGTAGGAAAAATAAAAACCTAAAACCTGTGAAAGCCTGATAAGAGGGGATACCTTTAGGAAATCTCAGTTATGGTTTCTGACAGCCATACACTTGTGCACACATGCATATGTATTCTCTCCAGTCTGTTTCAGCAGTTGCCCATGTTCTCCAGTCTTCCCCAGTTCTTTCATGTGGTTAATCATTCAGCAGCTTTCATAATTGAAAGAGGATTCTTCTGAGTATCACACCAAAAGAGAAAACTAAAGAGGCTGACAAAACGCTGCAACATTCATTTTCAGCATTACGGCAGATGTGGTATATTTTAATCTCAGAAGCATGTGAGACAACAGGCATTTGATTACTCACATAACACCATAGAGGATACAGTATGCATATTCTTACACATGCAAAGGTATCTGAGGGCAGAGTGACTAATGACATTCTTCAGATGAAGAGATCATTATATCATCTTCTTTCATCAAAAGAAAATTCTCCTCCTTGTATTAGTCACAAAGCTTCTCTTAGACTAAAATCAGTATCAAATGACACTGCTGAATAAGCGCCAAATAAATTAACTGAACTTTCGAAATTCTAAAATCCCCCCAAATTTTTACTCCATAGGTATTTATGGAGGGGACTGTGCTTAATAAAAAGGTGTTCTGGTATTTCAGGAAGGGTTTCACTCTCAGCAGCTGAGAAAGAAATAACTAGTTATCACTAAATCTCTTCCTGGTCAAGGAACACTTCCGGCCTGTGACTGTGTTAATCTGTAACATATAATATCCTACTTCACACTTATGGAATGACATGGGATAGGTAATCATTCTTCCTCAGCAGGGCCCACTTGGCAACCCACTTTTGATGTCAGGAGTCATCAATCTGCCAGTTAAGCGTAACTGTGGTTGAATGTGTGTTTTAATTGCAGGTAATTCACTAGAAAACTTCAGTGGGAGGTTATACACGTGCAAGGCAAGGAATATAATGCTAACTCTGTGGCAGAAGCAAAGATTTTTCAAACAATAATTCATCAAAGAGCTTTCTAATGCCCCAAACAAAAAGCAACAAAGAATAATAGAAAAGATACTAGCAGTGTCTCCTCCCCTGCCATTACACCTTTTCTTAGCAAGTAGCCTCTCAGTGCAAACAAAGTTGAAACTATAAAACTCAGTGGATAGACCACAGGAGACCTGTGCAACAATCAGCTCTGCCAAACTGGAATTTCAGGTTGCTTTCATCTCACAAAGTAACAGTTTTCATTTTGCTAGTACCATTCTAACAGGTAAAGCTAAACAATACAATATAATTTAAGGTCTTGCAAAAATTCTTTTAACCTGTTCCATAATTGTGATTTAATGCCAAATTCTAGTCCCATCCCTGACCTTTTGCTAATTGGGTTAATTGCAGTTCTTGTCTTTGTGTCCCCATCTTCAGTGTCTCAGAAGTACAGTCACTTATATTAGGAAGATTTCATGGTTTACAGTAGCTGTGCTAAAGCTAAAGCTTGCTGAATTTGTGCTCTGCAGAGCCCCAAAACTTTATGTGTGAAGAATACCACAACTTCTACAGTATTGCATAAGTATAAAACGGAACATTAAAGCACTCTTGTCATCTCCCTGATTGATTGCTAATTACAAATCCAGTGATCCAAGTGGTAGCATAGCTACTTTTTAGAAAGCACTTGCATACATGGTGAGGCACTAACATTTGTTAGTTGAGCTGTTAAAATTTGACATAAGTTGAGGGCTCTGCTAAAGTACCATTCAGTGAGAAACTAAGTTTATTGATTTCAGACTGTCTGCACCACAACAAAATCCTATTCTTCTCAGAAACTCTGAAAGAGAATAACTGTATTTGCTTTGTACTTCTCAACAGAGTAACACATAACCTTACCACTCAATTACAAGTCTCTTGAAAGTGGCTGTGCTAACCTCACTAATTCAGTGAGGAAGAAACAACCCTCCAAACTCACATCCTACCAAGAGAAAATAAGTTGCTTTTTCTTGACAAGATGTATGAGATAATTAGTTAATTCTTATTTCCTATTGTTTCAGAGCTCATTATAAACAAATGACAATTCCTTTGACCTGCAAAGCTTTTTTTGTTTTTCTTTAAAGACACCTAATACTCCAAAATAGCCTTTGCAAATGTTTTTGTGTATTCTATTCCTGGAGGTCCCTCTAGTGGCGAAACTAGCAAGTTTATCTGGCTTAGGCTACAGGTGCTTTGTCTCTTTTTTTTGTAGATATTTCTCATAATAGACATAAATACTTTCTTAACATTGCTAATTCCTCCTTCTAAATAAACTGAAAGTGAAAGAAAAAGATTTGTCACATTAAAAAAAGGAAAAATAATTGGCACTTTAAGAATAAGGAATCTATTTCACACAATTAGAAAATTGCAAGCCTGCTCAACTTTGCCATTCAACCACAGTCACAGTTGTGTTTGTTTCTTCCTTTTACAGGTATATTTTAAGACAAGGAGACGTAATACCTTATTATCAGAATGTCCTCTGACACAGTAAGTCTTATACTTAAGAAGTCTGTCTTGTTCAGGTGTGACAATTAAATAATCTGAAGAGTAAACCTCTTTTTAGGGTACATATTTTTTTAAAGAGAGTTGAGATACTCTCCGAGGAGTAAGCTTGCATTTAAAATTCAGAGTTTTTTTATAAACCAACAACTGTGGTTCTAAATTATAGGCTACAGAAAGACAAGTCATTTGTTGCTACTTCTTTAAACTGTAGATACCTATGTGACTAACAGGCAAATTTCCGTGTGAGCTCTAGGCTAGAATATATCGTGCTAGTTAAAATGCTTAGACAGATGACTAGAAGTGTAGACATACAAAAAATACAGTTGTACAGAGATGACATCTTAAGCAACGCTGCTTCTCACTTCTCTCCCAGTTCCTCTCATTCTGCTGTAATAAGAGCGAGGACTGTTTATCTCAAAAACCCAGAAGCATCAACAAACACTGAAAACTTAGTATCATCTGCTAGCTGTTATTTTCTCTCCACCCCTGGTACAGGAACACTGTCCCTGAAGGGTACTTCCCTAGACCTCCCCTCCACTGCTCAGAGAAGTCTCTAGCTCCTTTTTCTTTTTTCCTCTTTCACGGAAGGAGCTTTGCTCACTGTTCTGTTGTCCCCACTTTCACCTGCACACATTTAATATTAATTGGCCACAGACATGTATGCCTGTTTCTAGTGCAGAGCTAGCTGGTCACAGCCTAACTGGTCCCCAGTGGGACAAGCTGCCTTATTACAATCACATAAATAGCAACAACAGAATTGTTCATTGAAGTGTTACATTTTAAGCTAGGGAAGAAATAGGACAAAGTGGCTTATAGAAATTATCTTATTTTTGAATACAGGAAACCTGATACTCTAAAGGGAAGGTGATTCAGTGACTTCTTTTGATGTAACAAAACCAAAAATACAACTCATTTACTTATCTGCTATAAACTGAATCATAATATGGTGATTTGGTGCAGCTGGGGATCTGACCCTAACATCTTTTCAGTACTGATTTACATGGTCTTTGCAGGGTCTTTTCAATATAGAGGGCCCTCCTGTCCAGTTTTTACATGGTTTTGTAGATTATGCTTAACAGTGAATGAATCTCTTTACACTACTTGTAAAACTAGAGTCTCTCCTGCACTAGTAGTTTAGGACTCCCAAAATGCTGGTGATGGAGTAGAGAACATGAGAGTATTTTCTAAGAAAAAGGCTGATGACTTAGCCCGTGTTTCCCATTGAAAACATGCCTCTGATTTGACTTCTGTTAATAATCTACACAAATACTTGAAAGAGAATAGCATAATATTTTACATTTACCATTATAAACAATGATACATGAAAATTAAACCCTAATAAATGTAGTAGTTTGATGGGTAGCTGCCAATGCAGAAGGAAAAAAGAAAACAAAGAAAAATAGGCTGGACTTTAACTTGATACATTACCCGATTTGCATAATAAATAGTAAGAAGTTATCAAAAAGAGCACCAAATCCCTGTAAGTATATTGAATTTAAGAAGGTATTTTCAGTCCTCTATCAAAGAGGAAAGTTCCAGTCTCTAACCTCAGACTTGAATGACCGGAGTTCAGCTCCCAGTTGTCCCACAGACTTCCTGTGTGACCTCTGGTGTGTCATTGTTCTTATTTGCGCCTCAGGTTCTTAATTTGTAAATGGGATAATAGCACTGTCCTCCTTTGTAGCTGTGATGATAAATGCAGTTGCATGTTAAGCACTCAGATTTGCTGGGGAAGAGGAGAAACAGGTTAGTCAGTATAAAGGTAGGGATGCCTTGGAACACCATACAAAGTTCTAGTGTGCAGACAGAACTAATAAACATTGGGATTTAAAATCAAGACATTGTGTTTTGAATGGAAACACAAACTTGAATGAATGCTTTAACTGCTGCTAATACTATACAGAGATTCTTCCTCTTCCTTGCATTTGCCATTGCTGTGAAACTTCACCATGTAAACAAACACAGAAACGGACATAACCTGGCTTATCAGCCACATAGTAACAGACATAGTTGTCACCAATAATGCTGATCATTTAAGTTATGGGCCAACCATTGTACAAAGAAAAAACAAACACAACCCATCACCACATCAATGGCTGGGGTTAATAATTGAAGGAGGAGAAATGGGAATCTCTTGAAGATGCAGCAACTCAGATGTTATGTTAGAAGACACAGTTCAGCTCAATGAACATTCAAATGAAAGTTTCACCTTATAAGACAAAGGAATTAAGTAATAAGTCATTGCATGTACACTGGCAGTGTGAGCAAGACAGTAAGAAGAGCTGAATAAACAGTGTCATGAATCTGCACTATAGCAGGTGCATTCAACAGCTTACAAAACTTTTAATCTCAAACATCTGTAAGATAGTAATCAATTATGAATCTTCATACTCAAGCATTATTTCCCTTTTAGCAGGTTGATATGAAGCCTGGAAGGCTACCAGGAAGGGAGACAGATACACAGGTGTGATGACTAGTCCGAGTGGCCAGCAAGCCTTATTGGAACTCTCCAGAAAAGGTAATGAAACTATCTAGGAAATGGGTTAATAATAAACACATCTGCTCTAAGAAGAAAGGAGAAAATGAAAAAAAAAAAAAAAAAAAAAAAAGAGAACGTTTACCTGACAGAATACCGCAGTTTAAATAGTACTTAGAAAAATAAAAACATACAAAATTTCAATAAAGAAGACACTTACAGAAGAATAGTCCAGGAGGGATTGAGATGGTCTTACTCAGGGTCTGGTACATGAAGAGTTTAGCCTCAGACCCAGTATTGCTCCTTAACTGTAGATTAACCTAAGCAAACCACTCAGTTCTGCATTAGAGAAGAACTTCTGCTTGGGCTATGACTTTCACAGTCTCAGCACCTAGTGCTTTCTGACAAAACCATTAGTCAAATCTGGACAAAACTAGCCACTGGCTTCAACATCATACGTTACAATCCAGTCCAGCTTTCAGAGAACATTTCTTAATTAAGGACCTGCTTAATTTCAGGTTTTTATACTTCAAGTGACTGTAACTGTTGTAACAAAGATCAAAGATAACGGACTTTTTATGACTGTGATGTAATGGAATTTAACACAATTCTATTTCTAGAAATATAAGCATTAACAGAAACATGGTTACTTAAAAATAGTGACATATGGACATATAAGGGAAATTTTAAAGCAATCCAGAATAATTACACAGGTCATCATGAGAGAAACAAAATCCACTGTTCTCTTGAACAGTTAGAATTTGGATATCTGCCTGGTTTATGTCACTTTATTTTCTAATCAAAGGGATGTGTCAGAAATACGTTTTCTAAAAGTTTTAGAAACAAAGCACAAAGGAATCCAGACTTGCAGAAGACAGGCAAATATAAAGCCTATGAAAATAGCAAATTCTGCATTGAGGACACTGAATATTTATGGCATACATGAAATTGTGCCAAAAAAAACCCAAAGCCTCAGTACAAACATATAGGAATCATACCACTTATTCTGATAGTGAAGGACAAAAACATTTGAAGAAACACATTACTATGATCATGCAAAAGTTGAAAAGCTTGGGCATATCATTGGCTGCTTCAGAGTAGCTTTGATTCACAGCAGCCAACTGAATTGCAATAATTTATACCAAATGAGGTCTGTTATATATCAAGAAAGCCCCACAGGCAAGTTACCTAAAGAACTATGGTGATGCAACATTTGCACTCTAAATACAGAATAAATCCCTTAAATGAATTAACTTTTAGGGCTGACATACTGTGCACCAAAATTTGAAGTTATCTGTGGAGATAAGTGGACAGTTTGTTTGGAAACCTAATCATTAAGAGAGCACTTAGAATACACGCATGTGCTCTGTGAAATTTGTGAAAGATTTCTGTAGCTGGGGAAAGCATGTAACTCTTCTCAAAGGGAATGAAGGATTAGTTACTGATGCAGTTACTCAACATCCAAGTTATTGCAATAATTTGAAAAGGTAATTTAGAAAATACATTCACAGCTAAAGTCCATTCCTGCTGGTTGACTCTTTCTGATAACTCTATGCTTCACTACTGCTGCAGAGAAATGCTTGTTATTTACATCTCCATCTGTTTCACAGGGCTTATTTTCATCCCAGAGAAGAGCTATCAATACCATTATACACTAGCAATGTTTACTTTTATTGTCATAGGGACTGGCATGCCAAGTAATCTGGTAACATCTTCCTCTTCCCAAACAGGAAAAGGGAGCAGCAGCAAATAGCACTGGTAACAACAGCCACCTCAATGCAACTTCAGCCCTGCAGATGGATGGTCATGCCTGTTGCAAAGGACAGCCAGCAGGTAGGATCACTAACTATACTATGTATATTAAGAGATGATTATGATTCAACCAAGAAGAGATCACTACTTACTCCTCATTTTATTTCCCCTTCATCATCTGTGAGTAATCAGCAGCAATATAAAACAGTCATTGCTATTCTTTCTTCCTTTTTAATAATTAAGTATATGTAAAACTTCCAGATTTTCTGTATCAGGAATTTCACAAGCTATTTGTTGCTGTCCTTTGTCTATGTTCTAGATTGCTTTCTGTGGTGTTTCTTCTGTTCAGTACTTTGGCTTTCTTACATTAACAGTAGCTAACTTACTGTATTTGTCCCATTCTGCAATTAGACGTCAGCAATGTTCCACTATTTTGCTCTCCACTGTTTAGACAACCTTTTAGCTTGCACTAGGAACAATCCTTTGAAACTTCATAGACTCTTGTATCTAGCTGATCCTTGGCTACTGTTTTGGCCTGATATTAGCAGACTGCAGAACTATTACAGTCAGGCAGTTGCCTACTATACAGCTCTTTCTGAGACAACAAAGTACAGAGGTGGACCCATGACTTATACTCTCCTGCACTGTAGGTTTCTACTCCAAGGGATTCTACCAGTCCCATGAGTTAAGGACATGAGCATGCACTAACACACCTGTACACTGTGCTAGTCCATTTTCCTCTTGCATGTGTTCACTGTTGCCTCATCCTCAGGCCTTGAAGACAATTCCCGACAGTATCTTGGCGCACAGATGATGTCTTCAGCTCTATGTCTATTTTAATATTTGCTTTTCTAAACTTTTCATGTAATTTTTTATTTTATGAGATCGCATTCAGAACAGCAGATTATCTGAATGTTAGGTCACAGAGTTAAGGTAGAAAAAAACCTCTTTATTTGAAGGTTTCTGATAAAAGGCAGTCAGCTGCCTGGAAAGACTCTACATTTAGATGGGATCACGGGGAACACAGCCAGAAATTCTGACAAGCCAGAATTTGGCTAATTTGATTCTTCATTAACTTTTCATCTTCATCTGGGAAAGCATCTTCTCCTAGTGAGTTGAAAAAAATAAAATCAATAAATAATAAAGGTGAAAGTCATCCTTGTCTTTGGTAAATTCTTTGAACTTTGTATAATTCTTTTTATTCTAACGGATATCTCAGGGGAACTGCTCATGTAAATAAAATTAGGTACATGCATTCTCAAAGCCCCAGGGTCTATTATCTTCAAAATAGGCTTTTTAAGACCTTCGTAGAAGTAAACTGAAGGTCTGCTAATCATTAGCACCCCAGATGAGTATGTAGCCTGCTTCAATTTTATATTTGATATTATTCAGCATTTTACGCTACCTATGTTTTTATTTCATCAATATTATAATCATAGCCAATGTGGAATAGGACACAGCATACTGATAGTAATAGTAGAAGTTATGCATTTCTATAGCTACATTTTAACTTTGCACTTCTGTAGCCAATAATTCTATAGAGTTCTAGTTTTTAGCTGTTTTCATGAGACTTGTGGCAGGTGAGAAAGTGGCTTTTTAATCTTTTCTAGACTTGCATTGTGTAATTAGCTAGAAGTTACACGTTCATCTACATATGTTTTATTCTTTTTTTAAATAAATGTAAAAAGCACTGTTATATCCTCAATACATAGCTCCACACTCTCGTAATTGTAAAAGCTTTACCCCAGCTATGTTATGATTCAACGTTATAACAGAAATATGAATAGGAATTCTGTTAAATTTCAAACATAAGCACCTCTGACAACATAGTAATTACTGAAATGCTATTCTCAGCTCTTGCCTCCTGCATAGTGCTACATCATGATATAACCTATGAGGAGATGGCTCATGAATCTAGCATCAACTGTGAAACTTTTTAACTTCCTGGAACAAAAAGCTTACTTGTCAGGGTAGCTGATTTAAGCTTCTATTTGTTCATCTGAGGAAATCTGTGACAGCACCATGAAGTGTAAGCATATTTCTAGTTTTATTTAACTACTAAGGGCATCTTGATTGTATAGGTTACTTGGAGTAATTGGGACCTTTTAAAATCTCTTTTTGTGACAGATAAAAATTCATCACCTCTTTCATATATTAAGTATTCCATTTTCTAGAGAAGAGCCTTGTCTGTGTCACAAGTATAACGGTAAGGCATCTCATTAAAGTTGTGGTATATTAGAGCACTACAAAACTTTACCCTGCATAGCATCCTGTATTTGAGATCTGTAGCTACATTGCTCCTATGATAAAACAGGACCTTGCACTTTCTTTACTGAAACTGTGCATCTATCCACCTCCCTGTAGAGTTCCATCTACAGAAACTGGATTGATATAGTGGGGTTTTGTTTGGTTTTTTTCTCTCATCACAGCACCTTGGATCTGCAGGTATTGAACCCCCTCCAAAACCCCAAACCACCCAACATTGTATTACACACTGTAGAAATGAAGGGGGGGAAGCATCCCTTGCAATAGCAAGTTTGCTCTGTAATTGCTCTTTTCAGGACCAAATTATGCTGGGTGAGGCAGAAGCCAGTTTAACACTACTTGGAAAGTTCAGTTGTTGAAGAGGAAGAGGTATTTCTAGAGTAGTCAGGAGGCATATAAGGCTTAATGGTTTTGTTGGCTGGTTTGACTGTAAACTTAAAGAAGCCATGATGAAATACAAACAACAACAACAAAATCACTGTCTAAGAGAGGAAATCTTTTGTTGCATATAGCTTCCTTACAGCCATCTGAGAAAAGTAAAATTAATCTATGATTTACAAATCAGTTTTGTCAGTTATGGAGCAAATCTTTAGAGATGACAGAGAATTATTATAAATGTTCTTGTTCATTCCTGCACCTCCAAGTTTCATCTCAATAAAAAGCAGAGGTTGCAAGCAGGAAAAAAACTGACCAGGGTAATACTTGAATGTGTATAAACATCAAGTGAAGGAAAGCATCTGTTATTCTATTTCTCTCCTACAGCATGTTAACCTCTGTCAAGCACAGAATTAGTCATGTTTGAAGATTTACCTCCTGCTTATAACTGGTTATTGCCATGAGTACACCTGCCAGCAGAACTGTTAAAGATATAGGGAAAGCATGTGTCTATGGGGAAGCAACAGAGGCTTTTAGCACACAGTGAATTTGACAGACTTGGAATCCCTGTGCCAGCACATGCCTCTTGTCTATCTGCAGGCAGACATGTTCTTGAGTTTCCCAAACATATAAGAATAAGTGAGGTCCCTTTCTCCTATACACTGAAGCAGTTCTTAACAACCTTAGGTCAACCATTTTCATCTATATGCCACGTTCAGACACTTTCTTCTGTGCCTTGCAGTCTTATAGTCTCCTCATTCATTTGGATCTGATCTGAACCTATCTTATAAGTAACCTGAGGAAGACCGCCAAAGAGCAAATTGACTATGATTTGCTGCAACTGTGAGTTAAAAATCAATACTATCCAGAGGAAAAAAGAAAGAGCAGGCTTCCTTGTAGTGGGCAATAGGCATATATTTAAAATCTAGGGTTGTCAGGGCTTGCAATATGCAAGAGATACAAATTTCTGAAAAAAAGATTTAAAAAATACATCATAGTGCATTTAGTGGGTCTGATTTCCAAGTGTGCAACACGGCCCAGTGAACTTGGGTGCTTAAGCCCAAGGCTTGCTGAAATTCACAATCACATCCAAATGCAACTTCAGTTCTGTAGTTAATGGAAAAGACAGAGAAAGATTCATGTCTTATCAAGGGAAAAAAACTTAGAACAGTTGATGAACAATTTTGCCATTACCATTTCTGCACAATGCACTAAGTGCAAAATTGTGTCTGCAGTTTTGTTGTACTTAAGAAACAAAATAGACTAAATTATTGTCCTAAGGTTTGGAATTCTCAAAGTACACCTTGTATATGGTTTATGCAAAAGAGATTCTTGGTTTTGAATATACTTCCCCTTCGAGCTCACAAAATTTGCCTAAAGCACGGAACAAGCTCTTATAAATAGGAGGTGATGAAAGCAGTCCCACAAGGAAACACAGTGAAGGGGTTTTTCCCCTGTAAAAATTGCTCTTGTCTATAAAAGAATGCATGGCTACAGGCATGAAATTGAACAAAAAAAACCCCAAAACCGAAAAAAACCTGTACACATGACAAACTTGAAAAGAGGTAAAGAATATTTTAGCATAGCTTGTAAAGTGGAGTTTGTAAATATTTGTACTTAGCTTAATGCTAAGGGCTAAATTTGTGAAGTCAGCTGTTGGCATCAAGAAAAACATTTGTGAATTTTTGCAGATTCTACAAGTATGATATATTAAGATCTTAACAAATGAAAAATACTAGTTGACCTGGGCAAAACCACACTAGATTATTTCAAGCCTTTCCAGTTCACACATGGTGGTCCTTTTTATTTTCTAATACTTCTGCTTTCAGTAGTATTCATCATGCCCTTTGCTTTCAATAGTACTCATTTGCCTGCGTCCATGTACAGTCCAGCTTCAACTAAAATTTTCAGGTAAGGTTTTGTCTGCCTTATCTGAACATTGCCCTTCCTGAAGCACTTGTTCTGAATTGGAACTATTCCCACATTCTTGTATATTCTTTCAGCATGAACTATAGCTGCGGTTTCGCAATACACTATTTTCAGGAGTTTGCGTGTCATGCTGTATACCACATTAGTGAACTGATTTTGCTGAAAAATGACCTGGCAAAAATGAGTTCTTTTTAAGTGCACTCAATCTGATTCACTGTGAGGCCACACAAAGAGTTGTGTTGGCACAGCTTCAAAGTGGCATGCCATGCTGTGGGAACAGAGCAGTGAAGGTCCAGGAGTATTTGAAGCTAGTGTCAGCCTCCCCCCACACACCATATACAATATGCTATGT